>NW_023416346.1:22123938-22456772 GCF_014108235.1 Myotis myotis
GCCCAAACCTGCAGAATTCTATGTCCCTCCCATCTCACATACCCGCTCCTCTTTTGCTCTCTCCCCATCATCAGAGAACACACAGAGGTAAAACACATTTCCGATGTACACATGTCTGTATTCATTAAAGAGGACGATTTAGGTTTTGTTACATGCATAATGACCAATTCTCAAGGATGTTCTCTAGAGACGCAAAGCATATTTAAAGGTCTTTCTTTTCAGGGAGATGCTGGGAATCACTTTTGATAGAACTCTCTTCCTTGTCTTCTCCTTCTCCTTCTCCTTTTACTTCTCCTTCTCCTGCTCCTTCTCCTTCTTCTCTTCTACTTCTCCTTCTCCTTCTACTTCTCCATCTCCTTCTCCTTCTACTTCTCCTTCTCCTCCTTCTCCTCCTTCTCCTTCTCCTTTCCTTCTTCGTCTCCTTGCCCTTCCCCTTCTCCTTCTTCTACTTCTTCATCTTCAACATCATCATCGTCATCGTCTTCTCCTCCTCCTTCTCCTTCTTCTTCATCTTCAGCATCTTCATCATCATCGTCTCCTTCTACTTCTTCTTCTTCATCATCTTCATCATCATGGTCTCTTTCTTCTACTTCCCCTTCTTCTTCTCCTTCACCTTCTTCATCTTCCTCATCTTCTTCCTCATCATAATCTTCTTCTCCTCTATCATCTTCATCTTCACCTTCATCTTCAACTTCATTTTCATCATCATCTTCTTCCTCAACATAATCATATCCTTCTCCATCTTCTTCTTCTTCGTCATAATCTTCTCCTTCTTCTTCTCTTTCTTCTCCATCTCCTTCTCCTTCCCTTTCATCATTATCTTCTTCATTGTCCTCATCCTCGTACTCTACCTCATCCTCATTGTCCTCAATTGGCTTGTTTATTGTGGGTTTCTTACCTTTCCTGTAGTAAAATACAAATATCTTCCTCTTTCTCTTTCTTTTATTTTCACCCCTTGCTTGTAGGTCTGATTTTGCCTTGTCCATTACCTTCATTATCTAGTGGGGAAACAAGAGAATCCCAGAAATGAATTGGTTTTGGGGAAGAAATTGGGAAATGGGTAGGAGGTGGGATTGTGATAGAATGACAGTGGATTGATTGAGGAGGTGTCTGTGCCAGAGAAGGGCAGGGTCAAAGTCATTGTTGGGGAATCAATAGGGAAGAAGGCGAAGCATATCAGTAGGGTAGTCTGACCTTATCGTTGTCATCATCCAGATCCGAAACTGACATCGGATTCTCTTCACTACTTGACGATTGTTGGCCCATCGTGCGGTTGGAGTCTGCGATCCAGTATCTAAACTCAGTTTCGGTACTTTACTGGTAACCTGGGCTTTGTTGTACTCACTGTGGCCTACTCCAGGGCTCCTGATCTCTATACATACTCTCCAGGACAATGAGGAGCCACACCCTTCAACTCTGTTTGGCCAAGTCAGTGGTTGCCATGGTGTGGCCTGACATCACAAAGCCTCAGCTTGACCATGCATGGGGGGGAAAGGGGGAGTTATGTAATGCAGAGGAGTCAGATACTCTGGATAGAGAAAGGGGATCTTACTCAATACTTCCTAAAATATTTCCCAAACTGACATCTCACTCCCTCATTTCCTCTAGTTCAATTATTGTCCAGCACACTACAGAGAGGGGTACCTTCATGTAAGCCATTTCCCATACTGTCCCCCATCCACTCAGTGGTCCATTCTACTCTCCGCCAGATATTATCATTACCTAGTATTTTGTGTGTGTTTGAATAGGTGTTTTATTTTAGAATCGTTTTAGATTTCAGAAAAATCATGATGATAATACCCATATACCCCATACCCAATTTCCCTTGTTAATATCTTACATGGGTATGGTGCAATTTTTATTTCTAGTGAACTATCAGTGAAACAGTTACATTCAAACCTTAGTTCTCAAACATATTCAATATGGAACAACTTGGTTCTGGACAAAATTTCTCAAGGAAAAAAATGTATTAGTTCTGGGACAAAACTTCAGTTCATAACCAGATAACTCTTTCATGCTGATACCTCTGCATGACACAAAGCATCTCTCATGCAGCAAAAAAAGAAGAGAATGTCTTTCTTGCTGGCTAACTCTATAATTAGAACAATTTTAAAACATAAGGAAGCCATCAAGAATGCTAATATAGAAAAGGGGGTGAAAGTCCTCACATAAAAATAATCCAACAGAATTGAACACTTAGAAAAATTGTTGTTGATCTGGATAAATGAAAGGCAGCTAGTCAGTGATAGCATTTGGGAGGCAATGATATGTGAAAAGGTGAAGATGGTGCCTTCTGACCTCCTGAAGGATACTCCTGAGAGGAGTGCTGAATGTGATTCATTTAAGGCTAGCACGGGGTGGTTCCCTAAATGTAAGAAAACAAGTGCTGCCAATCCAGCATTGATCAGTGGTTGAGTGTAGGTTACAGTTCAATTCCTGGTCAGGGCACATTCCCGGGTTGTAGACTTGATCCCCAGTGTGGGGCGTGCAGGAGGCAGTTGCTCAATGATTCTCTCTCAACATTGATGTTTCTAGCTCTCTCTCCCTCTCCCTTCCTCTCTGAAATCAATAAAAAGAAAACAAGTGTTTATTTTTAGATTAAACAGTAATTTAGACATGTATTGTATATAACAAAGGTGAAAACAGGGAGTCATTCACATTACAGTAAGTCTAATGGGAAAAATGATTTGATTTTCCTTTTTTATATTTTTATTGATTTCAAAGAGGAAGGAAGATGGAGATAGAAACATCAGTGATGCTAGCGAATCATTTACTTGGCTGCCTCCTGAACGCCCCCCACCCCCACTGGGCATCAAGCCCACAACTCAGGCATGTGCCTTTGACAAGAAACAAACTCTAGGACCTTCAGTCCACTTGCCAGTGCTCTATCCACTGAGCCAAACTGGCTACGGCTGATTTGCTTTTTGAACAAATCACTTCCCAAACAGCCTTCTGAATTGAATGATGTTCAAAAGTTAGGTTCTACTGTATTGAAGTCTTATTTTTTTTTTTTCAGATTTCCTTGGTTTTTACTTAACGTGCTTTTTCTGCCCCAGGATCCCATCCAGGATAGCATATTAAATTAGTTATCATGTTATGCCTCATTGGAATCCTCCTCCCGTACAGTTTTCTAGACTTCTTGTTTTAGAGAACCTTGACCTTTTGGCTGGTTTTTCACATTAAATACTCAGATGTTATTGATGTTATAGTTGAAGGTTTGTACCCTTTTACCAAGCTCTTCTTATTTCCTCCACCGCACACTCATGGCAAACATTTTCTACTCTGTTTCACTGAGGTTGACTGTTTCTATTTTAATATTCCTCATATAAGTGATATGATGCAGTGTAGGTACTTGTGTATGGGTGTGTGCATAACATCTTCTTTATCCATTCATCTACTGAAGGACACTTATATTACTTACCATAGCTATTGTGAATAATGCAGCACATTAGCTAGGATTTTGGACGTCTTATTTAAACCCCACAGAACAAAATACCTATATTTAAATATCAATAAAGACATGAATTATCACACTTCCCTACAACATTGGGCTTTTCCAGGCAACGTTCCCAGGTTGCAGGTGAGGTGTGTATGCGTCTGTGTTTCCTGGATACACTTGATTGATTTTCTCCACTATTCCCTCATATATAATTATTATTCTTCCAGAGAACCTCAAACCTAGTGAGTACTATAGTACCATCCAATTTATAAAACACAACGTGGCAATGGCTGAATTCATCTCTTGGCTTTGTCAAAACGGTGTCATGGTTATTTCTCTCTAGAACCCTGAGGATCAAGATATTTTGTGGTGTGTGTGTGTGTGTGTGTGTGTGTGTGTGTGTGTGTGTGTGTGTGGTGTGTGGTGTGTGTGTGTGTGATTGTGTGAGTGTGTGCCTTAGGGAATGGGTGGGACCATGACAATAATCTGAAAATTCACACTGAGGCACCAGTCACACTTTTCAGGTTTGAGAGCATGTCAAACTTGGCTGTTAAATTCAGAAGCATTAAGGATGTTTATACCTTCTCTAACTAGGCCTTATATAATAGTTGTCTCTCTGTGAAGGTCTTGTTTCCATTTACATTGTGTCCCTTTTCAAAAAAGGTGTTATTTTATATGTATGAAGAAAGGTCCATAGAGAACCCTTTTTTCAAGCTGATGATAAGGTGAAAAGATTTATTTTACTGCTCGTTGGGTCTGATTGTCATTATGAACTAGAAAATATTTTAGGACAATAGATGATTTGGCTATGGGAAACTGAGGCAATACAATAGTTATAATGATTAAGTTTAGACATATTTGTTTCTATTTTGTGTTGAGAAACTCCCTTTTTTATCAGCTTATCCAAATGATGGCTGGACAGGGAATAGAAAGAAATGAGGCTTAAAGCTGTCAATAGTCTCACATACAAAATGCAAATCAGATTCATTATTACACACAGCCAACCCTCACACAACACCCTCCTCCCCATCTCCCCTACCATCTGCCCCCCTGCCCAGCCCCTGATGCCAAACACAAGCAGAAACCACAACTTCTTATCTTCCTTACCAGCATGATAAAGTGTTAGGGAAAGAAATTCATCTTCAATATGCACCTGGTCCTTATTCTCAGTGTCTGGCTTACAATGAACTGGCTGGTCTGGTGCCCAAACCTGCAGAATTCTATGTCCCTCCCATCTCACATACCCGCTCCCTCTTTTGCTCTCTCCCCATCATCAGAGAACACACAGAGGTAAAACACATTTCCGATGTACACATGTCTGTATTCATTAAAGAGGACCATTTAGGTTTTGTTACATGCATAATGACCAATTCTCAAGGATGTTCTCTAGAGACGCAAAGCATACTTAAAGGTCTTTCTTTTCAGGGAGACGCTGGGCATCACTTTTGATAGAACTCTCTTCCTTGTCTTCTCCTTCTCCCTCTCCTTTTACTTCTCCTTCTCCTGCTCCTTCTCCTTCTTCTCTTCTACTTCTCCTTCTCCTTCTACTTCTCCATCTCCTTCTCCTTCTACTTCTCCTTCTCCTCCTTCTCCTCCTTCTCCTTCTCCTGTCCTTCTCCTTCGCCTTGCCCTTCCCCTTCTCCTTCTTCTACTTCTTCATCTTCAACATCATCATCGTCATCGTCTTCTCCTCCTCCTTCTCCTTCTTCTTCATCTTCAGCATCTTCATCATCATCGTCTCCTTCTACTTCTTCTTCTTCATCATCTTCATCATCATGGTCTCTTTCTTCTACTTCCCCTTCTTCTTCTCCTTCACCTTCTTCATCTTCCTCATCTTCTTCCTCATCATAATCTTCTTCTCCTCTATCTTCTCCATCTTCATCTTCAACTTCAACTTCATTTTCATCATCTTCTTCCTCAACATAATCATCCCCTTCTCCATCTTCTTCTCCTTCTTCATCATAATCTTCTCCTTCTTCTTCTCCTTCTTCTCCATCTCCTTCTCCTTCCCTTTCTTCATTATGTTCTTCGTTGTCCTCATCCTCGTACTCTACCTCATCCTCATTGTCCTCAGCTGGCTGGTTTATTTTGGGTCTCTTACCTTTCCTGAAGTAAAATATAAACATCTTCCTCTTTCTTTTTCTCTTATTTTCACCACTTGCTGCAAGCTCTGAATTTGCATTGCCCATTACATTCATTATCTAGTGGGGAAACAAGAGAAACCCAGAAAGGAATAGGTTGGGGGGAAGAAATTGGGAAATGGGTAGGAGGTGGGATTGTGATAGAATGACAGTGGATTGATTGAGGAGGTGTCTGTGCCAGAGAAGGGCAGGGTCAAAGTCATTGTTGGGGAATCAATAGGGAAGAAGGCGAAGCATATCAGTAGGGTAGTCTGACTTTATCCTTGTCTTTATCATCCAGATCCGAAACTGACATCGTATTCTCTTCACTACTTGACGATTGTTGGCCCATCCTTGAGGTTGGAGTCTGCGATCCAGTATCTAAACTCAGCTTCGGTACTTTATTAGTAACCTGGGCTTTGTTGTAGTGGCTGTGGCCTACTCCAGGGCTCCTGATCTCCATATATACTCTCCAGGACAATGAATTGCCACACCCTTCAACTCGTTTTGGGCAAGTCAGTGGTTACCATGGTGTGGCCTGACATCACAAAGCCTCAGCTTGACCATGCATGGGGAAGGGGTTATATAATGCAGAGGAGTCAGATGCTCTGTATACAGAAAGGGGAGCTTGCTCAATACTTCCTAAAATCTTTCTCAAACTGACATCTCACTCCCTCATTTCCTCTAGTTCAATTATTGTCCAGCACATTACAGGGATGGGGACCTTCATGTAAGCCATTTCCCATACTGACCCCCATCCACGCAGTAGTCCATTCTACTCTCCCCCAGATATTATCATTACCTAGTGTTTTGTGTGTGTTTGAATGGGTGTTTATTTTAGAATCGTTTTAGATTTTCAGGAAAATCATGATGATAGTACCCATATACCCGAAACCCAATTTCCCTTATTATTAATATCTTACATGGGTATGGTGCAATTTTTATTTGTAGTGAACTATCAGTGAAACAGTTACATTCAAATCTCAGTTCTCAAACATATTCAATATGGAACAATTTGGTTCTAGACAACATTTTTTAAGGAAAAAAATGTATTAGTTGTGGAACAATACTTCCGTTCTTGACCAGATAACTCTTTCATGCTGATACCTCTGCATGACACAAAGCATCTCTCATGCAACAAAATAAGAAGAGAATGTTTTACTTGCTGGGAAACTCTATAACTAGCACAATTTTAAAACATAAGGAGGCCATCAAGAATGCTAATGTAGAAAAGGGGAAGAAAGTCTCACAAAAAAATAATCCAACACAATTGAACACTTAGAAAAATTGTTGTTGATCTGGATAAATGAAAGGCAGCTAGTCAGTGATAGCATTTGGGAGGCAATGATATGTGAAAAGGTGAAGATGGTGCCTTCTGACCTCCTGAAGGATACTCCTGAAAGGAGTGCTGAATGTGATTCATTTAAGGCTAGCACGGGGTGGTTCCCTAAAGGTAAGAAAACAAGTGCTGCCAATCCAGCATTGATCAGTGGTTGAGTGTAGGTTACAGTTCAATTCCTGGTCAGGGCACATTCCCGGGTTGTAGACTTGATCCCCAGTGTGGGGGGTGCAGGAGGCAGTTGCTCAATGATTCTCTCTCAACATTGATGTTTCTAGCTCTCTCTCCCTCTCCCTTCCTCTCTGAAATCAATAAAAAGAAAACAAGTGTTTATTTTTACATTACACTGTAATTTAGTCATGTATTGTATATAACAAAGGTGAAAACAGGGAGTCATTCAAGTTACATTAAGTCTAATGGGAAAAATTATTTGATTTTCCTTTTTTATATTTTTATTGATTTCAAAGAGGAAGGAAGATGGAGATAGAAACATCAGTGATGCTAGCGAATCATTTACTTGGCTGCCTCCTGAACGCCCCCCACCCCCACTGGGCATCAAGCCCACAACTCAGGCATGTGCCTTTGACAAGAAACAAACTCTAGGACCTTCAGTCCACTTGCCAGTGCTCTATCCACTGAGCCAAACTGGCTACGGCTGATTTGCTTTTTGAACAAATCACTTCCCAAACAGCCTTCTGAATTGAATGATGTTCAAAAGTTAGGTTCTACTGTATTGAAGTCTTATTTTTTTTTTTTTTCAGATTTCCTTGGTTTTTACTTAACGTGCTTTTTCTGCCCCAGGATCCCATCCAGGATAGCATATTAAATTAGTTATCATGTTATGCCTCATTGGAATCCTCCTCCCGTACAGTTTTCTAGACTTCTTGTTTTAGAGAACCTTGACCTTTTGGCTGGTTTTTCACATTAAATACTCAGATGTTATTGATGTTATAGTTGAAGGTTTGTACCCTTTTACCAAGCTCTTCTTATTTCCTCCACCGCACACTCATGGCAAACATTTTCTACTCTGTTTCACTGAGGTTGACTGTTTCTATTTTAATATTCCTCATATAAGTGATATGATGCAGTGTAGGTACTTGTGTATGGGTGTGTGCATAACATGGTCTTTATCCATTCATCTTCTGAAGGACACTTATATTACTTACCATAGCTATTGTGAATAATGCAACACATTAGCTAGGATTTTGGACGTCTTATTTAAACCCCACAGAACAAAATACCTATATTTAAATATCAATAAAGACATGAATTATCACACTTCCCTACAACATTGGGCTTTTCCAGGCAACGTTCCCAGGTTGCAGGTGAGATGTGTATGCGTCTGTGTTTCCTGGATACACTTGATTGATTTTCTCCACTATTCCCTCATATATAATTATTATTCTTCCAGAGAACCTCAAACCTAGTGAGTACTATAGTACCATCCAATTTATAAAACACAACGTGGCAATGGCTGAATTCATCTCTTGGTTTTGTCAAAACGGTGTCATGGTTATTTCTCTCTAGAACCCTGAGGATCAAGATATATTGTGGTGTGTGTGTGTGTGTGTGTGTGTGTGTGTGTGTGTGTGTGTGTGTGTGGTGTGTGGTGTGTGTGTGTGTGATTGTGTGAGTGTGTGCCTTAGGGAATGGGTGGGACCATGACAATAATCTGAAAATTCACACTGAGGCACCAGTCACACTTTTCAGGTTTGAGAGCATGTCAAACTTGGCTGTTAAATTCAGAAGCATTAAGGATGTTTATACCTTCTCTAACTAGGCCTTATATAATAGTTGTCTCTCTGTGAAGGTCTTGTTTCCATTTACATTGTGTCCCTTTTCAAAAAAGGTGTTATTTTATATGTATGAAGAAAGGTCCATAGAGAACCCTTTTTTCAAGCTGATGATAAGGTGAAAAGATTTATTTAACTGCTCGTTGGGTCTGATTGTCATTATGAACTAGAAAATATTTTAGGACAATAGATGATTTGGCTATGGGAAACTGAGGCAATACAATAGTTATAATGATTAAGTTTAGACATATTTGTTTCTATTTTGTGATGAGATACTCCCTTTTTTATCAGCTTATCCAAATGATGGCTGGACAGGGAATAGAAAGAAATGAGGCTTAAAGCTGTCAATAGTCTCACATACAAAATGCAAATCAGATTCATTATTACACACAGCCAACCCTCACACAACACCCTCCTCCCCATCTCCCCTACCATCTGCCCCCCTGCCCAGCCCCTGATGCCAAACACAAGCAGAAACCACAACTTCTTATCTTCCTTACCAGCATGATAAAGTGTTAGGGAAAGAAATTCATCTTCAATATGCACCTGGTCCTTATTCTCAGTGTCTGGCTTACAATGAACTGGCTGGTCTGGTGCCCAAACCTGCAGAATTCTATGTCCCTCCCTTCTCACATACCCGCTCCCTCTTTTGCTCTCTCCCCATCATCAGAGAACACACAGAGGTAAAACACATTTCCGATGTACACATGTCTGTATTCATTAAAGAGGACCATTTAGGTTTTGTTACATGCATAATGACCAATTCTCAAGGATGTTCTCTAGAGACGCAAAGCATATTTAAATGTCTTTCTTTTCAGGGAGATGCTGGGAATCACTTTTGATAGAACTCTCTTCCTTGTCTTCTCCTTCTCCTTCTCCTTTTACTTCTCCTTCTCCTGCTCCTTCTCCTTCTTCTCTTCTACTTCTCCTTCTCCTTCTACTTCTCCATCTCCTTCTCCTTCTACTTCTCCTTCTCCTCCTTCTCCTCCTTCTCCTTCTCCTTTCCTTCTTCGTCTCCTTGCCCTTCCCCTTCTCCTTCTTCTACTTCTTCATCTTCAACATCATCATCGTCATCGTCTTCTCCTCCTCCTTCTCCTTCTTCTTCATCTTCAGCATCTTCATCATCATGGTCTCCTTCTACTTCTTCTTCTTCATCATCTTCATCATCATGGTCTCTTTCTTCTACTTCCCCTTCTTCTTCTCCTTCACCTTCTTCATCTTCCTCATCTTCTTCCTCATCATAATCTTCTTCTCCTCTATCTTCTCCATCTTCATCTTCAACTTCAACTTCATTTTCATCATCTTCTTCCTCAACATAATCATCCCCTTCTCCATCTTCTTCTCCTTCTTCATCATAATCTTCTCCTTCTTCTTCTCCTTCTTCTCCATCTCCTTCTCCTTCCCTTTCTTCATTATGTTCTTCGTTGTCCTCATCCTCGTACTCTACCTCATCCTCATTGTCCTCAGCTGGCTGGTTTATTTTGGGTCTCTTACCTTTCCTGAAGTAAAATATAAACATCTTCCTCTTTCTTTTTCTCTTATTTTCACCACTTGCTGCAAGCTCTGAATTTGCATTGCCCATTACATTCATTATCTAGTGGGGAAACAAGAGAAACCCAGAAAGGAATAGGTTGGGGGGAAGAAATTGGGAAATGGGTGGGAAGTGGGATTGTGATAGAATGACAGTGGATTGATTGAGGAGGTGTCTGTGCCAGAGAAGGGCATGGTCAGAGTCATTGTTGGGGAATCAATAGGGAAGAAGGGGAAGCATATCAGTAGGGTAGTCTGACCTTATCGTTGTCATCATCCAGATCCGAAACTGACATCGGATTCTCTTCACTACTTGACGATTGTTGGCCCATCGTGCGGTTGGAGTCTGCGATCCAGTATCTAAACTCAGTTTCGGTACTTTACTGGTAACCTGGGCTTTGTTGTACTCACTGTGGCCTACTCCAGGGCTCCTGATCTC
The DNA here is from genome assembly GCF_014108235.1 of Myotis myotis. Lineage (NCBI taxonomy): Eukaryota > Metazoa > Chordata > Mammalia > Chiroptera > Vespertilionidae > Myotis > Myotis myotis. The sequence continues at coordinate 22,134,599 of NW_023416346.1, forward strand.
CATATATACTCTCCAGGACAATGAATTGCCACACCCTTCAACTCGTTTTGGGCAAGTCAGTGGTTACCATGGTGTGGCCTGACATCACAAAGCCTCAGCTTGACCATGCATGGGGAAGGGGTTATATAATGCAGAGGAGTCAGATGCTCTGTATAGAGAAAGGGGATCTTACTCAATACTTCCTAAAATATTTCCCAAACTGACATCTCACTCCCTCATTTCCTCTAGTTCAATTATTGTCCAGCACACTACAGAGAGGGGTACCTTCATGTAAGCCATTTCCCATACTGTCCCCCATCCACTCAGTGGTCCATTCTACTCTCCGCCAGATATTATCATTACCTAGTATTTTGTGTGTGTTTGAATAGGTGTTTTATTTTAGAATCGTTTTAGATTTCAGAAAAATCATGATGATAATACCCATATACCCCATACCCAATTTCCCTTGTTAATATCTTACATGGGTATGGTGCAATTTTTATTTCTAGTGAACTATCAGTGAAACAGTTACATTCAAATCTCAGTTCTCAAACATATTCAATATGGAACAACTTGGTTCTGGACAAAATTTCTCAAGGAAAAAAATGTATTAGTTCTGGGACAAAACTTCAGTTCATAACCAGATAACTCTTTCATGCTGATACCTCTGCATGACACAAAACATCTCTCATGCAACAAAATAAGAAGAGAATGTTTTACTTGCTGGGAAACTCTATAACTAGCACAATTTTAAAACATAAGGAGGCCATCAAGAATGCTAATGTAGAAAAGGGGAAGAAAGTCTCACAAAAAAATAATCCAACACAATTGAACACTTAGAAAAATTGTTGTTGATCTGGATAAATGAAAGGCAGCTAGTCAGTGATAGCATTTGGGTGGCAATGATATGTGAAAAGGTGAAGATGGTGCCTTCTGACCTCCTGAAGGATACTCCTGAGAGGAGTGCTGAATGTGATTCATTTAAGGCTAGCACGGGGTGGTTCCCTAAAGGTAAGAAAACAAGTGCTGCCAATCCAGCATTGATCAGTGGTTGAGTGTAGGTTACAGTTCAATTCCTGGTCAGGGCACATTCCCGGGTTGTAGACTTGATCCCCAGTGTGGGGGGTGCAGGAGGCAGTTGCTCAATGATTCTCTCTCAACATTGATGTTTCTAGCTCTCTCTCCCTCTCCCTTCCTCTCTGAAATCAATAAAAAGAAAACAAGTGTTTATTTTTACATTACACTGTAATTTAGTCATGTATTGTATATAACAAAGGTGAAAACAGGGAGTCATTCAAGTTACATTAAGTCTAATGGGAAAAATTATTTGATTTTCCTTTTTTATATTTTTATTGATTTCAAAGAGGAAGGAAGATGGAGATAGAAACATCAGTGATGCTAGCGAATCATTTACTTGGCTGCCTCCTGAACGCCCCCCACCCCCACTGGGCATCAAGCCCACAACTCAGGCATGTGCCTTTGACAAGAAACAAACTCTAGGACCTTCAGTCCACTTGCCAGTGCTCTATCCACTGAGCCAAACTGGCTACGGCTGATTTGCTTTTTGAACAAATCACTTCCCAAACAGCCTTCTGAATTGAATGATGTTCAAAAGTTAGGTTCTACTGTATTGAAGTCTTATTTTTTTTTTTTCAGATTTCCTTGGTTTTTACTTAATGTGCTTTTTCTGCCCCAGGATCCCATCCAGGATAGCATATTAAATTAGTTATCATGTTATGCCTCATTGGAATCCTCCTCCCGTACAGTTTTCTAGACTTCTTGTTTTAGAGAACCTTGACCTTTTGGCTGGTTTTTCACATTAAATACTCAGATGTTATTGATGTTATAGTTGAAGGTTTGTACCCTTTTACCAAGCTCTTCTTATTTCCTCCACCGCACACTCATGGCAAACATTTTCTACTCTGTTTCACTGAGGTTGACTGTTTCTATTTTAATATTCCTCATATAAGTGATATGATGCAGTGTAGGTACTTGTGTATGGGTGTGTGCATAATATGGTCTTTATCCATTCATCTTCTGAAGGACACTTATATTACTTACCATAGCTATTGTGAATAATGCAACACATTAGCTCGGATTTTGGACGTCTTATTTAAACCCCACAGAACAAAATACCTATATTTAAATATCAATAAAGACATGAATTATCACACTTCCCTACAACATTGGGCTTTTCCAGGCAACGTTCCCAGGTTGCAGGTGAGGTGTGTATGCGTGTGAGTTTCCTGGATACACTTGATTGATTTTCTCCACTATTCCCTCATATTTAATTATTTTTCTTCCAGAGAACCTCAAACCTAGTGAGTATTATAGTACCATCCAATTTATAAAACACAACGTGGCAATGGCTGAATTCATCTCTTGGCTTTGTCAAAAAGGTGTCATGGTTATTTCTCTCTAGAACCCTGAGGATCAAGATATTTTGTGGTGTGTGTGTGTGTGTGTGTGTGTGTGTGTGTGTGTGTGGTGTGTGTGTGTGTGTGTGTGATTGTGTGAGTGTGTGCCTTAGGGAATGGGTGGGACCATGACAATAATCTGAAAATTCACACTGAGGCACCAGTCACACTTTTCAGGTTTGAGGGCATGTCAAACTTGGCTGTTAAATTCAGAAGCATTAAGGATGTTTATACCTTCTCTAACTAGGCCTTATATAATAGTTATCTCTCTGTGAAGGTCTTGTTTCCCTTTACATTGTGTCCCTTTTCAAAAAAGGTGTTATTTTATATGTATGAAGAAAGGTCCATAGAGAACCCTTTTTTCAAGCTGATGATAAGGTGAAAAGATTTATTTTACTGCTCGTTGGGTCTGATTGTCATTATGAACTAGAAAATATTTTAGGACAATAGATGATTTGGCTATGGGAAACTGAGGCAATACAATAGTTATAATGATTAAGTTTAGACATATTTGTTTCTATTTTGTGATGAGATACTCCCTTTTTTATCAGCTTATCCAAATGATGGCTGGACAGGGAATAGAAAGAAATGAGGCTTAAAGCTGTCAATAGTCTCACATACAAAATGCAAATCAGATTCATTATTACACACAGCCAACCCTCACACAACACCCTCCTCCCCATCTCCCCTACCATCTGCCCCCCTTCCCAGCCCTTGATGCCAAACACAAGCAGAAACAACAACTTCTTATCTTCCTTACCAGCATGATAAAGTGTTAGGGAAAGAAATTCATCTTCAATATGCACCTGGTCCTTATTCTCAGTGTCTGGCTTACAATGAACTGGCTGGTCTGGTGCCCAAACCTGCAGAATTCTATGTCCCTCCCATCTCACATACCCGCTCCCTCTTTTGCTCTCTCCCCATCATCAGAGAACACACAGAGGTAAAACACATTTCCGATGTACACATGTCTGTATTCATTAAAGAGGACCATTTAGGTTTTGTTACATGCATAATGACCAATTCTCAAGGATGTTCTCTAGAGACGCAAAGCATACTTAAAGGTCTTTCTTTTCAGGGAGACGCTGGGCATCACTTTTGATAGAACTCTCTTCCTTGTCTTCTCCTTCTCCCTCTCCTTTTACTTCTCCTTCTCCTGCTCCTTCTCCTTCTTCTCTTCTACTTCTCCTTCTCCTTCTCCTTCTACTTCTCCATCTCCTTCTCCTTCTACTTCTCCTTCTCCTCCTTCTCCTCCTTCTCCTTCTCTTGTCCTTCTCCTTCGCCTTGCCCTTCCCCTTCTCCTTCTTCTACTTCTTCATCTTCAACATCATCATCGTCATCGTCTTCTCCTCCTCCTTCTCCTTCTTCTTCATCTTCAGCATCTTCATCATCATCGTCTCCTTCTACTTCTTCTTCTTCATCATCTTCATCATCATGGTCTCTTTCTTCTACTTCCCCTTCTTCTTCTCCTTCACCTTCTTCATCTTCCTCATCTTCTTCCTCATCATAATCTTCTTCTCCTCTATCTTCTCCATCTTCATCTTCAACTTCAACTTCATTTTCATCATCTTCTTCCTCAACATAATCATCCCCTTCTCCATCTTCTTCTCCTTCTTCATCATAATCTTCTCCTTCTTCTTCTCCTTCTTCTCCATCTCCTTCTCCTTCCCTTTCTTCATTATGTTCTTCGTTGTCCTCATCCTCGTACTCTACCTCATCCTCATTGTCCTCAGCTGGCTGGTTTATTTTGGGTCTCTTACCTTTCCTGAAGTAAAATATAAACATCTTCCTCTTTCTTTTTCTCTTATTTTCACCACTTGCTGCAAGCTCTGAATTTGCATTGCCCATTACATTCATTATCTAGTGGGGAAACAAGAGAAACCCAGAAAGGAATAGGTTGGGGGGAAGAAATTGGGAAATGGGTGGGAAGTGGGATTGTGATAGAATGACAGTGGATTGATTGAGGAGGTGTCTGTGCCAGAGAAGGGCATGGTCAGAGTCATTGTTGGGGAATCAATAGGGAAGAAGGGGAAGCATATCAGTAGGGTAGTCTGACCTTATCGTTGTCATCATCCAGATCCGAAACTGACATCGGATTCTCTTCACTACTTGACGATTGTTGGCCCATCGTGCGGTTGGAGTCTGCGATCCAGTATCTAAACTCAGTTTCGGTACTTTACTGGTAACCTGGGCTTTGTTGTACTCACTGTGGCCTACTCCAGGGCTCCTGATCTCTATACATACTCTCCAGGACAATGAGGAGCCACACCCTTCAACTCTGTTTGGCCAAGTCAGTGGTTGCCATGGTGTGGCCTGACATCACAAAGCCTCAGCTTGACCATGCATGGGGGGGAAAGGGGGAGTTATGTAATGCAGAGGAGTCAGATACTCTGGATAGAGAAAGGGGATCTTACTCAATACTTCCTAAAATATTTCCCAAACTGACATCTCACTCCCTCATTTCCTCTAGTTCAATTATTGTCCAGCACACTACAGAGAGGGGTACCTTCATGTAAGCCATTTCCCATACTGTCCCCCATCCACTCAGTGGTCCATTCTACTCTCCGCCAGATATTATCATTACCTAGTATTTTGTGTGTGTTTGAATAGGTGTTTTATTTTAGAATCGTTTTAGATTTCAGAAAAATCATGATGATAATACCCATATACCCCATACCCAATTTCCCTTATTATTAATATCTTACATGGGTATGGTGCAATTTTTATTTCTAGTGAACTATCAGTGAAACAGTTACATTCAAACCTTAGTTCTCAAACATATTCAATATGGAACAACTTGGTTCTGGACAAAATTTCTCAAGGAAAAAAATGTATTAGTTCTGGGACAAAACTTCAGTTCATAACCAGATAACTCTTTCATGCTGATACCTCTGCATGACACAAAACATCTCTCATGCAACAAAATAAGAAGAGAATGTTTTACTTGCTGGGAAACTCTATAACTAGCACAATTTTAAAACATAAGGAGGCCATCAAGAATGCTAATGTAGAAAAGGGGAAGAAAGTCTCACAAAAAAATAATCCAACACAATTGAACACTTAGAAAAATTGTTGTTGATCTGGATAAATGAAAGGCAGCTAGTCAGTGATAGCATTTGGGTGGCAATGATATGTGAAAAGGTGAAGATGGTGCCTTCTGACCTCCTGAAGGATACTCCTGAGAGGAGTGCTGAATGTGATTCATTTAAGGCTAGCACGGGGTGGTTCCCTAAAGGTAAGAAAACAAGTGCTGCCAATCCAGCATTGATCAGTGGTTGAGTGTAGGTTACAGTTCAATTCCTGGTCAGGGCACATTCCCGGGTTGTAGACTTGATCCCCAGTGTGGGGGGTGCAGGAGGCAGTTGCTCAATGATTCTCTCTCAACATTGATGTTTCTAGCTCTCTCTCCCTCTCCCTTCCTCTCTGAAATCAATAAAAAGAAAACAAGTGTTTATTTTTACATTACACTGTAATTTAGTCATGTATTGTATATAACAAAGGTGAAAACAGGGAGTCATTCAAGTTACATTAAGTCTAATGGGAAAAATTATTTGATTTTCCTTTTTTATATTTTTATTGATTTCAAAGAGGAAGGAAGATGGAGATAGAAACATCAGTGATGCTAGCGAATCATTTACTTGGCTGCCTCCTGAACGCCCCCCACCCCCACTGGGCATCAAGCCCACAACTCAGGCATGTGCCTTTGACAAGAAACAAACTCTAGGACCCTCAGTCCACTTGCCAGTGCTCTATCCACTGAGCCAAACTGGCTACGGCTGATTTGCTTTTTGAACAAATCACTTCCCAAACAGCCTTCTGAATTGAATGATGTTCAAAAGTTAGGTTCTACTGTATTGAAGTCTTATTTTTTTTTTTCAGATTTCCTTGGTTTTTACTTAATGTGCTTTTTCTGCCCCAGGATCCCATCCAGGATAGCATATTAAATTAGTTATCATGTTATGCCTCATTGGAATCCTCCTCCCGTACAGTTTTCTAGACTTCTTGTTTTAGAGAACCTTGACCTTTTGGCTGGTTTTTCACATTAAATACTCAGATGTTATTGATGTTATAGTTGAAGGTTTGTACCCTTTTACCAAGCTCTTCTTATTTCCTCCACCGCACACTCATGGCAAACATTTTCTACTCTGTTTCACTGAGGTTGACTGTTTCTATTTTAATATTCCTCATATAAGTGATATGATGCAGTGTAGGTACTTGTGTATGGGTGTGTGCATAACATCTTCTTTATCCATTCATCTACTGAAGGACACTTATATTACTTACCATAGCTATTGTGAATAATGCAGCACATTAGCTAGGATTTTGGACGTCTTATTTAAACCCCACAGAACAAAATACCTATATTTAAATATCAATAAAGACATTAATTATCACACTTCCCTACAACATTGGGCTTTTCCAGGCAACGTTCCCAGGTTGCAGGTGAGGTGTGTATGCGTGTGAGTTTCCTGGATACACTTGATTGATTTTCTCCACTATTCCCTCATATTTAATTCTTTTTCTTCCAGAGAACCTTAGTTTTCTGTACTTTCCAAAATGTTGGGAATCAGCATGATGTTATGGCAGAAGTTTAAACAGGCTGTGCGTCTTATTGACTGCCTTCCCTTGTGCCACCACCACAATAATAGGGAGCCCAAGAGCTTACCAGAAGACAGATGACGTGTTTTAGTGATATTGTTGACTGCATAAAACTTTTATGGACAAACTACCACTGGGCTCCTTTTGTATCATGCGAACAATGTTGATAACAATGCTGGGTGGTCATTTAGTTGCAATTTATTCTTATTCTTCCTGAATTTCAACCTTTTTAGCATCTTTTCAGGCATGCTAGCAAATGCTACTGGTAAAGAGCCTATTGGCCCAGGTAGATTCAGACAGTTTATTACTTACCCATACAGAATAAGTAACACCACCATGGAATCAACTTCATGCATCATTTAACTTAAAGCATGATATGAAAACAGAAGAGCCAAATAAAAGACAATGTGAGCAGTAGGTTGCTCAGTTGCTAATGTGCCCAGACAATCACTAACTAGTTTTATAGTCTGTAGCTGCTTTCTAAGGCAAGGAGAGTGAAGAGAATGGCCTGTGCCTCATCAGAGTCAGAAAGGCTCAGTGCCAGCATGGATCTGACTCCTGGACACCTCTCACAAGCTAGGGAGTCAAATAAAAAATACTTCGTATCAGCCTGGCTGGCGTGGCTCAGTGATTGAGTGTCAAACTATGAACCAGGAAGTCACAGTTTGATTCCTGGTCATTGCACATGCCTGGGTTGTGGGCTCAATCTCCAGTGGGGGCGTGCAGGAGGGAGCCGATCAATTATTTTCTCTCACCATTGATGTTTCTATCTCTCTTTCTCTCTTCCTTCCTCTCTGAAATCAATAAAAATATATTTTTAAAAAATACCTTGTAGTAGCTCCGCAGAAGGCCGCCAATCTATTTTTTTAATTGAGATATAATTGACATGTAACATTATATTAGTTTCAGATGTACAATGTAATGATTTTATATTTGTAGGCACTGAGAAATAAATGATCACCACAATAAATCTAGTCATCACCCATCACTATACAAAGTTAAAAAAAAAAAATGTTAAGGCTGCCGATCTTGCCATGTTCCTGGGAAGATCACAGGATATTCCACCAAGACTCAAGCCGTCCTCTGTTTGAACCTTGCCTATGTGGCCGATGTGAAGGCATGCAAGGTTGTCAGTGTCAGCATGGAGCTGCTACCCTAGACATTTGTCCTACCCTCTTTCACTGTTAAAAGTGTCCTGGTTTGGACATTAAACTATATGGTTAACCTACATACCTAATGATGATAATGATCTACCTCTTTGCCACAACATACAAAACACTGCACATATAGATAGACTTATTTATATGTGGGGAGTGAGAATTCATGAAGGAGTAAAACCCACCTCTAATTTATTTGTTAATGTGATATTTTTAGAACTTAACAAAAATGATTCTGAGGTTTACATACAACAATAGATTAGCTAAGCAAAGCAAAAGAAACCCCTTAAATATTAATATGCAATATAAAACCACAATAATTAAAGTTTAATACTGATAAAGGATTAGGTAGACAAATAATTGCAACAGAATAGAGGAATCAAGAAACAGAGGTATGTTTCTATATTTACCCACAGGAGTACGTGATTAAATTGGCACAACAAAAGTGGCAGAGTGATACATTTCTTAAATAAATGGTGTTGAAATAATTGGCTAGATGTTTGAAAAGAGAGATTAGGGTCCCAGACTTATACCAAATATCAAAATAAATTTCAAGAAGATTAAAGAGATATAAAAAGTAAAATGACAAAAGAACTACAAAAGACAGGTTGGGTAAATATTTATCTGATCAGGCATTGTCATGGACAAAGGCAACATCATAAAGGGAAAAAACTGATAGGTTCGGCTATGTAAATATGAAAAAACATGTCAAAATATTAATACTGTCTACTTCACAGCATTATTTCTATATTTTAGATGAGAGAACTGAGACTCAGAAAAGTGAAATTACTACAACCCTAGTACCGTGGCACCAATTTGAGGTACAATAGCCTGTCTCAGTAAATATCATGACCTAATTTCCCCAAGTTTGCAGCTCATATCTTCTCCAGGATTCCCAAGTATCTAAATCCATGTTTCTCCTACAACTCTGTAAGTGAGCTTAGTTAATGACCATAGGTGATTAAAATTTCAGGAAGTTTTGATATAGCCACAAAATGAAGACTAACTGATACAAACTCTTCATTTTGTGGATAGAGACCTAAGGTCAAGATTTTGAAAACCAATAAGAAAAAGATGAACACATTACAACACTGGCAAAAAAGACATGAATAGAAAATTCATCCAAAAAGATATAAAATTGGAAAATAAACATAAAAAGTTCTATACATTCAATAATATCTAAGAAATCCCATTAAAATAATAGACACTATCATTTATTGAGCATTATCTACCTTCTATCAGGGGTGGGCAAACTTTTTGACTCGAGGGCCACAATGGGTTCTTAAACTGGACCGGAGGGCCAGAACAAAAGCATGGATGGAGTGTTTGTGTGATCTAATATAAATTCAAAGTAAACATCATTACATAAAAGGGTACGGTCTTTTTTTTTCAATAGTTTTATTCATTTCAAACAGGCCGAATCCGGTCCGCGGGCCGTAGTTTGCCCATGGCTGTCTAGGCACTAATTATTTATTTAATCCTCATTTTTATCTATGAAATAGGTACTATTTTTATCCACATGTATACATGAGGCTTAAGCTTTGCCTACACAGTCTATGAGGAAACATGCAAAATTGTCAGGTGCCAACATAGAGCTGCTCCGTCACATGCTTGCCCTGCCTCCTTTCACTCTCCAAAGTATCCTGGTTTGGATCCACACCATGCTCCTCTTTTCAGCTTCTAAATGCAGGAGTATTTATGGCTTTTAATATCTTCACCTTTCAAATAAAATGTCACCTTTCAGAGAGAACTTTTCTGACTATCCAATATAAAGTAGGCCATGTCTATTCCTTCATAGCACTAACAACATGCAATAATTATTCATTTGTTTGATTATTTGTTATTGGTACCTATTCTTTTTTGGATGCTAAGCTCTTTCACAGGACAGAAAACATCTCAACTGTCTTAACACCTATCACACTTAGTGTGGCAAAAAAAAATCTGTTTACAATAAGTTGTCTCAGATTTCATTGCCTCCATGCAATTTAGAATATTATGGATGGACTACAAAATTTTGCATTTAGAAAGTAAGGCATCCCAGTGATTATAATGTAGGTGCTTTGCAAATTACCCTTTGAGCAACACAGCCAAAGAAGATTACATTTTAAAAAAATGAATACTTCTTTATGCATTCAAAATTTATTGAGGGTCTACAATGTGCCAGACATTATGCTAGGTACTAAGCCAAAGATAAGGACTTATCACATGAAGGTTGGAAAAGGACATAAAACTCACTAATATAAGAGAAGAAAATATTCTAAATCACATAAAGTAGATAAGACAATGGGATAAAGTAAATAGCCCAGGAGGGCATGGAAACATTTTTAAGACTTAAATTTTACAGGTAATATAATATCTAGCCAAAAAGTAAGAAAGGAACATTTGTATTTATATTTCACAGCAGGTTTCATGTACTTTCCTGAGTAATGGTTATGTTTTGGGAGGCTTTATTTGGACATTGGGAAATTTGGGCAATTATAATACCACGAGTACTTAAAATTAAAACTTTGAAACTCTACAGGATGCAGGAAAATCATGTTGATATAAAGAAACTTGTAAAAATGTCTTGTTTCAGCAGGTGATATTATAATGTCTTCTTCTTTAGTATGCCCCCTCTTATTTCTTCACTCATTTGAGAGTGCAATTTTCATACATGCAGTGTTAGTGTCCTTTTTTAGGTAAGGAAAATTTAAGAAACTATAAAACTTACCCCAAAATTGAAGCCATTAAATAAATGAAATTTTTAATGTAAAACTTTAAGGCATAACAGTCAGTAGTAAGCAATTATAATATTAGACTTTTACCCATGGTTCTCAACAAACTCTTCCTTTGGATTCAAAATATTTTTTTTAATCCTCACCTGAGGATATTTTGCCATTGATTTTTAGAGAGTGGGAGAAGGAAAGACAGAAAGAAACATTGATATGAGAGAAACACATCGAATGGTTGCCTCCTGCATGAGCCCCAACCAGGGCCCAGGCTGGGGAGGAGCCAAAAATCAAGGTATGTGCCTTTGACCAGATTCGAACCCAGGATCCTTCGGTCCACAGGCCAACACTCTATCCACTGAGCCAAACTGGCCAAGGCTGAAAGCTAAATAATTTTAAGTGGTTTTTATTTTTCATAACTTACTATTCGGTACAGTGTTATTGAGAGAAAAGTGATGGAACCTTGAGCTATTAATAGAATTTAGTCATTTATTAATTCATTCAATAACAAATACTCATGAAACCCCTAAGGCCCTGTCTTAGGAACTAGGCATATAATAGCAAACAAAGCAGGAAAGAAATTCATGCCCTAATGGAATCTCCATTTGTGTGTGTGTGGTAAGTAGGTACAGTAAGTAAAGAACAATGTATGTCACATGATGATAAGTAGTACGGGGAGGAAAGAGGGAATGTGAGTAGTGATTGCTGCCGGTGGAAAGATGTGATAATATTAGCTAGACTAGAGAAATATTTCTTCCGATTATTGCTATTTTCTTATACAGGAAACAAGGTGGAGGAAGTAGACATTTGAGTTTTAAAAAGGAAAAGGCATGAAATAGTCATTAAGAGTGTCCAGGGAATTGACAAATATAGCATAACTGGAGACCCAGTGCACGAAATTTGTGCACTGAGGGGGTGTCCCTCAGCCCAGCCTGCACCCTCTCCAGTCTGGGACCTCTTGGAGATGTCCGACTGCTGGTTTAGGCCCAAACCCTGGGGATCAGGCCTAAAACTGCAGCTGGACATCCCTCTCACAATCCAGAACTGCTGGCTCCCAACCGCTTGCCTGCCTGCCTGCCTGATTGCCCCTAACCGCTTATGCCTGCCAGCTTGATCACCCCCTAACCACTCCCCTGCCAGCCTGATTGACGCCTAACTGCTCCCCTGCTGGCCCAATCGCCCCCAACTGCCCTCCCCTGCTGGCCATCTTGTGCCCACATGGGAGCAGCCATTTTGTATGAGGGGTGATGGTCAATTTGCATATTACCTCTTTATTACATAGGATTGCCAGTCAGCATTAAGAACCCACTTGAGGATGGTGATCTTGAATTTAAAGTGCGACTAAGCATTGTTATATGATTCTCTCCAACTACATTTCATTTTTTGCATTATAGTTTTTATTTATTTTATTTTTATAGTTGACACTACTACACATGTCCCTTGCTCCCACCCCCTGCTTGCCCACCTCCACCCAGCCCCACCCGCATTTTCCTCAGGCCATCACCAGAGTTCCCTGTGTCTACGGGTTATGCATGTATGTTCTTTGCCTAATAATCTCTTAATCTTCTTTCATCCAGTCCTACCCCCACCAACAGCTGACATTCTAATCCATGTATCTATGCCTCTGTTTCCATTTTGTTCATCAGTTTATTTTGTTCATTATAAGTGAGATCATATGGTATTTGTCTTTATCGTGCAGCCACTATGGAAAACAGTATGGAGTTTCCTCAAAAAACTAAAAATAGAACTGCCTTTTGACCCAGCGATCCCACTTTTGGAAATATATCCTAAGAATCCCGAAACACCAATCAGAAAGAATATGTGCACCTTTATATTCATAGCAGCACAATTTATAATAGCTAAAATCTGGAAACACCCCAAGTGCCCATCAGTAGATGAGTGGATAAAAAAAGCTGTGGTACATTTATAGAATGGAATACTATGCAGCTGTAAAAAAAGAAGGATCTCTTACCCTTTAAGACAGCATGGAGGGTCCTGGAGAATATTATGCTAAGTGAAATAAGCAGTCCAACCACATTTCATTTAACCAGGTTTGGGATTTTATCAAATAAGTATGATTAACAAGACAGAATCAAGAGAGTTGTATAATAATGGGTCATTAACTCTAAACCCAATGTGGAGGAAAGTAAGATATGTTTTTAGGTACGGGGGGTTGGAGTAAGATGACAGAGAAAGATTAGTAGAGTCACTATATTGGAGGTCACAGTGTGGTAAAATAATTTTTGTTATTAGTATAGCAGATGTAGTGAGTAAGTGGTCAAGTGGATGCTTAACACTGAGGTGATGGAGGGGTTGAAGTTATTGATAATGACAAGATAAGGTATGTCCATGGACACAAGTGGGAAAGTTGGTGAGGTAAATAAAACTAAAGAACAGATCATGGAACTGAGAGGCCAGAGTGTTGGAAGGATCAGGTACATGGATATTGAAATCATCAAAAATCATAACAAGAATGATATTGACAAGAATGATAGTAAGCCATGAGGTAATTCATCTTCAGTGACTGAGGAAGAGTCAGTAGATGGCTCTAATAAGGAGAGTTATATTAGGAAGTGTTCTCCAGAGAACACAACCAATAGGATTTAAAGAGATTTATTATAAGGAATTGACTCACATGATTATAGAGACTGACAAGTACCAAGATTGGCACTCAGCAAATTGAAGACCCAGGAAAACTAATAGTGTAGTTTTATTCAGGGTGGGAAGGAAGATCTGAGAACCAGGAGAGCTGATGAGGTAACTTTAGCCTTAAGAATCAGGAAGAGCCAATGTTTCAATTCAAGTCCAAAGGCAGGGGGGAAAAAATGTCCCAGTTCAAAAACAGTCGGGCAGGAGGAATTCCATCCTATTTGAGAGAAATTAGACTTTTGCTCTATTCAGACCTACAGCTCATTGAGTGATGTCTACCCATATTAGGGAGGGCAATTAGACTGCTTTACTCAGTCTATCAAGTTTAATGTTAAACTTATAAAAATCACCTTCACAGACACAGCCAGAACATCATTTAACCAAATATCTGAGCACCATGTGGTCCAATGAAGTTGACACATGAAATCGTCCATCACAAAGAGTAACAGGAAATATATAATCTATTGACATAAGAATCCAAGGCAGGAGGAGGAGGAAAGGAGAATAGTCTGTCATTAGCAAGGAGTATCAAAGAAAATACCTAACTCCTGGATCAATAATAGAGTATGTTAGAGAAAAAATCCACCATTTAAAAAGACTGCACTGAGTGTCATTAGGGTAGACCAGCTCACAGTTAGAATAAGGAGGTGAAGGAAATATGAAGAGAAACTATTGAAAATAGTAGTATTTTACTGAACATGAACTCTAATTACCAGAGAGCAAACAGACACTTTTCAAGAGTTGAAAAAATAGAATTAAAACAAAAATGGACAAGTTAAATATGGAGATGAAGTTACCTGGAATACCTGTTGGAACGATATACTAGTACAAAGGATAAAAGGGCATAATGGGATTAGTCCCAATGGTTCCAAAACAAAGTAGTGGTGGTGGTACTCTGATCATTGCTGGCCAGAGAGGAAGGGTGGTGGTTTTGTTTGAGAGCAGGTCTATTATACTCATGATGTTTTCCACCCAATATGGTGACTTTTCCCCTTAATATTTTTTCTATGTATTTTTTTTTTTCATTTGGAAAAATGCAGCATCTGAACTGCTATAATAGGCTCATGTTTATTCAATAAACTGTCATGCCACTCAGAATGGAAGTCCCTTGAAGACAGGATTTACACTATGAACATTCACTCTAAATTTAGTTGATCCTATAGAATTATTCAATTTTTCTAGCAAGGAGCAAACGACGCATTTTTTCAATCTATCCCTTGTCTGTTCAACTTATCATCAGACCTAGCCATCTCTTCTGGCCTTTGAGAGAGCACTAACAATTCCAACTTCTCCAGAAGCCATAACTGAAAGAAAGGGAGAAAAGACCCTGTCCCAACTCAGTGTGACCATAGAAACCCATTACTCATGGTAATAGGCTGAATGGTAGCCCCCACTCCCTCAAATACGTGCCTACATTTGAATTCCTGAAAATAGAATGTTATTTTGTTTGGAAAAAAGTTTATTTGTTGACGTAACTAAGTTAAGTATCTTCAGATCATTGTGGCTTATCTAAGTGGTCCCAAAATCCAATGGCAAGTGTCCCTATAAGAGTGAGACTAAGAAAGATTTTCAGACAGAAGAGGAGAAGTCAATGCAACACTGAGACAGAGATCAAAGTGATGCAGGCACTAGGCACCAGAAGGTGGGAAAGGAAATAAAACATGGCTCTTTTCTAGAGCCTTTAGAGGGAGTGCTGATATTCATACACCTTAATTTCACACATCTGGATTAAAAAATGCAAGAGAACAAATTCATGCTGTTTTAAGTCACCGAGCTTGTAATATGACAAGTTACTAGTGGTAATTTGTCATATTCTGATAGAATACTAAGACACACCTTTCAAATGTAATCCATTCCCCATATGAACTCACTCCTCTATTACATTATATCTTTCTTTGATATGTATGCTTATTCAAGCAGAATCATGGTGTGTGCTAACTTTAGAATCACATAGACCTTAATTTAACTCATGGAATGGGTACTCACTGGTCATACATTTTGAACAAGTATTTACATCTCACTGAGCCTCACCTTCCTGTTAAATATGGATAATAATATTTTTCCAGGTTGTGATAAGGTTGGAGATAATGATATGTTGTACTTAGCAGAGAGTTTGGCATACTGTACGCATTCACTCAGAAATGTTATTGTATTCAGTGCTTCATGGGACCACACTAGTGATGACTAACATTAAAATGTCCAAGGGATTGATAAACACATCTACATAAACAAGTCTACCCAAGAACAAGAACACAATCCCATTTCTTGAAAATTCCTCCATTTAGATTTCCCTTTATCAATATTTCTTAATAAAAGCAAGACCCGGGGTTTCTCAATTATAACCTTAATTCTGAGGCAGCCTTGTGAGGGCAATCTTAGCTACTTCCAGCAGTCTTTATATACCTCAATTTCAGCATCTGCAAAGACTTTTAAAATGCCTCCTGAGATACACAAAGATCTATAAACAAATAACCATAACCATTTTCACCTTTGATGTGAACTGTATCATCATTGGGCCATTAACAACATTGACACCAGACGTCTACTCAAATGGTTACTTTTTGCAAAAGAGAATCAATCATATATCCCAGGTTAAAAGCTACTTCAACAACTGTCAAAGCATGTGTCAGTAAAACCAAGGTCATATCTTGTATGTCTGCTTCCATAGACATCATCGTAAAAGAATTTCTCCCATAGCATATGGCTAGATGAACTTAGTGTCCCAAGAAATTATACCAAAATGGGTTTCAGAATATTGTTTGTCTTTTTCAAGTGCATCTGCAGGTATTTTTACTTATTTTTCATTTAAAAAATATATTTTAGTGATTTCAGACAGGAAGGGAGAGGGAGAGAGAGATAGAAACATCAATGATGAGAGAAAATCATTGTTTGGCTGCCTCTTGCAAGCCCCACACTGGGGACTGAGCCTGCAACGCAGGCATGTGCCCTGACCTCATGGTTCATAGGTCGACACTCAACCACTGAGCTACAGCAGCTGGGCTGCAGGTATTTTTAAAGAGTTGAACAGAACTCATAATTGACAATGGCCTATCATTCAATGATTTTGAATACTTTATTTACATTCTATTGGCATTTTCATATTCTATCTAACAGTGTCTTAGTATGAGGATATAGAGATATTATTCACTTGAGATGAGCACCATAAAAGACAGGGAGTTTTCCAGCATCATGTTAGCTTCTGGACTACATGCCCATGAAACTATAGCTCTTGCAGGGTATGACTGTGGTATCATTATTATTAGAGACAGGGCAAAGTACAGTTCAGTAAATAGATACTCTCCCCCCTTCTCTCTCTAGCTCCTAAAAATGGTTGACTTCCATGCAACTGGTCAAAACATTCCCCTCAGGTTTCCTGGAATAATCCATATAGTGTTAAAGGAGTATGAAGAAAGGGTAAGATCGTGTCTGATGTTTGTATATATGTATTCAGGGGAAGGAAGTTGAGACCTGAGAAGACTTCATTGAGAAAGTAAACATTTGAACAAGACCAGCAACAGCCATAGAGCAGAATGTCATGCAAATACTAGATATCAAAGAAACATTTCTATAATGATTTCCTGTTAAAAACTTAGAAATCACTATCAATAATGTTTTTATTTCCATGTGCAATTTTAACAGCAGAAATTTTAGAAATAACCAAAACGTGCTAAATATGCAATTCTTAAAAGAAAAGAACATTTAAATAAAATATTTTCTCAATTTTCATTATCATATTCATATGTATGAGGGTAGCTATCATCCCACAGGCAGATATACCAAGCTCACTGTACAGTGGAATATTGCATCCAGAATTATTTTTAATGTACCTTTAGAAAATTTAGACCTAAACATGTATAGGCTGAGTGTACTTAGAGAAACTAACTGTTCCATGGTTGACTTATCAGTCATGGGAATGTGGAAGTACAAAAAAATTGCATGGAAATAAGAGAATATACAAGAACAGTTACTTTAAAACAGTCAACTACTGCATTCTTATAGACATGGCTCTAGTGTTGCCATTTTAAAAAATCATTGTTTTTCTTTCTCCAAAAGTGTCCTTTGACCTCAAACTTAAATCAGTGCCATTTTCTAATCTCCCTAGGATGGCAGCATGAATCCAGTGTTTTCTATAATGATTTTTTTCAAATACACATATATCTCCAGCAGAGCATAAAAGAGTTTAATGTTATCATTAACACTAAAGTGATATGGAAAGCAAAAGCTATGTACATCATTGCTAAACCTCACAAAGATTTCCACTCCCAGATATCCTTGCTTACTACTTTTCTTTGGTAAATTAAATAAGGAAATGATAATGGCTCATTAAGTGCTGAAACACTTTACAAAAAGAGCTCCATGTCGTCTTTCTTTTGCAGAAAGGCTTACTTTCCTTCTTAGGGCATGCACATACCAGTCTTCTTCCTTGTTGTATTTATTAAGGTAATGATGCCTGAATTTTCTGATTTCCCTCAGACTCTGATTATTTCATGCAATGACTTTTTTCACAATGCTTGATTAAAATTATTTATTGATCCATTTATACAGGGTGGACAAAAGTTACAGTTGTTCATATGGAAAACAATACAATGATTAATAAATAATATAAAAACAAACTGTTTTGTGTACTCACAACTGTAATCTTATTTTTGCCCCACCCTGTACAAGAAATACTTACTAGTGCCTACCAGATATTTGATATTATCTAATTATTAGGAATATAATGAAGAAAGAGACAAACAAGGACCCCGACTTGATAGAGCTTGCATTCTAATAGGAGACACTAAAAAATTAAATAAATGATCATTTAACAAATGTTCCAAGGGAGAAGTGTAGCATTTTTACAAGATAACCTAGTGTTGTGGAGTGTGTATGTGTGGGGGGGGGGGCGGGGAGGGGAGGTTGACCAGATTAGGCCACTCCAGAAGAGTTAGATTTAAGGTAAGATCAGAAGGATGTTGGCATTAGCTTGGTAAAAAATTTTTAAAAAATAAGTGGGGAAATTTCCCCAGCCAGAGAAATAGCATGCTGATGTCCTTGTGGAAGAAAAAAAAAATATGGCAGTGCTGAAATTAAAGAAAGACAGTTGAGCTGGAGCTTAGAGTGAAGAATAGAAAGGGAAAGATGAATTCAGAGAGAAGGGGTAGGGGAAGTAGAGTCAGATTGTATTTACCCATAGCAAAGTATTTGGATTTGACCAACTACTATAAGCACTCCTAGAATTAGATGAAATAAAGAAAATCATGCTGATTAGCTAGAAGTCTTTGTACAAATGTATCTGAAGATAAATGCACATCAAAATAAAAATGACTCATATCACCAAAGTGTGCAATTGTTATATTGAGTTTATTGATTGGAATATATTATATTATCTACACTAATAAACGACAAAGATGCTAATTGACCACACCTTCGCTATGCCCAAAGCCACATCCATCAGCCAATCAGAGTGACTATGCGCAAATTAACCCAACCAAGATGGCGGCCAGCAGCCACGGAGCTGGAGCAAGCAGGAGGCTTAGTTGCCCAGACAATGAAGGAAGCCAAGCTTCCCACCTGCCCTGAGCCGGCTGTGGCCTCCGCTCATAGCAACAAAGTTTCAATTATAGAAGACAAATCCCAGATACCTGTTTCCAGCCAGCCTCCACTGGGAGCTTGGGTGGCTGGGAGTTGTGGCCAGCCTGCAAACAGCCATCAGCCCCTCACCCAGGCTAGCCAACACACTCATGGGGTGAGAGTCCCACTGGGGGGCTTAGCCAGCCTGAAAACGGCCCTCAGCCTCTCACTCAGACTGGCCAGGAACCCCAGCAGGACCCCCCGACCCTGAAGGGGGTGGGGCCAGCCTGAAAACGGCCCTCAGCCCCTCACCCAGGCTGGCCAGGAACCCCAGGGGGGATCCCCACCCTGAAGGGGTTGTGGCCAGCCTGCAAACAGCCATCAGCCCATCACCCAGGCTGGCAAGGCACTCCTATATAATAAAATGGTAATATGCAAATTGATCCTAACAGCAGAACAACTGGGAATGACTGGTCACTATGACACACACTGACCACCAGGGGTAGATGCTCAATGCAGGAGCTGCCCCCTGGTAGTCAGGTCAGTGCACTCCCACAGGGGGAGCTCTGCTCAGCCAAAGCCAGGCAGAGGGCTGCCAGTATAGTGGTGGTGGTGGGAGCCTCTCCCGCCTCCTCAGCAGCACTAAGGATGTCCAAATGCAGCTTAGGTCTACTTCCCGCTGGCAAGTGGACATCCCCCAAGGGCTCCTGGGCTGCCAGAGGGATGTCTGACTGCTAGCTTAGGCCCAATCCCCCAGGGAGCGGGCCTAAGCCAGCAGATGGTCATCCCCCAAGGGGTCCCAGACTGCGAGAGGGTACAGTCTGAGCTGAGGGACACTCCCCCGAGTGCACAAATTTTTGTGCACCAGGCCTCTAGTCCTATATAATAAAAGCCTAATATGCAAATTGACTGAGCAGTGGAACGACCAGTCACTATGACACACATTGACCACCAGGGAGCAGACACTCAATGCAGGAGCTGCCCCCTGGTGGGCAATGTGCTCCCACAGGGGGAGCACCACTCAGCCAGAAGCCATGGTCATGGCTGGTGAGCACAGTGGCAGTGAGATCCTCTCACACCTCCGCTGCAGGTGGGCAGTAAGGAGCGAGGGGTCCAAGACTGCAACCAAGGGATCGGGCCAAAGTTGGCAGGAGGACATCCCCCAAGAGGTCCCAGACTGCGAGGGGGCACAGGCCGGGCTGAGGCCCCCCACCCCAGTGCATGAATTTCATGCACTGGGCCTATAATCCTATATAATATGCAAATCGACTGAACGGCAGAATGACTGGCAATGCTCCTGCATTGAGTGTCTGCCCCCAGAGAGGGAGGTGACTGGCATCAGTGATCGGGTGATGGGGCTGGCCAGTGGGTGGCACCAGGCCACTAGCCAAGGCAGGCGCTAGCGGGGCCCCCCAGTCGCCCTGCCTGCCAGTTGCCCCACAGAGGGAGGTGACCAGCGGCAGCAGTGGGGGGTAGGGCCAGCCAGTTGGAACCCCCCTATCACCCCACTTACTGGTCACCCCACTGATGGCCCTGATTGCCGACCAGGCCTAGGGACCCTACCCTATATATTGGGAACAGTCTCTTAGATTTAAAATTTAAAACCTGGCAAGGCTACTCTAACACTGAAAAAAACAGGATGATGCATCGATGACATGCATGGACTCTGGCTTGTGCATTTTGTGGTTAGCCCTGATTCTGTCACAACTGTGTGACAAAGCCAATTACTTCTCTCTGCTTCAGTTTTTCCACCCATAAGATGGGGAAAATGGTACTACTACCTCAGAAGGATCATGTTATGTACTACTTTTTATAATCAGGGGAAAAAAATGTAGCTGCCCATACAACAGCAAGATGCCTTTCAACTCTATGAAAAGTATTGGTCACTGGTGCACGCAGTGTCCCATATCGCGAAAGGGATGTCCGACTGCCAGTTTAGGCCAAACATCCCCCAAGGGGTCCCAGATTGCAAGAGGATGCAGGCCAGGCTGAGTGACCCGCCCCCTCATGTGCAAATTTTGTGCACCAGGCCTCTTGTATTATATTATATTATATTATATTATTACATTATATTATGTTATATTACATTATACGAGAGGCCTGGTGCACAAAAATTTGTGCACTGGTGGGGGGTGGGTGGTGTCCCTCAGCCCCACGTGTGCCCTCTCACAGTCTGGGACCCCTCAGGAGATAACGACCTGCTGGCTTAGGCCCGCTCCCGGGTGGCAAAGGGCAGGCCCAATCCCTAGGTGCAGCCCCTGGTTGGGCTCAGAGCAGGGCCAATTGGGGATTTGGGGCACCACCCCCTGTCATGCACAGAGCAGGGCGGATCGGGAGGTTGCGATGCCACCCCCAGTTATGCTCAGGGTAGGGCCGATTGGGGGGTTGGGGCGCCGCCCCTTGTCACACTCAAGGCAGTGTCGATGTGGAGGTTGCGGCACCACCTCCTGTCACGGACAGAGCAGGGCCCATCAGGGGGGTTGGGGAGCTACCCCTGTCACACACAGAGCAGGGCCGATCAGGGGGTTGGGGAGCTCCCCCCTGTCACACACAGAGTAGGGCCTATAAGGGAGTTGGGGCACCGCCCTCTGTCACAAACAGAGCAGGGCGGATCAGGGTGTTGGGACACCTCCCCCTGTCATGCTGCTCCAGGGGCCAGGAGGCCTCATGGCTCTGCTGATTCCAGTGCTGGGAGGCCTTGCAGCTCTGCTTAACACAGGGGCAGTGAGGCCTCGCTGCTCCGCTGATCCCGGTGCCGGGAGGCCTCGTGGCTCCGCTGATCCCGGTGCCAGGAGGCCTCATGGCTCTGCTGATCCCATTTTCAGGAGGCCTCGCGGCTCCGTTGATCCCAGTGCTGGGAGGCATATTACCCTTTTACTATATAGGATAGAGGCCTGGTGCATGGTTTGCTCTGAATGGTGTCCCGGATCAGGGTGGGGGTCCCGCTTGGGTGCCTGGCCAGCCTGGATGAGGGGATGATGGCTGTTTGCAGCTGGTCACACACCCTTCAGGGTGAGGGTTCCACTGGGGTGCCTGGCCAGTCTGGGTGAGGGGCTGAGGGCAGTTTTCAGGCTGGCAGGTGACTGAAGCTCCCAACCTCTCCTTTTTTTCTTTTTTTTTTTATTCTGGTATTTATTTACCTTTTATGGCTGTCACTGGAGCTGAGAGCCGGCTTTAGCTCTGAGGCTTGGTTCCAGCTCTGAGACCTCGGCTGCTGAAAGCAGGTCTCTGGGTTTGTTTTACTTCTATAATTGAAACACTGTTTCAACTCCAGCTCTGAGGCCCATCTGGCTGAAAGCAGGTTTCTGGGGATTGTTTAACTATAATTATAACATTGTTTCTTAGAGTGCAAGCTCAGAGGCCGGCAGCAGCAGGCGGGGAACCTTTGCTTCCTCCATCACTGGAACAAGCAAGCCTCCTCTTCGCTTCAGCTGCCTGGATGCCAGCCTCCATCTTGGTTGGCAGTTAATTTGCATATCTCGCTAATTAGCCTATGGGAAGGGCAGTGAAGTTACGGTTAATTATCATGTTTCTCTATATTATATTAATAATATTATATTATACTAGAGGCCTGGTGCATGAAAATTCATGCACTGGAGGGGGGTGTCCCTCAGCCTGGCCTGCCCCCACTCACAGTCTGGGAGCCCTCAGGGGCAGGAGGCAACCCAACCATCAGGGGAAGGTGACACCTCCATCACACCTCTGCTTCTGCAACTGCTGGCAGCACAAGCCTTGGCCGGCCCTGGTTACCTGCGCCTGGGGCCAGACCTGGGCAGCTGGGCAGCTGTCATGCGAGGCTTGCCTGTGCCTCAGGCCAGCCAAGGGCAGCTGGGGGCTTAGGGTGGGTCTGACCACACCATGCACCTGCCATCCCCCTAGCTGGGCTGAAAGGACTGGGGGACTCTGGTGGGGCTGAGGGGATTGGACGCCACCATCTTGTGACTATGGATCAATTTGCATATTCCCACTTTATTACATAGGATTATATTATATCATATCATGTTATATTATATTATATTATATTATATTATATTATATTATATTATTATTACTAGGGGCCTGAAGCACGAAATTCATGCACTGGGGAGGTGTCCCTCAGCCCAGCCTGCCCCCTCTCACATACTGGGAGCCCTCAGGGGATGTCCTATTGATGGCTTAGGCCCGCTCCCTGCTTCCCTTGGGGATAGGGCCTAAGCCGCAGTCTGGCCTCCCTTTGTGGGAGGTGACTGGGCTGATCAGGGGAAGGCACCAGCCCCATCACCCTGCTGCTGCAGCCATTGCCAGTCACCTCAGCCAGCAAGGTTTTTTCATCAACACCAAATCCAGTCCCTTCACCATGAAAAAATGAAAACTTTCTTTAGACATTTTCAAGATGTGTCTTTCATAAAATGATAATTTCTTTATTATTTTTTTTATCCTCACCTGAGGATATGTTTCCATTGATTTTTAGAGAATGTGGAAGAGAAAGGGAAAGACAGAGAGAAACATCAAAGTGAGAGGAACACTTTGATTGGCTGCCTCCTGCATGAGCCCTGACCTGGGCCCCGGCCAGGGAGGAGCCTGCAACCTAGGTTCATGCTCTTGGTCAGAACTGAACTCAGACCCTGCCATCGGCAAGCCGAGGCATTATCCACTGAGCCAAACCGGCTAGGGCAGGATATGACATTTCTTAGCCCTCCAGCAGCAGACCTTCGTTTTTTTAAATATTACCAGTGGCATACAGGGAGCTTAGCCAATGAGCAGTCAGAAAAGGCGTTTCCTCAGTAGTTCACACCAATTGCTGGCTTGGCCCAGGCCTGACACCTCTGGTCCAGGCTTCTGGCCTGGTCAGGGGACCCCCATCTCCCCCCGATCACCGACTCCACCCTCTCCCAGGCCTGATGCCTCGGCCAGAGGCGTCAGGCCTGGGCAGGGGACCCCTATCTCCCTCTCATCACCAGCTCCGCCCTCACCCAGTCCTGATGACTCGGCCAAAGGCATCAGGACTGGGCAGGGGACCCCCAGACCCCACCGATCGCCAGATCGGCCCCTCACCCAGGCCTGATGGTGTCAGGCCGGCAGCTTGCGCTGGCGGCTGCGCTGTCCCGCCCTGCCTGCAGTATGCAAATTAGCTGCCATCTTTGTTGGTAGTTAAGTTGCATATCGTGCTGATTAGCCAATGGGAGGCATAGCAAAGGTACGGTCAATTACCATGTTTGTCTATTATTAGCTAGGATACTAGTGGCCCAGTGCATGAAATTCTTGCACATTAAAAGGGAATTAATTAGAGGAAATACTTTAATATTGCTATTTGCCCTTTCTCTATAATAGAAGTGTCAGAGATGAAATTAAAATGTATATGAAAATCTTCCTCCTGTCAGAGTCTGTGGTGCGTCACGGGAACCAGAGTCAAATCCCTGCCCACCTGTGTGCACGTCGAAATCGTGTAAGACCCAGACCTGGCCAGTCCCACCCCCATTGGGCGAGATCCAGACTTGGTCATCCCCACGCCCATCAAGCCCCACCAGGCGGGGGGCACAACCTTAGGCCCCCCTGTGTACACCAGAATGGGGGCAAAGGCTCAGGTCTCTGGGTGCACCCTCAGGTCCCCCCGCCGGGCATGGGGGCAGGGTTCATGGCCTCAGGTCTCCCGGCCCGAGCCACAGGGCACTCCTTGAGGTCCCCTGTCAAGGCCCAACAGGCAGGGCGCATGACCTGAGGTACCCTGTAAAGCCCTGCCGGGTGGGGGGCACAGCCTCAGCTCCACTGCCCTGGCCTGGTGCCACTCAGTCTCAGGTCCCTGCTGATCACAAGTTATGGCTCGTTATGGGAACCCCGCCTCTGCTGTGGGCGCAGCCATCTTGTGATGGCATGAGGGTTAATTTTCCTCTTTATTATATATTATTATATTATACTAGAGGCCCGGTGCACAAAACTTTGTGCACTCGGGGGGGGGGGGGTCCCTCAGCCTGGCCTGTGCCCTCTCGCAGTCTGGGACACCTACGGGGATGACCACTTGCTGGCTTAGGACCTCTCCTCGGGGGATTGGGCCTAAGATGGCAATCAGACATCCCTCTGGCAGCCCAGCAGCCCTCGAGGGATGTCCACTTGCCAGCGGGGAGCAGGCCTAAACTGCAGTCGGTCATCCTTAGCGCTGCCAAGGAGGCAGGAGAGGCTCCCATCACCACCGCTGTACTGGCAGCCATCATCCTGGCTTGTGGCTGAGCAGAGCTCCTCCCATGTGAGAGCACCCTGACGACCAGAGGGCAGCTCCTGCATTGAGCGTCTTCCCCCTGGTGGTCAGTGTGTGTCATAGTGACCAGTCATTCCCAGTCGTTCTGCTGTTAGTGTCAGTTTGCATATTACCCTTTTACTATATAGGATAGAGGCTTGGTGCATGGATGGGGGCCGGCTGGTTGGCCCTGAATGTTGTCCCGGATCAGGGTGGGGGTCCCGCTTCAGTGTCTGGCCAGCCTGGATGAGGGGATGATAGCTGTTTGAAGCTGGTCACACCCCCTTGAGGGTGGGGGTCCCCACTAGGGTGCCTGGCGAGTCTGGGTGAGGGGCTGAGGGCTGTTTTCAGGCTGGTGTGTGACCGAAGCTCCCAACCTCCCCTTTTTTTCTTTGTGTTTTTTTTTTTTTTTTTTTTTTTTTTTTTTTTTTTTTTTTTTTTTATTCTGGGATTTATTTATCTTCTATGGCTGTCACTGGAGCTGAGAGCCGGCTCCAGCTCTGAGGCTTGGCTCCAGTTTTGAGGCCTCGGCTGCTGAAAGCAGGTATCGGGTTTGTTTGGCTTCTATAATTGAAACTCTGTTGCAGCTCCAGCTCTGAGGCCCGGCTGGCTGAAAGCAGGTTTCTAGGGTTTGTTTAGCTTCTACAATTGAAGCATTGTTTCTTAGAGTGCAGCTCAGAGGCCGGCAGCGGCAGGCGGGGAACCTTGGCTTTCTCCATCACTGGAGCAAGCAAGCCTCCTCTTCGCTTCAGCTGCCTGGATGCCGGCCGCCATCTTGGTTGGCAGTTAATTTGCATATCTAGCTGATTAGACAATGGGAAGCGTGTTGGAGGTACAGTTAATTACCATGTTTGTCTATTATTAGATAGGATTCATTATACTAGAGGCCCAATGCATGAAATTTGTGCAAGGGGCTTGGCCCCCATCACTGCAGAAGCCGGGGGCCTCTGGCTTGGCCCCCACCTGCTACAGCTTCATCCAGAAGGATGTCCAATCTATTTAGCATATTAGGCTTTTATTATTATACACTAGAGGCCTTGTGCACAAAATTTGTGCACTCGGGGGGGAGGAGGGTTCCCTCAGCCTGGCCTGTGCCCTCTCGCAGTCTGGGACCCCTCAGGAGATAATGACCTGCTGGCTTAGGCCTGCTCCCGGGTGTCAGAGGGCCGGCCCAATCCCTAGGTGCAGCCCCTGGTTGCGCTCAGAGCAGGGCCGATTGGGGAGTTGGGGCGCCACCCCTTGTCATGCACAGAGCAGAGCGGATCGGGAGGTTGCGAGGCCACCCTCAGTCATGCTCAGGGTAGGGCTGATTGGGGGGTTGGGGCACCGCCCTCTGTCACACTCAAGGCAGGGTCGATGGGGAGGTTGCAACGCAACCCCCGTCATTCACAGAGCAGGGCCAATCAGGGGGTTGTGGCGCTTCCCCCTGACACTCACAGCAAAGGGCCCATCAGGGGGGTTGGGGCTCATTACCCTGATACGCACAGAGCAGGGTTGATCAGGGGTTGGGGAGCTCCCCCCTGTCACGCACAGAGCAGGGCCGATCAGGGGGTTGAGGAGCTCCCCCGTCACTCACAGAGTAGGGCCAATAGGGGAGTCGGGGCACCACCCCTGTCACACACAGAGTAGGGCGGATCAGGCGGGTTGGGGCGCCGCACCCTGTCACACTCAGGGCAGGGCCGATGGGGAGGTCATGACTCTACCCCATCACACACAGAGCAGGACCTATGGGGGGGTTGGGGCGCCGCCCTCTATCACCCACAGAGCAGGGACGATGAGGGAGTTGGGGCGCCGCCACTGTCACACTCAGGGCAGGGCCAATGGGGAGGTTATGGCTCTACCCCAACACACACAGAGCAGGCCCCGTTGGGTGGGGCGTTTGGGGCGCTGCACCCTGTCACACACAGAGCCACAGGGCGATCAGGGGGTTGGGGAGCTCCCCCCTATCAGGCACAGAGCAGGGCTGATCAGGGGGTTGGGGCACCTTCCCCTGTCACGAACAGAGAAGGGCGGATAGGGAGGTTGTGGCCCTGCCCCTGTCACACACAGAGCCACAGGACGATGAGGGGGTTTGGGCACTGGCCCCTGTCATGCTGATCCCGGTCCTGGGAGGCCTCGCGGCTCCACTGATCCCAGTGCTGGGAGGCATATTACCCTTTTACTATATAGGATAGCGGCCTGGTGCACGGGTGGGGGCCGGCTGGTTTGCCCTGAAGGGTGTCCTGGATCAGGATGGGGGTCCCCACTGGGGTGGCTGGCCAGTCTGGGTGAGGGGCTGAGTGCTGTTTTAAGGCTGGCGGGTGACTGAAGCTCCCAACCGCTCCTTTCTTTCTTTTTTTTTTTATTCTGGGCCAGCTTTACCTCTGAGGCTTGGCTCCAGCTCTTAGGCCTCAGCTGCTGAAAGCAGGTATCTGGTTTGTTTGGGTTCTATAATCGAAATACTCTTTGAACTCCAGCTCTGAGATCCTGGCTGGCTGAAACAGGTTTCTGGAGTTTGTTTAGATTCTATATTTGTAACAATGTTTCAAAGTGCAAGCTCAGAGTCTTGCAGCGGCAGGCGTGGAACGTTGCAGTTCTCCGTCACTGAAGCAAGCAAGCCTCATGTTCACTTCAAGCCGCCTGGCTGCCGGTCGCCATCTTGGCTGGCAATTAATTTGCATATCGCCCTGATTAGCCAATGGGAAGGGTAGCAGAGGTACGGTAATTACCATGTTTCTCTTTTATTAGATAGGATTATACTAGAAGCCCGGTACACAGATTTGTGCACTGTTGGGGGTGTCTGGCCTGTGGGGATCAGCCTGTTATGGGAGTGCTTCTCATCCGGGTCAGCCGAGCAACTGTGGACCCGCCCTTTGAGTGGCTGTTCCACTCATCCTGATCAACCAAGCAGCTATGGACCGGCCCTCTAGTGGCTGCTCCTGCTGTGGGAGTGCTGCTCATCCCAGTCAGTCGAGAAGCTGTGGGCCCATCCTCAGAGCAGAAGCAGCCACTCATCTTGATCAACTGAGCATCAGGTGGCAGCTCCTGCGTTGAGTGTCTGCCCCCTGGTAGCCAGTGCGCATCATAACAACTGGTCGACTGGTTGTTCTGATCATTCCATCATTTGGTCGCTGGATTTTTATGTATATAGATAATATTATGTTATACTAGGGGCCCGGTGCACGAAATTCGTGCACTGGGTGTGTGCGTGGGGGGGGGGAGTGTCCCTCAGCCCAGCCTGCCCCTTCTCACATACTGGGAGCCCTCAGGTGTTGACCCCCATCACCCTCCAATCACAGGATCGGCCCCTTGCCCAGGCCTGACGTCTCTGACAGAGGCATCAGGCCTGGGCAGGGGACCCCCTTCCCCTCTGATTGCTGGCTCTGCCCCTTACCCAGGCCTGATGCCTCGGCCAGAGGCGTAGACCCCCATCACGCTCCGATCGCCTGATCGGCCCCTTGCCCAGGTCTGACGCCTCCGCCAGAGGTGTCAGGCTTGGACAGGGGACCCCCATCTCCCCCCGATCACTGCCTCTGCCCCCCGCCCAGGCCTGAGGCCTCTGATCCAGGAATCATGCCTGGGCAGGGGACCCCCATCTCCCTCTGATCGCTTGCTCCACCCCCCGCCCAAGCCTGACGCCTCTGACCCAGGCTTCAGGCCTGGGCAAGGGGACCATCATATCCCTCCAATCCCCGGCTCCGCCCCCCACCCAGGCCTGATGCCTCTGGCCCAGGCATAAGGCCTGGGCAGGGGACCCCCAGCCCCCCGCCCAGGCCTGATGCCTCGGCCAGAGGAGTTGACCCTCATCACCCTCCAATCACCAATCACCGGATCGGCCCCTTGACCAGGCCTGAGGCCTCTGGCAGAGGTGTCAGGCCTGGGCAGGGGATCCCCAGCTCCCTGCGGTTGCAGGCTCCGCCCCTGCCCAGGCCTAACGCCTCTGGCCGAGGCATTAGGCCTGGGCAGGGGACTCCCAGCTCCCTGCGATCTCCCGCTCTGCCCCTGCCCAGGCCTAACGCCTCTGGCCAAGGCATTAGGCCTGGGCAGGGGACCCCCAGCTCCCCGCGGTTGCAGGCTCTGCCCCTGCCCAGGTCTAACGCCTCCGGCCAAGGCATCCGGCCCGGGCAGCTGGGACCCGCAGCGGCAGCAGTGCCGCGATCTCCTGCTTTGCCCCTGCCCAGGCCTAACACCTCTGGCCGAAGCATTAGGCCTGGGCAGGGGACCCCCAGCTCCCCGCGGTTGCAGGCTCCGCCCCTGCCCAGGTCTAACGCCTCTGGCCTAGGCGTCCAGCCCGGGCAGCGGGGACCCGCAGTGGCAGCGGGGGGTGCCGCGATTGTGCGGGCTCCGCCCCTGCCCCTGCAGGATGCCTCTGGCTGAGGCGTCCGGCTTGGGCAGTGGGGATCTGCAGCTGCAGTGGCCCCGCGATCCTGTCCTCCGCTTTAGGCCCAGGCAAGGGACCCCTAGCTCCCGGGACTGCCAGCTTCGACCGTGCCCAGCTCCCATCGCTGGCTCCACCCCTACTTCCTGCTATCACTGGCCAGGGCGGCAAAGGCGCCTGATTCTCTGATCATGGCTGGGGGGCAGGGCAAAGGCAGCCCCAGGGCCGCCTTTGCCCTGCCCCCCACCTCTTAGCTCCCCCTTGGGTTTCCAATCACTGTCAGTGGCAGGGGGCTTCTTCCTGCTTTCCCTTTTGCCTCCCTGCATTGTGCTTACATAAGCAAATTAGCCGCCATCTTTGTTGGCAGTTAACTGCCATCTTAGTTGGCAGTTAATTTGCATATAGCCCTGATTAGCCAATGAAAAGGGTAGCGCCGTATGCCAATTACCATTTTTCTCTTTTATTAGTGTAGATTATACTAAGGGCCCAGTGCACAAATTCATGCACCTTGAAAGGAACTGTGGTTCACAAGGCTGAGGTGGATACAGGGGCAGGTCTCAGCCCATCCTTTGCGTCTCTGCCTGGCCCCTCCCACTGCAGCCACCAGTCCCCTGTCTGCAGGAAGCCCTGCTCCTGCTCCCACCCACTGACAGTGTAGAGCAATTGAGGCTGGGGAAAACAGTGGGTGTGAGTGGGGTCGGCACTGTCAGCAGGTGTGAGCAGCAGCTGTTGCCCCAATCGCTCCTCAGGAGCAGGGGGAGGTGGAGAAGCCCTCAGGGGTGATTGGGCTAGCAGCTGTCACTTGCACCAGTTGATGGCACTGAGTGATTGGGACCAGCACCAGATGCCAGCAGTGGGTGCAAGTGGCAGCTCAAGTACTGGCAGCATGTGTGAGCAGCAGGTGTGAGCACTGGGCGGGACCACAGCACACGGGAGCAATGAATTTTCAATAACCACCAGAGGCTCACCCCAATGAAAGTGACCAATGCACCACCTTGGTCTGGAGCCTGCGCTCACCTGCTCCACCATCCCACCACGGCCAACACCTGCCATGTTCCACTCTCTGTCACCTGCTGCCGACACCTGCCATGTTCCACGCACACCTCCTGGTGGTCAGTGCACGTCATAGCGACTGTTAGTTTGGTCGTTTGGTTGTTCTTCTGTTTGGTCTTTTTGCATACTAGCCTTCTATTATATAGGATTATATTATATTATATTATATTAATTATATTATATTATATTATATTATATTATATTATATTAATTATATTATATTATATTATATTAATGTTATATTACTAGTGGCCCAGTGCATGAAATTCATGCACATTAAAGGGGAATTAATTAGAGGAAATATTTTAATATTGCTATTTTGTTTCCATCTCTCCATCCCAGTCTCTGTCTCTCTTTGTTTTTCTCAGCAGTCCTCCAGGCCTCCCACTTCCCTTTCTCCCTCTTTCTCTTTCCTGGTTGGGAGGGAGCAGGGCCAGTGGGGGAAGCTCCATCCTCTGCCTGCCCTGGGGCCTCATTCTGAGAGAGGATCCAAGAGTGAGCTGGGAAGGAGAGAGAGAAAAGGAGAAAAGGCTGTGAGCTGGTGGGCACTGTGTATGTGTCTGTGCGTGTGTGCAGTTGTGAGTGAGTGTGAGTGCCAGCCCCACCTCCCCTGGCCCCGTCCCCACTGCCACAAGGCCCCAACCACCAGCGCCAACTACATGCACAGCCTGGGTGTTAGGTCGATCCTTCAGTAGTTTTGGATGTGACGAACCTTGGCTCTTTATATATATATATATATATATAGATAGATAGATAGATAGATAGATATAGATATTTTATTATATTATATTAATTATATTATATTATATTAATTATATTATATTATATTATATTATATTATATTATATTATATTATATTATATTATATCATATTATATCATATTATATTATATTATACTAGAGGCCCGGTAAACAAAAATTTGTGCACTCAGGAGGGAGGGGGGATCCCTCAGCCCGGCCTGTGCCCTCTCGCAGTCTGGGACCCCTCGGGAGATAACAACCTGTTGGCTTAGGCCTGCTCCCGGGTGGCAGAGGGCAGGCCCAATCCCTAGGTGCAGCCCCTGGTCGGGCTCAGAGCAGGGCCGATTGGGGAGTTGGGGCACCGCCCCCTGTCATGCACAGAGCAGGGTGGATCGGGAGGTTGCGATGCCACCCTCAGTCACGCTCAGGGTAGGGCCGATTGGGGGGTTGGGGCAGTGCCCCCTGTCACACTCAAGGCAGGGTCGATGGGGAGGTTGCGGCGCCACGCCCTGTCATGCATAGAGCAGGGCCAATCAGGGGGTTGGGGAGCTCCCCCCTGTCAAACAGAGAGCAGGGCCTATCAGGGGGTTGGGGCGCCGCCACTGTCACACTCAGGGTAGGGCCAATGGGGAGGTTATTGCTCTACCCCATCACACACAGAGCAGGGCCCATGGAGGGGAGGTTGGGGCACCGCCCTCTATCACCCACTGAGCAGGGCCGATCAGGGAGTTGGGGCACCGCACCCTGTCACACACAGAGCCGCAGGGCGATCAGGGGGTTGGGGAGCTCCCCCCTATCAGGCACAGAGCAGGGCTGATCAGGGGGCTGGGGCACCTTCCCCTGTCAGGAACAGAGCAGGGCCGATAGGGAGGTTGTGTCCCCACCCCCTGTCACACACAGAGCCACAGGGTGATCAGGGGGTTTGGGCGCTGCCCCCTGTCACACTCATCCCGGTGTCGGGAGGCCTCTCAGCTCCACTGATCCCGGTGCTGGGAGGCATATTACCCTTTTACTATATAGGATAGAGGCCTGGTGCATGGGTGGGGGTCGGCTGGTTTGCCCTGAAGGGTGTCCTGGATCAGTGTGGGGGTCCCCACTGGGGTGCCTGGCCAGCCTGGGTGAGGGGATGATGGTTGTTTGCAGCTGGTCACACACCCTTCAGGGTAGGGGTCCCCACTGGGGTGCCTGGCCAGTCTGGGTGAGGGGCTGAGGGCTGTTTTCAGGCTGGCGGGTGACTGAAGCTCCCAACCTCTCCTTTTTTTCTTTTTTCTTTTATTCTGGGCCAGCTTTTGCTCTGGCTCCAGCTCTGAGGCCTCTGCTGCTGAAAGCAGGTACCTGGTTTGTTTGGGTTCTATAATCTAAACACTGTATCAACTCCAGCTCTGAGATCCCGGCTGGCTGAAAGCAGGTTTTGGGGGTTTTGTTTAGCTTCTATATTTGTTACAGTGTTTCAAACTGCAAGCTCAGAGGCCGGCAAGGCAGGCGGGGAACGTTGGTTTCCTCCATCACTGAAGCAAGCAAGCCTCATGTTAGCTTCAAGCTGCCTGGCTGCTGGCCGCCATCTTGGCTGGCAGTTAATTTGCATATCTCGCTGATTAGCCAATGGGAAGGGTAGCGGACGTATGCTAATTACCATGTTTCTCTTTTGTTAGGATTATATTATATTATATTATATTATATTATATTATATTATATTATTACCTTGTTATATTATATTAGTTTACACTTACATTTTCCCATTCCTGGTTACTTTAATGTAAGTTGTCACATTACTGTACAACAGATTATGTATTATGTTGATTCTGGAATTTTAATGCATTGTAGAAAGCACCTGGCATCATTTAAAATCTGTTCTTACAGTTATTTGAAATTTTTATTCATTTCAGCTTTTATTTGTTTTGTTTTGTATTTATTTTTTAAACTATGTTTTTATTAATTTTAGAGAGAGAAGAAGGGAGAGGTAGAGAGAGATATAGAAACATAGATGAGAGAGAAATATCAATCAGCTGCTTCCTGCATGCCCCCTAGTAAGGATTGAGCCCCCAACCTGGGCATGTGTCCTAATAAGGAACTGAACCTGCAACCTCTTGGTACATGGGATGATGATCAATCAACTGAGCCATACTTGCCTGTCTGGTTTTTCCTTTTAATAGGCTGTCTTCAAAATGGCTGATGACTTAGAGCAAATCTAATTATTTCATTAGGCAGATGAATAAACTGAGGATTTGCTATGAATGAAATTATGTTCCCCAAATCATATTTATGTATGCTAAGAGGTTATTTGAATATTATGAATTGATAGTTCAAAGTAATCTTTCCCCATGATTTCTTCTGAAGGATATGTGTGTGTGTGTGTGTGTGTGTGTGTGTGTGTGTGTGTGTGTGTGAGAGAGAGAGAGAGAGAGAGAGAAAGAATGATTATCCAAATAGACATACACATATTGCTGCCTTCTATCACCATGGATACTACTTATAGTGAGAACTGGTAGTGTCACTGTTTAGCCAACTGTTGACATAAGACAGTGAAGATTTCATGAAAGCCGCATGGAATAAACAGAGTTTGTGAAAACAGTAGATCTAAGTTTGAGTTCTTCTATTGCTGCTTACTAGTGTGTGGCTTAGGCAAGCTACTCAATAATTCTTGAACCTCAGTTTACTTATCCATAAAATGGGTGTAATAATAGATTCATAAAATTGAAGATCAAATTATATAATATAAAAGTAATTATTAAACATTTTATTGAACTATTAACTATTCAAATATTAACTATAATGAACTATTATTAAACTTCTTATAAACTAATAAATTACTTTCAAATAGCATATACTATTTTTCACTGGAGAATTCTGATTTACTAACCTTGTAGTGATTATCTTGTTCACATAGATTTTAAATTGAAACTGGATATGACTTAATCTTCTGCTATTTAATTTTTTCCAGGACATGGTAAAAGTAAAACTTTAATTTTATTAATGAAAGAGGCATATTATTGATACATAAACCTAATGAAAACACAAACAGGAAAATTGCAGGTCAATCTCTTGACTACCAATGAAAATTTTGAATTATACTAGCAAGCAGATTCAAGTCACACATTAAAAGCAAAAATATATTATGACAAAATGGGATTTATTTCAGAAATGCAGGGATGGTTTAATATGAGAAAATTCATTTATTCACCATTTTAATGAATCTAAGGGGGAAACAGGCTATACAAAATTTAATACTATGATATAAAATAACATCATGTAAACATACAATACACAAATGTATATCTATGTGTTTATATATATGTGGATAAGAAAACATTAGAAGCATTGTCACTAAGGAGAGAAAAAGAGAAGAATTGCCACTACCTTCACTAGAATTATAAGTTGAAACCATAAGAACTCAAAAATAAATTTTGCATATAAATTAATAGTATATTTGGAAAATATTGTTTAAAATGTAAATAAAAATACTTCTTCATTGAGTTGGTATGAGTTTCAAATAAAAAAATGAATACATAAGTGACTTTTAAAGTGTCAAATGCTGTTCACATGTTCTTAATATGAACCCTAGTGAATTTCCCTCTGATATTACTGTGTTTATATTAATGTGTTGAAAATATTTTCTTCCAACACTGCAAATCCCCCAATATCAGTGTCTTTCTACCAGAACACATGTCTAATATGATAGTTAATCTTACATTATTATTTTGTTAAATAATATCTATTGAAGAAAATAATAATGTTAACATTTATTGATCACCAGATAATGCACTAGGTCGTTTTTTTTTAAAAAAAATATTAGTCCTGATATATAATTACCCCCATGATATAGATACAGAATTTTATAGTCAGAGAAGTCAAGTAGCAGTCTGGGGTTTGCAAAGTAAATTTATGGAAAAGCCACAACAGTTATCAAAGTTATTCTCATTGAACTCAAACATTGTGTAAATAACAATCCAAACAGTCCATTCTCAATTCACAGGAAACGGATTTTTCCATATATACTTATTTATCTCATCTAAGGTTCATTTTCTGACATTAATTTCACTCTCCTCACTTTTTATTCCAATGAAGAACAGATTTCTTTTTTCCATATACATATTGATCAGATTTCTGCCATATGCAGCTTCTGTTCTCCACAGATGACTAAAACCCTTCCATTTTCCTTCTTACTACATGGGGGATAAAAAGTTGTTCCAAAAAACTGATAGAAAAATTGACCTTAATTTTGAAACTTAAGAGATAAAGAGAGAGAGGTTCTCCCACCTCCAGAGCTGAGTCTTATTCAATCTCTCTCAAAAGTTAACTTGACACTTCCTAGGAACAGACTATTTCAAGTGATTTAGGCATCAGAAGTACTGAGCAGCAGGGGTGAGAACAGAAAGTACAGAATGTCAACTCTGAAAACAATGTTAGGTATCATCTAGGTCAGTGATTTTCAACCAGTATGCTGCAGCACATTGGTATGCTGAAAGAATTTTTAAAGCATACAATACCTGACTATTTAGTTAGGGGCACTGACCTCTCTTCCCTTAGATTGTCAAATAAAATATGACAACAGCTAGCACAACAATAGCTGTCCCGTGTGAATGAATCAAAATTATACCTATTTTTGTCAGATTGGCAAAAATATATATTTTGTGTGTGCTGCAGAATTTTAGTAATTAGTTTATGTGTGCCATGAGATGAAAATCGCTGATCTAGGTACATTCAGGTACAATGAAAATATGAGAATGTTATTGAAATTACCCAAGAAATGTTAAAATATGGGGTCAGGGGTCATGTCTTTCTTATCTCTGGAAAACAGGAAGCATGCAATGTACAAGTGACGAACATTGAGTTATTTCTGCCAGAGAAATGGTGTTGGAACTGGACTAAAAGGGACAAAGAAGGTTGAGTTTAGCTGCTCTTAGCTGAGAAAAAGTAATATTACTAGGAAGTAGACAAGATACTTAATAGTCCCTAGAACACTCAAAGGAGAGAAGGAACAGGGCAAAAATTGCAAATAGCATTTCCTTAGAAAAATACTGCCAGGAAACAGATGTGACTTATATCACGATAATATCATAACATATCACATTACCCATCAACTTAAAAATATAAAGGAATAATAGCTATACAGCAAGAGAACAAATCAGATATATGTGATTTAGAAATATGCAGGAATCAATAGGAGCTAAAACCTGAGCTGGCAGCACTCAGCCAAGAAGTGAAAGGAAAACAAAACTATCACAGAAATACAGTCAAATTGGAAGCAGCACAAAGCATGACAATTACTCCTGAATCCTTTGTAAAGGATATAGAGAGTAGGATTCATAAAAGTGAGCAGAATAAATTGGAAATGAAGAAAACATTTAAAAGCTCGAGAAAATTTAAAGTCTAGAAGGGAAGTAAAGATCATTCAACATAAACATCAGTATATATTATTCATATTTATTTTAAAAATATTTGTTTTTATTTCAGCGAGGAAGGGAAAGGGAGAGAGAGATAGAAACATCAATGATGATAGAGAATCATTGACCAGCTGCCTCCTGCATGCCCCACACTGGGGATTGAGCACATAACCTAGGCATATGCCCTGACCAGGAATTGAACCGTGATCTGGTTCATAGGTAGACACTCAACCACTGAGCCATGCTGGTTGAACTATATTATTTATATTTAAAGAAATGATTAAGAAACCTTTGCATAAATAAGTCAGGTCTTGAATCTGCAAAAAAAATGACAAAGAATTAATAACACTTAGATATATCCTATTCAAAATTTTAAAAGTATCCAGAACTCAATAATATATCAAATAAATTAAGAGTGAAAAAATATTAGAATGGCCTCAGACTTCTACAAAATAACATTCAACACTAAAAGTTAATGGAGCAATGAAAGAGAAGAAAATATGACCCATGAACTCACCTTCAAAAACCCAAAGCATTTAGTTTCTAGGTGTGTGTGTGTGTGTGTGCACGCGTGTGTGTGTTTTGAAGAAACAACTAAAATAGAACGAAAAAATAGCTAACAAAAATAATTAAATGAAAAATGGATAAGATAATAATAATTTAATCCATTTGTCTGATGTATTAAGAATAAAACACATTGGGAGTATGCTCACAGGAAACCATAAATGTTATAAAACTGCAACATAGAAACAATGTAACTTACAAAGTCAATAGGGAAAAGTATTACTGTGCATGTAAATTCTTCATCTTTCATGGTTGAGAGTCAAAATAAATCATTCATATCTAAAAAATAGTTGAGTAAAATTGAGTTTATACAGTATTTAAATGTATAAACACTAAAAGAATGAAAGCAAATAAATTGGGGAAAATAGAAATGTGAGGAGATACTGGGAAACGGAAATAAACTAAATATTTTCACAATTGCCTAAAATATCATTAAAAAATGAAAAGGCAAATGACAAAACGCATATAAATATTTAAATTGTTACAGATCCCTAATAAATAAAGCACTTCTAAAAAAATTGAAAAGAAACATCAACAACCCAAGAGAAATTTGGGCAAGGATATGAGAATAAAGCAAATATCCTATATAATAAAAGCCTAATATGCTAAGTGTCCAGTCACCTGGTGACCGGTTAACTGTTCAACCAATCAAAGCATAATATGCTAATGACATGCTAAGGCCACTCAATCGCTTGCTATGATGTGCACTGACCACCAGGGGGCAGACAGTTGACCGGTCCACCCATCACTATGACATGCACTGACCACCAGGGGGCAGACGCTCTGACCAGTAGGTTAGCTTGATGCTGGGGTCTAGCCAATCAGGACTGGTGAGATGGGACCGGACATGCCCAGGAACCCTCCCACAATCCCTTCCCAGCCCCGATCATGCACTGGTGGCGTACTGCAGCCTGGCCTGTGCCCTCTCGCAATCCAGGACCCTTCAGGGGATTTCAGAGAGCTGGTTTAAGCCCAATCCCTCAGGCCACTCCCCTCAGGAGCATGCCAGACACAGAACTCATGGCTGGCGAGTGCTGCTGTGGCGGCATGAGCCTCTTCCAATTGGGACTGATTGGGCATCAGTCCGCACCAGGTGCAGTGGGGCTGGGATGAGCGGGAGCTACAGGTAAGAGCTGCAGGTGGTGTTGGACTGCGGGTTTTGACCCGATCCCCACAGGCCACCCAGAGGGACCTCACCCATGCATAAATTCATGCACTGGGCCTCTAGTCTATATATATATATACAGTAGGTCCTTGGGTTACGTCGGAGATCCGTTCCTATGGCGCAATGTAACGCGATTTTTGCCATAAGTCAGAACCCATCTACATAAGCACCTACGTCACTCACATGGAGCACATACACAGCAGTAATGAAATGAAACAGTAAAAAATATTTAAAAGAAAGATAACAATTCCTGACCTTTACTTGAAGTAAATAAATAATAAAAAACATAAAGCACATATGTACATACATCGAAATGACGGAACTTTTTTTTATAAATAAATGGGAGATGGCGACATAATCACAAAAGGACGTACCACATAACCCGAGGACTGTCTGTACCAGTAAAAAGCCAGCAACTGGAACGCCGGAACGACTGGAACGACTGGTCGCTATGACACCCACTGCAGCCTGCGAACCGCCCGATCAGGAGATAGGGCCAGCCAGCCAACCTCCCTCGGCCCCTCCCCTCAGCCTCTCTGCCCCTGATCAGCCTCTCCCACCCTGATAGAGCGTGGGGCAGCCAGCCAACCGCCTCCCCCGTGGCCCTTCCTCCTGGCAGCCCCACTACCAGCCTGACCCACCCAATCAACCTGCAGCCCCTCCTCCTGGCCAATCCTACCCCTGATTGCCCCCACCCCAATAGGGGGCAGGGTCAGCCAGCAAACCTCCTGAAGCCTCTCGCCCCAACCAGCCCCGCCCCCTATTGGCCCCGGACTCTGATCAGGGGAAGGGTCAGCTCTCCAACCACCCATAGCCCCTCCCCCAGGTTGCTGGCCCCCAGTCAGCCCTCCCACCCCAATCAGGGGTGGGGCCCACCAGTCAATCACCCACAGCCCCTCCCCCAGCTGGCCTGGTCCTAATCCAGCCCTGATTGGGGTGGGCCAGCCAGCCAACCTCCTGCTGTCTCCTCCTCCTGACAGACCCAGCCCTGATCTGCTGATTGGGGCCAGGCCGGCCAGATCCCACCCATGCACGAATTCATGCATTGGGCCTCTAGTAGGAAATATAAAATTACACAGGACAAATGACCTGGTTTCCTCCACAAATAAATTTCTGGGCAAATAAGGGTTAAGAGGAATTGTTATCAATTAAAAGAGAATTCAGATATATGTAAACCAAATGTGTTGACATTTTTTGAAACATAATGCAACAAGATAATTAAAAAGACATTGTTTTTGCCCAAGCCAGTTTGGCTCAGGTGATAGAGCATTGGCCTGCAGACCAAAGTGTCTCGGGTTCGATTCTGGGCAAGGGTACATACCTTGGTTGCAAGATCCTTCCTGACCCAGGCCCTGGTCAGTGCTCATGCAAGATGAAACCAATCGATGTGTTTCTTTCACATCCATATTTCCTTCTGTCTTTCTCTCTCTCTTCCACTCTCTCTAAAAATCAATGGAAAAATATCCTCAGGTGAGGATTTAAAAATGATAATAATAATAATAAAGATATTATTTTAAGACACTGGCATATTTGAATAAAATTGAGTATTAAATATTAAGGAGTCATTGTTAATTTCAGTTCATGTGATGATAACATTATGGATTGTTTTTAAACCTTTATCTGGTAGAGAAACATACCAAAGTACTGAAGAGTAAATTTATATATCTGGAATTGATTTAAAATATTCCATAACAATTATAAGAAAAGATATAAATTAAGCAAAAATGTCAGCAAGATTTTATTCCAGGGATAGGTCTATGAAGGCTCATTTTACTATTCTCTTTACTTTTGTATATGTTAACAATTTAGTTGTGTACATTCAAATAAGCAGTTGCAAAAGTCCTGAATGCTGTGTAATTACAGTGGGGCCTTGACTTACGAGTGTCCCAAATAACGAGTTTTTTGAGATGCCAGCTGTCTCTCGGCCGATTTTTTGCATTGAGTTGATAGAGTAATTTGAGTTAATGAGCTCCTTAATGAGCTCCTTAACGAGCTCTGTCTCGGAACGAATTAAACTCGTAAGTCAAGGCCTCACTGTACCTGTATCCATAGAACAGGTAAATCTATCCTTTCTAATAATAGACAAACATGGTAATTAACCATACCTCCGCTTCCCATTGGCTAATCAGGGCGATATGCAAATTAACTGCCAACCAAGATGGCGGCCGGCAGCCAGGCAGCTGAAGCGAAGAGGAGGCTTGCTTGCTCCAGTGATGGAGGAAGCCAGGGTTCCCCGCCTGCTGTAGCCGGGCTCTGAGCTGCACTTGAAGAAACAATGTAGCAATTATAGAAGCTAAACAAAACCCAGATATCTGCTTTCAGCCAGCTGGCCTCTGAGCTGGAGTGGCAACAAAGTTTCAATTACAGAAGGTAAATAAATCCCAGAATAAAAAAGAAAATAAAGAAAAAAAGGAGAGACTGGGAGCTTTAGTTGCAGGCTTGGCCTGCCTGAAAACAGCCCTCAGCCCCTCATCCAGGCTGGCCAGGGACCCCACTGGGGACCCCCACCCTAAGGGGCGTGCAGGCAGCCTGAAAACAGCCCTCAGCCCCTCACCCAGGCTGGCCAGGCACTCAAGCAGGACCCACACCCTGATCCGGGACACCATTCAGGGCAAACCAGCTGGCCCCCACCCGTGCACCAGGCCTCTATCCTATATAGTAAAAGGGTAATATGCAAACTGACCCTACCAGTAGAAAGACTGGGAATGACTGGTCACTATGACCACCAGGGGAAAGACGCTCAATGCAGGAGCTGCCCTCTGGTTGTCAGTGTGCTCCCACATGGGGGAACTCTGCTCAGCCACAAGCCAGGCTGATGGCTGCCAGTACAGTGGTGGTGGTGGGAGCCTCTCCTGCCTCCTCAGCAGCGTTAAGGATGTCCGACTGCAGCTTAGGTCTGCTCCCCACTGGCAAGTGGACATCCCCCGAGGGCTGACAGGCCTCAGCCCCTTTCAGGGGATGTCTGATTGCCATTTTAGGCCCAATCCCCCGGGGAGCAGGCCTCAGCCAGCAGGTGGTCATCCCCCGTGGGGTCCCAGACTGAGAGAGGGCACAGGCCAGCCTGAGGGACACCCCCCGAGTACACAAATTTTTGTGCACCGGGCCTCTAGTATATATCCTATCTAATAAAAGAGAAACATGGTAATTAGCATATGACCGCTATCCTTCCCATTGGCTAATCAGGGTGATATGCAAATTAACTGCCACCCAAGATGGCGGCCGGCAGCCAGGCAGCTTGAAACTACAATGAGGCTTGCTTCCTTCAGTGACGGAGGACTCCAACGTTCCCTGCCTGCCGCTGCAGGCCTCTGAGCTGCAACTCTAAGCAACTATGTAACAAATATAGAAGCTAAACAAAACCCCAGAAACCTGCTTTAGTCCACCGGGCTTCAGCCAGCAGGATCGCAACATTGTAAGCAAAGGCCAGAAACCTACTTTCAGCAGCAGAGGCCTAAGAGCTGGAGCCAAGCATCAAAGCTAAAGCTGGCCCAGAATAAAAAAAAAAAAAGAAAAGAAAAAAAGGAGTGGTTGGGAGCTTCAGTCAACCCCAGCCTGAAAACACCCCTCAGCCCCTCACCCAGACTGGCCAGGCACCCCAGTGGGGACCCCCACCCTGAAGGGTGTGTGACCAGCTGCAAACAGCCATCATCCCCTCACCCAGGCTGGCCAGGCACCCCAGTGGGGACCCCCACTCTGAAGGCTGTGTGACCAGCTGCAAACAGCCATCATCCCCTGACCCAGGCTGGCCAGGCACCCCAGTGAGGACCCCCATCCTGATCCAGGACACCCTTCAGGGCAAACCAGCCCGCACCCACCTGTGCACCAGGCCTCTATCCTATATAGTAAACGGGTAATATGCCTCCCAGCACCGGGATCAGCAGAGCTGCGAGGCCTCCCAGCACCGGGATCAGCATGACAGGGGCAGCGCCCAAACCCCTGATCGCCCTGCAGCTCTGTGTGTTACAGGGGGTGGGGCCACAACCTCCCTATCGGCCCTGCTCTGTTCCTGACAGGGGACGGTGCCCCAGCCCCCTGATCAGCCCTGCTCTGTGCCTGATAGGGGGGAGCTCCCCAACCCCCTGATCACCCTGCGGCTCTGTGTGTGACAGGGTGCAGCACCCCAACTCCCTGATCGGCCCTGCTCTGTGTGTGACAGGGTGTGGCGCCCCAACGCCCCCTCCCCCACGGGCCCTGCTCTGTGTGTGACGGGGTAGAGCCATAACCTCCCCATCGGCCCTGCCCTGAGTGTGACAGTGGCGGCACCTCAACCCCCTGATGGGCCCTGCTCTGTGCGTGACAGGGGACAGCACCCCAACCCCCTGATGGGCCCTGCTCTGTGCATGACAGGGGGAAGTGTACCAACCCCCTGACTGGCCCTGCTCTGTGCGAGACAGGGGGCGGCGCCGCAACCTCCCCATCGACCCTGCCTTGAGTGTGACAGGGGGTGGTGCCCCAACCCCCCAATTGGCCCTACCCTGAGCGTGACTGAGGGTGGCATCACAACCTCCCGATCGCCCTGCTCTTTGCATGACAGGGGGCGGCGCCCCAACTCCCCAATCGGCCCTGCTCTGAGCCTGACCAGAGGCTGCACCTAGGGATTGGGTCTGCCCTCTGCCACCTGGGAGCAGGCCTAAGCTAGCAGGTCGTTATCTCCTGAGGGGTCCCAGACTGCGAGAGGGCACAGGCCGGGCTGAGGGACCCCCCTCCCCCGAGTGCACAAATTTTTGTGCACCGGGCCTCTAGTATATATATAAAAGCCTAAGCAACCATTACAACCAAACCAGAACAACCAGTGGACCAGTCGCTATGATGCTCACTGACCACCAGTGGGCAGATACTCAATGCAGGAGCTGCCCCTTGTTGGTCAGTGAGCTCCCACAGCCAACCTCCAGCAGCCCGCCAACTGCCAGTGGCGCCCCACCCCATCCCC
This sequence comes from Myotis myotis, assembly GCF_014108235.1. Taxonomy (NCBI): domain Eukaryota; kingdom Metazoa; phylum Chordata; class Mammalia; order Chiroptera; family Vespertilionidae; genus Myotis; species Myotis myotis. Next base: position 22,178,066 of record NW_023416346.1, read on the forward strand.
GGACCACCCCCCATTGGCCCCTGGTGCTAAACCATTTGTAGATCACAGGCTTCTGAGTCAGGGTTTCATTGGTAGCAGAGCAGCTCCCTTGCTGTGATCTATTGAAAGTCAGCCCTCTACACAAGGGTTTGTCTCACTCCTGTCCTCTCCCTTCCCTGGGGGCTGCCCACTGGCCACAGTGGCAGCTCAGCTACAAGGGAAGGAGACAGGGAGGCAGGGAACCGCCTCCTCCTCCCCCTTTCCTTGGGCCATCTGCCCACCACAGTAGCAGGCTGTGGCAAGAGAAGGAGGAGGGGGGGAGGAGGAGAACCACTTGGTGGAGGGGTGGTGTTGGCATCCAGTCCTTCTGCACCTGGCCTAGCCACCATCACCTCCTCTCCCGACCCTGCCAGGGCCTTCAAGCCCTGGGCTGGGATGGGAACCAGGGGTGTGTGGCAGTGGACAGGGCCCCTTTCCCAGGGGGGCCGAGGGCTGGCTCCCTCCTCGGAGCTGGAAGCCAACCTCCCACAGTCGTCCTCCCCCGCCCCCCGCCCCCACAATCAGCCAATCTAGGCCTCTAGTAAAAAATATCACAATTACTTCAATTACCAATGACGTATAATTTGCTTTGTTTTCTTTTACTAATAATACGTTTTAAAACTAAAGATTTAAAATGAGGCATATAAATAGTCATGTAACGGTGTTTCGGTTTTGTTTTTTTTCTAAATCTTGAGTTGACTGAATTACTCTGAACTGACTGGAAATTCAGTTAAACTAACTGGGGACTCTGGCTAAAATAACAGAAAAATATTAATGCAATTTTGTTGATGAAATCATTTGTCATTTAGGGAGGAAGGAGGAGAAAGAATGCAAATCTTGTAGATACCATAATAAGAAAAATGAAATTCTTATTGATTATATCAGATAGCAGGCCCTGAGGAGAGAAAGGGAGGTGCACAAACATTACTATTCTGAACATCCCCTTGGCAGTGTCTCACAATTCCCCCAACTCAACCAGCAGAGGCTTTTTGCTCCCTTAACAAATCTTGCTATGCTACTCATAATTACTTCAAGCAAGCTATTACCTATCCCAGGTCAATTACATTGCTTAAAAATATGTCTCTGGACAACAGAACATTTGAAGATAAAGGAACAAATCCTAACAGGCATTTCAGACAGGAAGATAAAAATGCAAGGGGGGTGGTGATCAGATTTTCTTTAAAGTAAGTAGGTAGTTACCAGCACTGTGGAAGGACACCAAATAGGTAATAGTTCACTGTACCTACCTTTAGAACTAAATGAACATAAGATTATGGGGGATAATACACTTGGACTACTCTAGGATGCAAACTACCAAACACTTTTAAACACTACTATAGCAAAATTCATATTTCAAAGCAAATAATAAATATGCTTTATACAATTATCCCACCCTAATGATCCATTGAGGAAAACATTCTCAGGATCTCATATAAATAACACTTTACTAGCTTTGTTTTAATTGCTTTAAGAACCTAGAAAAATGTTTAGGTTCATTTGTTAAAAAATAATAAGTTTAACAATAACTCTTCCTCTAGTCTGCCTACTTTCTGATCACTGAAATTTTCACTACATTGTAATAGCAGAAAATAACCAAACACAATGAGCATAATGTACTTCTAGCTTTATTTACCATCCTGCAAAACAGCAATACAGAATGGGTAGCAGTGCTGACCTATTCAAATGATTAGAAGAATCCGAAGATACACTGGTAGATTTAATATGATTAAATGATTATAATCTTTATTATGATTAATTTCATTCCATTAATAGCATAATTTCAATGACCATTAAAGCCTAAGATGAGAATTCAGGAGTTTGAAGTTTGCACTTGATATTTCAACATTTTCACCCACTCTTAATAGTTTCCATCTAAGTGGTACTTTTACCTTTAAACATGCTGATTTACTTCTCTATTCTCTTGTACTTTGCCTTATGGCACTGTCATGAATTCCTTCCTATGTGGTAGAGCCTTTGCCAATATCTGCAGAATCTTCCCCCAAGGTAGCCAGATTCTCCCATTATCATTCTCTGTAGCTCACAGCATAACCTGCTCTTCCATGATACCTGATCCCCCTACACACACACACACACACACACACACACTCAAGAACAAGCAACTTTCCATCTCAGAAGTTCCTTGGCCTAGCTCCCATGGATGCTATTCAGATGCTGCCTTGGCATGGTATCCTCACTCACCAGAGATCCCTTCCTTCCCCTACAGAGCTTGTGCTCACTTGGTTTGATGGTGGGGAGTAAACCTCATCTACTTGTCTTCAACTTCCACCCCAGAAAGGTCACTCCCAGATCTAATCAGTCTAGATTATCTTTCTGGACCTTGCCTATAGCTACATATCTTCCCAGTTCCAGTGCAAGGCACCAGAGAAACAACTAGACTCACTATGAGGAGTTTAGCCTCCTTTCATTTACCCCCATTTCTCTAACTCCTCTTAAGATACCTGGACCACTGATAATTTTTGAGTGATTGATTTTTGGTCTCACTGGGCCCTTTACCTAGCTTTTAGCTGTTGCCCACTTTCCCACATGAATCCCCAGCCTCCTTTTCTAAGTCATACCCTCCAGAAACAACTTTTCTAAGCCCAAGAAGTAACTGCCCTGGACTTTGCCTGTTCACCAAGTACAGTGGCTTCTCTGTGACTTCATGACAGATCCCAAAGAGTAAATGAGGCCACATACTCATTTCCACTCTCCCTGTGCCTGCTCTGCCCGTGTTCATAGCAACTAAAGCCAGGCTCATAGCAAGAGACCTGCTTCCAAGTGAAACTTTGGTTCCCAGGCCTGGAAGTAACAGCCATGTTTACTGAGTGCTGTGTAGCAGGGACAGTTCTAAATATGTCATGGGTGTGATCAGTAGGATGACAAGTATTTCATTTAATCCATAGTGAGATTTACCAATACAAATAAAAAAAAATATCCAGCCCCCAAAGGCCTTAAACAGTAAGGAATTTTATTATCTCAATTCACTAGAGGTCCTAAGGTAGAGTTGGCTCCAAGTATGGTACACTGACATTTGGGCAGATATGGGTGAAAATGAGAACTCGGAACTCCTGAAAGTTCCTGGCTGGCAGAGGTACTCCCCACAACCCCTCAACCAAGGGTCTCTGACTTAAATTTTAGATGACTTAACCTGGGATAATGACCTCTCAAGAGTATACAGATTCTCCTTAGCACCCACTGGACTCCCTCAATGTCTCTAAGCCCCCCCAGGCCCACAAGGAGATTTCAGCATAGCTCAGCAGTGTAAGGTCAAGTTCAGGAGACAGCCCAGCATCTTGCCAATTTTCATAGGCAGGAATCTGGGGCACATGTGTAGGTGAGGATTCTAAGTGTGTCAGCCCAAGGAAGATGAATTGTTAAGATCAGGCTCTATTTATTATGGGTACATTTACCCCAGGATGCATAATTTAATGTTAGCTCAAGCACCTGAAAGGGGCATTAAAATAGTGTGCTCCATTGTTAATTAAAGCCTAAAGTCAATAGCAGCCCACAAGCAACAATGATTAATGGGCAGAATTTCCCTAGCAATGTTGAGGAAGGAAATTAAAGGCTTGGGAAGGTAGAAATATTGTATGTGTCCAGATTTATGCCTGTTGTCCTAGTCTAATTATTAATAATGCCCCCTTTCACTCTCAAGTGTCCCAATTTGGGATGGTGTGCTACGCGCTCAGCTACCCTTTACCCATGCCATCCTGGAGGCCCCAGAGGCCACTCCCCTCACCAGTAAGAAATGCCTTGGCCAAGGGAGCACCAGAATTCCTATAAAGTCCTGTTACCTGTCCTCTGCAACCTAGAGATGAAAGTGGGAATAATGGGATTCAACTAGGTTCCCTAATCTCAATGGGAATAACGGAAGTCAGGGTAGAGTGATAAAGGCCAGTGATATCCCTTAACCATTAAAAGACACTCATGGTTTTTTTCTGTAGTGCTTGATATTTATTGAGAACGCAAGTGCTTTTTCCAGGTAGTTTTGAAAGCTGGGCCGAGTGCCTGTTTTGTTTGTTTTGTTTTTAGTATTTTTGTCCAAATGCACACATCTGTGGGACTACTGCAATTTTTAAAGGAAAATGACAGCTATGCAGAACTGGCACATAGGAGAAAAGAAATGTCAACAATTTGGCTGCCAGGCACAGTAGACTCCAGCAGCAATCTGGTGGGGGAAGGGAGGACTCTGGAAATGAGCTAACCAGGTTGAAAGACTGGCCCCTTTAGGGGTTGGTGAGATGTCCAAATCAATGTCCAAGGAGGTGTAGCCGACTCAGGCATCTTCTAGGCTGCTCCTTATCTCCAAAGGCGGTGGTGGTCTGTTGCTGGAATGTAGTGGATGGTGGTGTAGTGACAGCGTAGGTCTCTGGGCAGATGCAGGGCTGGCAGTTGGCAGGGCTGTGCACAGACCAGTTTGTAACAGGGATTTGCGGGATAGCTGGGCTCAGGACACAGTCCAAATTAGCAGGGGTGCGTCCTGGGGCAGGCCACAATGGGTGGCAGCATGCTTCAGAGATAACTCCCAGCCCCATCAGCAGGAAAGTGAAGCACAATTCTTGGAACAAAGACAAACACTACGGGGATAAGGGAGGGAAGCGGAGAGCAAGGGTAGAGAAGGGAGGGCTAGGGGGAGCAGGGCAGCTCAGGGAGGGGCGGAGGAAGATGGGGGTGGCTTGCAGCCCCCCCCCCCCAGGCCCTAGGGTCTCAGGGCCTAGTAATTATCTACTTCGTCGTCATCGTCGTCTTCGTCCTCATCCCATCCAAAACACTGTTTGAACTCCTCGAGGAAGGCCCGGTAATCGCTTAGGAGGGGGCTATCCATCTCGATGTAGGGCACCACCCACTCCTCAGCTTCCCCAGTGAGCAGGCTGATTAGGAACGCCACTTTCATGGCGTCATTGCAGAATCGGTTCTCGTTGACAAGCATGTAAGATGTCGTCTGCACAATAAACTCGGGGAGACGAGAGGTCTCGCCGTCAAACGTGCTGGGGAAGGGCACCGGGCAGCTGGGCGGACGTACCTGGCGCAGCAGGGTGGCCCTCTCGCACACCAGCAGGCGCAGCTGTTCCATGAGCTGGTTGTTCTCGATGCTCAGGGCGCGGTGCCTCACCAGGAGAGCCTGCAGCAGCAGTACCAGCTCGTCCACCATGGCGAACAGCTCGGAAAGGCGGGGCTCGCTTCGGGTTTCGCTGGATTCGGAGAAGGTGCGCACCAAGGCCGCGCAGGAAGTGCGTGTCCGCAGAGACGCTGCTGGCCGAGGGAGAAAGGCTGAGGATGAAGCGGTCCCAGCGGCTGCGCAAGCTCCGCCCACAAAGGCGCTTATGAGGCCCAGGCGCAGGCGCCGCCCAGGTTCCCGGGAGAGGGGGAGGGGCGTGTCCAGGGAAGACGCTCACGCAGCGTGGGGGCGTGGCCACAGGGGAGGGCGGGGCTGCGGCGATGTGACGGGGGAGGGTCTGGGCAGGACGTGGCTAAGGTCCAGTAGTTCTCTAGGCTCACAAATAAAGGCAGGCCGCTGCAGCCTGGCCCTTGAGGTGGGAGTTGTATTTGTCAGGATCCAGCAAGCGTTAAAACCTTTGTCTCAGAAAAGACCAACCTGCTCAAGTTTAAACAAGTTTAAAGAATTAACTACCCTTCGACTCAGCCTATTCACACAGTTCAATGCCCCTTTCTGGGCCTGTGGCCACTAGATTCCATTTGTGTGATGTTTAACACATTTTCTCGCTTATTTAAATCTCACACATCCAGTAGCTATTAGCACTGCTGGCCACAACAGTGGGAGTCACACATTGTTTCAGTTATGAAAGACCACCCCCCTCCCCACCAGGGGCCCTCTCTTTAAGACAAAACAAAATATTTAAACAGGGATTTTTCTTTAGTTGGAAAATAATATTGTGTATCTCTATCCTTTCTTATTTTTATTTTTCTAAATAGTGAAGTATAAAAAGTTCTGCAAAATTATCCGATAACCATTTGTAAGCATCCTCGTAATTTTGACTATTTCATGTCCTAAATGTTATGTTCCTTTGCCACTGGGTGTTATTTTTGTTTAACAATGAAGACTTGTGTTTTTAAATGGTTTCATTTTTCTACTTAGAATGTGATTATTGAAATATTTGCTGACAATTAAATTGTGCCCAAGCCCTTAGAGCCAACTGTTGGCTCTGCTTTTAAAATATATCCCCAATTTAACCACTTTTTGTCACTTCTACCATTACCAACCACCCTGATTGCAGCCTTTATTTCTTACCTGATGGATGCAATTAATCTCTTAGCTTTCACTCTCCTCTTCCTACAATGTATATATTCTCTACAGAGTAGGCATAGGAATCTTTTAGAACAAAAGTTAGATCTCTTTACTCCCCTGCCCAAAACATTTTTTTCTTCTCACTCAAAGTAAGAAGCCAAGTCTTGGTCATGGCCCAGGAGGCCCTGCCTCACTTTTTATGCCTCTCTTCATTTCCTGCTCTGCTGAGTCTCACACACAAGAAACAGCTCTGATCTCAGGATCTTTGTATTTATATATTGTTTTTGCCTAGAAAGGACTCTCCTCAGTTAGCTGCCTGACTCCTTCCCCCACTATTTTTGGGAAGGATTTTCTCGACCATTTCATCTATCAGAGCACCTTTCTTTCTGCCAGCAATCTATACCCACTTACAATGCTTCATTTCTTTACATAGCATTTACCATACCAGCAGCCATCATCTCATTAGAACTTTGCCAGTCTGCCTCCACTTTAGAATGTAAGTCTATGTGGGCAGAGATTTTGCATTGTTAGCTGCTCTATTCCTAACGCCTGGAAAAGTGCCTGGCCCAGAGTAAGAAGCTCCATAAATGTTTGGTGGATGAAAGAATCTCAGAGCACAGATGTTGAAATAAAAATTAGAAGTGATGGCTGCACAAAAATACTCTTCCCACTGTCCAGGATGTTCTATCTCTGATCATGAATCAGTCTCCACCGTAAAATGATGACAGACATAATAGAATTGGCTAAACAATTTATTTAAAAAACCCTCTTTCCTTCTTTTACAATAAAATTGAATGAGCATCCATGGAAGTGAGAGGGTGAGAGATAGAAGAAAAACAGGGCCAAAGTCCAAGCAGGGAAAGGAGGAGGGATCCCCTTGCTGAAAGGGTGGGCAGGAAAAAGAGCAGATAAGAGGGAATATGAACCCTTGGACTCTCCTGTGACATGAGTTACCCCACTAGGTAAGAAGCCCCTTGAGTCCAGGGATACCTCTTTCATTTATCCTTTTACCTTCAGCATCTGAAAGTGTTTACTAGGTGCTGCATAAATGCTCAGTGGATGGAATGAAGGGACAGAAAAGGTCAGAGATAGGTTTCTAGCCATCCTGCCCATTCACAGGATGCAGGGTGTCTGTGCCTGGTGCAGCAGTGAGTGTCTAGCTCCACTTCCAATGTCCAGATCCTTCTGTTATAGGACAGGGGCTGGCCCAGAGCAAGTCTGCCTCAGGCTGGCCTCTAGTGTGTGGTTTTTTGACTTCATTTAGGAAATATTTTACGACGGGAGTCCAGATGGATTCGAGAGTGTGTTTATTAATGCTGGGGACAGTGAAACAAAGGAAGGAATTAGGGTAGAAAAAACAACAGGGGAGATCCTAGGCAGTGCTCTGCTTTGGCTCCCTAGAAATGTTATAGGAAAGAAGTGAGCCCAGGCAGGGCTGCTGTTAGCTCACTGGGAAGTCAGAGAAAAGGAGGCCCTGGAGACAGGATCGTGAATGAGTGTGGGAGAAGCTGCTGCTGCTGCCCACTGCTCCCCTGGTGGCAAATTTCCTGGGGACCTGGGCCCTTAGAAATAAAAAAAGTTCATGGCCAGGAAGAGGCATGGGTATGCTCCAGAGAGAGCCCGCATTAAGTCTTTGTTTTGAGGCCTTCTTTTTATCTTTTTTTTTTTTTTTCTGCAGGCGAGAATTTTAGGAGAGGGTTTCAGTAGAATGTTCATCAGCTTTCCAGGTGCATTTTTAATATGATGATGCACTAAAATGAGCATATAGGGGAGTTTTGATTATTCTTTTTTAAAATTCTTTATTGTTTAAAGTATTACATATGTCTCCTTTTTTCCCCATTGACCTCTCCCCAGCCGTTCCCACCCCCCACCCCCCACCCCCCGTCCAGCACATGCCCTCACCTCCCTAGTGTCTGTATCCATGGGTTATGCTTGTCTGCATGCATACAAGCCCTTTGGTTGATCTCTTAACCACCCCCCTCAGTTGGCTTGTATTGTGGGCTAAATTGTGCCCCTCACCCCCTATTCATATGTTGAAGTTCTAACCCCTAGTACCTCAGAATGTGAACTTCCTTGCAGATAGGAACTTTGCAGAGATAATTAAAATGGGTTCATTAAAATGGGCCTTAATCCAATATGATGGGTATCTTTTTAAGAAGAAGAAATTTTGTCACATATACATACTCAGGGAAGATGATGTGAAGACCCATAGAAAAGATAGCCATTTATAAGGAAAAGAGACAGGCCTGGGACAGATTCTTCTTTCATGATTCTCAGAGGAAACCAACCTTGCTGACAACTTGATCCTGACTTCCAGACTCCAGAACTATGAGAAAATAGATTTCTGTTATTTAAGCTACAAAATGATGATATTTTGTTATGGCAGCCCTAGCAAACCAATACACTACAGTTTAGGTAATTCACAAAACTGCCCAAATATATGGTTCAAATGTCAGATATTACCATATATCAATTGAATAATTACATAAAGTACATATTTTGCTGCTAAGTGTTCAGTACACATTATCACTATGTAATAACAAATATGCATTATGATAAATGACCAATCACACCACTTATTGCACAGTCTATCAGTGATTGGTCACTATACATCTGATGTTAAATTCAAACACAGAAAAGTATGCTAAGTATATTTTCCTCCCAATGATAAAGGTAGGTGACATTTTACAAAAATGGATAAATAGAAAGATGGAATTTTCCAACAAATGAAAGTGTAACAAACGACAACAAAAAAATAACACCAAATGGGAAATGGGAAAGTGGTTGTAATGGGAAGGATGGAAATGTCACAGAGGAAGTGACATTGGTAAAACCCTCACATTAAAGAAACATTTAGAGACATTTCACAATATTAAAAATGCAGAAGGTCAAATGTTGAAAGCTGATCCATACTTAGAAAGGAGTATGATAATTGGCCAAGTTATAGAAAAGATGTTTGTTTCATATCATAAGTAATATGAAGCTGTTGTGATTTTCTAGAATCTCCAGGAAGCTCCCAATATCTATCTCTGTCTCCCACTACAAAGCAGATGTCTCTTAAGGTCTCACCAGGAAACTCTTGTGAATCTCACATCTGCCTATGCATCTGGATGCAACTGCCAGTAGAATAAAATAAACTGATCTGTTGTACCTTCTAAATCTCATGCAAGTGCCTCTCAATGGCAAATTTTAATACAGACCATTTAGAAAAAGGGGATTCTGGAAAACTGTTCTTTGGCTTCTCTTTTGTGATAGAAAGAAAACCTTAAAATAATTTTATGGTTGTGGTAGGCTGAAGAATGCCACCCAAAGATGTTCAATCCCTGAAATCTGTGCTTATGTTACCTTACATGTGAAAGGGACTTCAGAGATGAAACTAAGGTTATTTTAAAATAGGGAAATTACTAGTATCTTGGATTATCTATGTGAGCTCAGTGTAATTATCTGAGCCCCCTTTTTAAAATCCTCATCCGAAGATATTTTCCATTGATTGGAGAGAGTGAAAGGGAGGGAGGAAGAAGAGAGAGGGAAGAGAGAGAGAGAGAGAGAGAGAGAGAGAGAGAGAGAGAGAGATCCATGTGAGAGAGACACATTGACTGGTTGCCTCCTGCACACACCCTGACTGGGACCAGGATGGAGCCTGTAACAGAGGTACCTGCCCTTGACCAGGAATCAAATCCCAGACCCCTCAGTCCACAGACGGATGCTCTAACCACTGAGAAAACTGGCCAGGGATGAGCCCTTATTAAATATGGAGGAAAGAGGGATTCAGGAGAGATTCAAATGTGAGAGAGACTCCAAACTACCATGGCCACCTTTGGAGATGGAGGAAGGGAGCCAGGAGCCAAGGCATACAGGTATCCTGGACAGTCTGTCAGCCAACAAGAAAACATGCACTCCAAACTAGCATCTAGAAAAACTAATGAGGAAATGAGTGAATAATCTGGCAAAAAGACTAACAGTAAGTATTGAAACCATTGAAATGTAGTTACAAATGTGGAGACTATTAGACCCCCAGAATGTTAGACCCCCAGAGCAAGAATGATGGGCCAGGTACAGAAACTCACTAGGGCACAGAGCCCCATGCCTAGCAAGGAGAAAAACTGGGAAAAAAGATTTTCACTCCCAGGGTAACCTTTCCTCCCCTAGCATATCACTGGTCATGCAGTTTAGACCACCACCCCCTCCCCACACACACACCTTTTCCTCCCTAAAGATAACATCTAGGCTGCAGTTGTATTTCAGCTCCAGGCCCAGAAAAGCAGACAAACTAGACAAGTGATGCAGTGGCTGCCTCAGGGCCAGTTACATTGACTAATGACCCCCTGCCTTGCCACTGACCAATCAGTAGATACCACGACCCTGAAAGAGCACACCTGGGAAGCTGATGAACATTCTATTAAGACCCTTGCCTGAGACCACCCCTAAGATTTCCACCTGCAAGAAAGAGATAAATACGCGCAGGACAAAGGTTCTAGTAAGCACCTTCCCTTCAAGGAGCATGCCCAGGCTACTCCCCCATAGCACGTATCCCCCAACTTCTAAGGGACCCCATGAGACTTGCAACCAGGGGAGCAATGCGCAGCAACAGCTTGTCCCAGGCTTAACCCATGAACCTATCTCCAAGCTCCCCTTTTTAAAGTATGTTTTTGCTGTCATCATTGATCCATGTCCCCTTGGCTTGGTGTTGTGCAGCCCTTTTATTTGGATATCCCATCCTCCATCCCTTTTCCCTATATAAATTCAATTTTTCTTAAACCACTGTATGAGATAGCTATTTAGCTTACCCACGGACCACCATGCTAACCTTTCATGTTCAGAGACTATAGTTACAGATTTTAAATATATATAAAAGGCTAATATGCTAAGTGTCCCTCTGCCCATCTGACTGGTGGCTATGATGCACACTGACCACCAGGGGGCAGACGCTCAACACAGGAGCTGCCAAGCTGCAGTGACTTTGCATTGGTGGTTCTCGGGTGACGCACCCTGAAACCAGAGAGGAGGGAGCCCGATTCCTCGTGGGGCCGCGTGATTCCACCTTTGGCTGTGGGTTATGTTGTTGCTGGGGCACTGTTGGCCCTGAATCTGGTTTACTGCACACCTGCATTTGCGTTCCACACCCTGTACAACAGCAACTTTGCAGAGTGCCCTCTCACACCCTGGAACCCCTCAGGGGATGTCAGAGAGCTGGTTTTGGCCCGATCCCCACAGGCCAGGCCGAGGGGCCCCACCTGCTGGAGGGACCTTGCTCACTCCTCAGACACCGGGTAGGGACCACAGGAGGTTGGCTCCAGGGTGTGTCCGGCCTGTCTTGCCCAGTCTCACTCCACCGGCCACCTTCTAATTAATTTCCTTTCAATGTGCACAAATCCATGCACCTGAACTGGCTCACTAGTAAATTCAATAAACTCTGATAATGTAGAAATGAGTAATTAAGAAAGAGAAGAACTGGAGAAAATGGCTAATGTTCTTTTATAGTAGTGAGTTTATACTTAATAACAATTCAAAACATATCATTCTAATTTGATAAAGTGATATGTATATCCAGATATTTTAAAAGATAATGATAAACAATTAGAGAAATAAAATAACTAAAATTAGTGTAGTAGAGAGGTGGAAGAGAAAGATAAAGAAAGTAGAAATATACTAATTCCACCACTCTTCATTATAGATAACGAATACTATCTAAAATAACAGAGTATTAAATATGTTCATTATAATTAAAGGAAAAAAACTAGATTAAAAATGTAATACTTCAAAAACGTCAGAAGAAATACACAAAAAATCAAAGAAAATATATTAAAAACAATAGAAACAGAAAGTATAGTATACAACAATTTGGCAAAACTAAGTCTATAAGTGCCTGCCACTTCAATAAATAAAATCAGGTAAATAACTTTTTAAGAGATAAAAGCTTTCACATAATACCATATAGAAAATCTAATGTACCCAAAACAATGTGACTCAGAAACATCGATATTAAATGACGGAAAGAGCGAAACCATGCAAATGCAAGCAAAATAAAATTAGGGTGGCCTGGCTAGTGTCGCTCAGTGGTTGAGCATTGACCTATGAACCAGGAGGTCAGAGTTCGATTCCCGGTCAAGGCACATGCCCGGTTGTGGGCTTGTTCCCCAGTGTGGGGTGGCTGATCAATGATTCTCTCTCATCATTGATGTTTCTCTCTCTCTTTCCCCCCTCTTCCTCTCTGAAATAAATTTAAAAAATAAAAAAAACAGTAGGAAGCATAATTTTAAAATCATGCCTGTTGAATATAGGGCAAGAAACATTAAAATAGAAAAAAATGTGGTATGATTTATAATGATAAAGGATGACATTCTTAACAAAGATCCAACAATTATGAAAATCTATGTGCCAAATTATATAGCATCAATTTTCATAAAACAAAAATAGCAGGAAATAAAATGAGAAAGATAAAAACATATGAGTAGTAAAGGTTGACTTCATCTCTCTCAGTCCATGATAATTCCAAGTGGACAAAAATAAAATCAAACACAGGAACTCTCAGTATCATAATAAGTAAATCTAATTGCTAAATATTGAACGAGACATATTAGTGGCAGGAAAAGAACTAAGCTTCAGGCTGCGTCCCAATGTGCTATTTTGTTGCCTCTAAACTTATGGTCCCCCTAAGACAACAACATGCAAAATAATCAAGTTGGACTTCTACCTCAGATCATATATGGATAATTCAAAGTGGGGAAAAAATACCTTAATATAAGAGCTAAAACCTTAAAACTCACAAGAGAAAACATAGGTGTGAATCTTCATGACCTTGTATATGGTGATGGTTTCTTAGAAAGGACACCAAATACACAATTGTCAAAGGGGAAAAAGATAATTTGGATTTTATAAAAATTAAAAACCTTTATGCTTCAAAGGACACTATCAATAAAATGAGTAGACAACCCACAGACTGGAATAAACTATTTATAAGGCATTTAATAGGTAAGTACCCAATCTATGAATTTTTTCATTTGAGATGAGACTTTTTACATCAGTTTCTTTTTATTTAAAAGACACTATATTCTGAGGCAGAGTGGAAGTGGGAGAATATTAATGTCCACACATACATTTTCACACCAGTGAAAACCTGGTAATTTATCTGTTAGTTCTGGATAGATTTATTTTAGCAGCGTGGTAGAGACTCTTAGAAATGATCAACACAAGCCTTAGACATAGCAAAAAGTAGAGATAATGCCACAGTGTTTAAGCTAATTTACTGTGAGATATGGTTTTCCTTTAATTTAAGAAATGCTATTTTGCTTGGCCTCAAAGACAATAGAAAATTACAGAGAAAGAGATGACTAAAATGAAGCCAAAAAGCATTCAGCTTCTCTGCATTAAAAAGCCTGATTTTGCTATTCAAAAAAGAATGGCCAATAAACCCTTGACTTAGTTGGTCCCATTTTGTGAGCAAAGTAAAACAAAATTGCAATGTGGAATATTTAGCAGTAGTGGTTCAAATAACAAATTAAACTAGATATGCACATTGTTTCAGTGAATAACTGTGGCAAGTGATTTTTCAGAGGAACTATTCATTATAAACAAAGAGATAAAATATGAAAGTAGTAGACACTGATAATGATTTTTCAAAATAACCACTTTATCAGACTTTCCGAAACAACCACTGCAGACAATGATAAATCATAACTTTCAAATAGCATGTCCTTAGGCTTGCAGAGAATATAGGATGGAAACACTGAAGGTAAAATTAAAGTTCGCATTGCCATTAACATTTAATTAATCAACTCTACTGCCTACTTCTGAAAACATAAGAGAACACTCTATGGAAACCCATTTTGGATGGACAGTTTCAAGACAAAACCTGTATGTTACTTGTGTTGTGATGAGACCTGTTATCTCATTAGAGCAGCTCAATGGCAAAAGAAGCTTTGTGACCTAACTGAACCATTAGTAAGAACTGAGGCAAAAGGCATTTAAGTTAACATTGTGTTTCACCACAGTTGTAACAAAGGAATGCTTTTAGGCATTCAAATGATTCGGAAATGCATTGCCTCATTATCTCATGGAAGCCTATAGTTTTTATTGAAATATATTTGACACACAACATTGTGTAAATTTAAGGTGTACATGTTGATTGATACGTTTATGTATTGTAATATGATCACCATTGCAGTGAGAATTAGTACCTCTATCACATCATGTAATAACTTATTTTTTGTGGTAGGAATAATTAAGATCTACTCTCTTGGCAAGTTTGATTATTATAACATTCACTGTAAGGTGCATTGAATCTCTAGGACTCATATATTAGTTGCAAGTTTGTACACTTTAATATCTCTCCTACTACCCCAACCCTCAGCCCCCAGTAACCATCATTCTACTCTGTTTTTAAGAGCTTGGCTTATTTAAATTGCACATATTATAAGTGATATCATACAACCTAAGTTCCCATCAATGGATTGATAAAGGAAAAAATATATATCTATATATACATATATATGAATATTAGTAATAAGAAAGAAGAAAATTCTGCCATTTGTGACAATATGGATGAAAATTGAGGACATTCTTTATGTTAAGTGAAATAAGACACACAGAGAAAGACAAGCCTATAGTTTTAGATTTGGAAGGATCCTTGGAGGTCACTAAGTGGACTTGTTCCATTAACAAAAGTAGAAGGTAAAAATTACTATCATAGTAAGGAGTTGAAGACACTTAGAAGAAATAACCACAGGAGCAAGTGAAGGTGATTGGAGGATGGCTTTGAGTTTCAATAATTTCCGATCTTGCTGCTATGTACTAAGCAAAGTATAGGGTTGCCTTATGCACTTGGGTCTAGGCCATCAACATTATGTTCACCCCACTTCCAGTCTACTCTAGATCTATGTGAAAAGACCTAAAAGATGGAAATGTGAGACTTTTATGTGCAAAATTTTTATTTTACATGTGGACCTTCTCATCATATCCTAATCTATTCTGATCAGGAGACTGTACTTCAGATATGACTAATTTTCTGAACACTTTCTTTTAGTTTGTTTCCATTTTTCTTTCCCTCTACCATAAGTAAATCTGTTTATTTTGAAAATCCCAGTTTGTCAGATCTTGGGGAAAAGGAACAGAAAAAGAAAACAGTTTTAAAAATATGATTTATTTTTTGGTCAATAAAACATGGATTTAGCTTCTCCCTCTTGACATGGGGTATAATAAGAACAGTAGGAAGAGAGAAATGCCAAGAAGAAGGCATGAACTCAGAGTGAAAGAAGAGGGGTCTATCTGCTCAACCTCTCCCACGAGCTTGGAGAAATTGTTTCAGGAGCATCTCTTAGCTATAACCTTAAAGTGCTTATAAAATAGTAGCAATAATGATAACAAAATGATAAGAACACTGGGAATAATAATGGCAAAGTTAAGTTAGAGATCTGGCTATGCCATGTGATTTTAGGTAAATCACATGACCTCTTTACTACAACTTCCACTTTGGGAAAAAATGGAAATGATATTGCCAAACCAGAAAATTTATTATATGTATTAAAGAAGAATTCACGGTATAAATGACATTCCTATTATCCATCAAAAATATAATTTGAACTACCCAGTTGAGCTGGAACTAAATCAACTTTTCTAAAAATGAATTGTAATACTTAGTAAATCATTTCTGACACCAGAAACTATGATATCAACTATATAGACGAAAGGATTTTGTTATATCCAATTCAATATTACTAGGTAGGTAATCATTACAGGGATATTTTAAAATCTCTTTACCTGCTATTTTGTTGCAAAGTTTAATTGTCTATTTTGGCTGTCAGTCATCCATAGTAGACTGAGAGCTGCTCCAGGTTACAACTAGTGCTAAGACTTTATGGAGTATGTAGCAAATATATCAGCATTTTCAAAGGCATGGAATTTAAAAGTCTATTCTGTTTTCTGGGAATAGGTGAGTGTGGTTTATGTTTTGGTTATATGAAGGTAGGTAGAAGAAGCCATGACAAGTGCTAACAATTATGGTCATTTCATACCATCATAAAGCATTTGGATTTACCTATCAATAACATTGAAGCCATGAAAGAGATTTAGCAGTGGAATGTGATAAACAGATGTGTTACAGGCTGATCACTCCAATTTTACTGGGGCTGGGTTGAGTGTGACAGAAAGCAGATGTAAAGAAACCAATAAAATTACAACCATAGTCCAGGAAGCAGTCAATTTTTAGTCAGTCTATTTACAGGGTCACAGTTTGACTCTTAGGTTTCTGAAGAGCTGAGGAGATATTTTGTAGAAGTGTATTGTGCACACATACACCACCCACCACTTCTCCCAAACTTTAAATAAAACTTGGCATGTTTATGCACTCAATAAGTCATTAATTACTGGCTAATTGATTTGACAAAGTAATCTACCCATAGCCCCACTCCAGATACAGTAGCAAGCCCTTATGAATTATATGGTCTAAAATAAACAAAAGAAAATAAAATCACTGAGATAATCTAAGTTAGAAAGGCGACTGCATGCTTGTCTGTGGAAACGATGCTCGCTCCATTTTGGAGACCTTTAGCTATACTGTATCGCTATTCTGGCATACCGTGCCATTAAAGCAATTGCTTATATGGACAATTCGCACCTTTCGTTAGAGAATTAATAAGGCTGCAGGAGTTCTACTTCTCATCAAGTTACTCTAAGACCTAAAATAAAATTTCTCCTTATGTAAAATGTTATTGTCTTTCCTAAGTAATGCACAATGGATGATCTCTGTAGGAGAAAGACTGGCTGTCAAGATCAGTCTGTTTTCTGAAAGTCCCATTTATCCTCTAGTGAATACCTTTCAGCACATGTTCAGGCTTACCTTTCTCAACCAATTCCCTAGGTTGTCTGATGGCACAGAGATCTAGTGGTGTCTAAACCTGTTTTACTCTCTTCAAACAGCTAATGAATACAGGTTGAGTCTACACTGATTGGCTCAGAAGGAAAAAAGATATATAAAAACATACTCAAGTAGGCACAACATGACATTTTCTTTCAAATATTCTGCACTTGTGGTCTGCCATATATTTCAAGAATATTTTTCTACCTTATTTGGACAAGGATTTTCTGAATAAATGAGCTATATAAGAAACACGATGAATAGGATAAGAGATTGATAAGGCATTATAAAAATTAGTAAGCAGGCCACACATGACACTATGTACTGTTTATTCAGCTAAGAGTATTGTATTTTTTTTAATTTTGCAAAAAAGAAAAACACCCTTTCCATCTCTCATCCTTATTTATCCCATTCATGATTTTTAAGGTTCATGAACAATTGTGGGGTTTTTTTCTTCTTATTTACAGTGACCATTTTGTTGCTTTTAGATATGGACTCTGTGACAGGAACAGGAAGGTTTCCTTAAGAATACGCCACCAGCCCAGCCGGCGTTGTTCAGTGGTTAGCGTGGACTTATGAGCTAGGAGGTCATGGTTCAATTCTCAGTCAGGGTGTATGCCTGGGTTATGGGCTCAATCCCCTGGGGTGTGCAGGAGTCAGCCAATCAATGATTCGATCATCATTGATGTTTCTATCTCCCCCTCTCTGAAATTAATAAAAAAATATGTATTTTAAAAAGAATATGCCACCAGCAGTAGTGAGAAGTTCTCCTAGGAAGGAAGAACATGAAGACACTCAGCTATCCTGACAATTATAAAGAAAAATCAAATGTCTGTGTGTCACTCTTGTGTAGCAGTGTGTGTTTTCAGTGGGTTCAGAGTTATTGCCTGCTAATGTAGCAGTCTATATAGTTTCTTCTGGAGAGGTGGACTTCAGTAAGTCCCATCCATTGACCCTATGTGTCCCCTATCTTTTGTGCATTTATTTAGCAAATATGTATTGCACGCAATATTTACCATGCTTCAGAGGCAATATAACATGATGGTTTGAAGCAAGAGCTCTGCAACTGGGTAGTCAAGCCAGGTTCAAACTCTGGCTCAGGCTTTGTGACCTTGGGCAATTGGCTTAATTTCTCTTCTTGCTCTTTTCATCTGGAAATTGAAGGATAGTAATACATCTTAGAGTTAGTTGTTAAGAGTGATCACTTAGTATATTGTCAGTTCTTAGAAAAGTCACATACACCACAGCAGTGGTTATCACTGTGCTAAGCTTTGAAGATATGGTTATCAGGGTCCCTGTTCTCAGGAACCTCAAAATCCACATGGGCAAACAGATACCTAAATTGTCATACCAATAAAGTATAGGCAAGTGTGTTAAAGTGGAAATTCAGGGGGTTGTGGAAACCCTTATGAGGGGAACCTAACACATTCATGGATGACCTTTGGAGTAGATCTCTGAAGGATTATTGGAGTCAAGAGACTATATGCATGTGGGAATGCATGTACTTGGGTTGAATGGGGAGTTCAGGCAGACAGAAGCTCATGCATTAAAATTTGAAGATCTTAATATGGCACAGGGTAGAAAATGAGAAAGTTTTACTGGTCTAGGCATAAACTTTGAATGATTTTGGCTGCTGAGGAAAATATAGGGATAAGGGCAATAAATGAAAATGGAGAGGTACACAGATAATGCAAAGCCTTTTAAGACTTGTAAGAACATGCAAAATATGATTAGCCTTTAAGAGTTTAGATTCTTTCCCTGGGAGCAAAGAGAAACCTCTGAAGGGTTCTAAGCAAGGAGATTGTGTTATTTTTAAGTAATAGAAGTATTGTTTAAGCTAAAGTGGAAAGGGTCCATTCATTTATTTAACAAACATTTACTTATTGTTTATTGTGTGTCAAGACCTGTCCTAGACTTTGGGGATACAACAGCAAACAAACTTTAAATAAAACACACTCAAAACTCAATCAAGAAGAATAAAAAAAAAAATCTCAATAGGCCAATAGCTAAGGAGGAAATTGAAGCAAAAAGCTTCCCAGATGGCTTTACAGAAGAGTTTTACCAAACATTCAAAGAAGAACTAAAACCTATCCTCCTCAGACTATTCCAAAAAATTTAAGAGGAAGGCACACTTCCAAGTTCTTTCTATGAAGCCAGCATTACCCTAATCCCTAAACCATATAAAGACACTACGAAGAAAGAGAATTACAGGCCAATATCCCTGATGAACATAGATGCTAAAATCCTCAACAAAATTCTTGCAAATCAAATCCAGCATTATATTAGAAAGATCATACACCATGACCAAGTGGAATTTATTCTAGGGATGCAAGTATGGTACAATATCCGCAAATCAATAAACGTGATACATCACATAAACAGATTGAGAAACAAAAATCACATAATTGTATCAATTGATGCAGAAAAGGCATTTGACAAAGTCCAACACCCTTTCCTGATTTCCCCATTTGAGAAAGTGACATTTGAGCAAAGCCTTGATGGAGAATGAGGGAAAGTGTCATTCCAGGCAAAGGGAATGACCAATGAAGAGGTTCTGAGGCAGAAGTGCACCTTGCATAATAATACAAAGATTAAAGAGATTAGGTTAAAAAGCAGTAAGCTGGGGGGTGGGGAGGTATAGGAAATGAAGCAGAGAGATAATGAGGGGGTGGAATCTTTGACATTGTAAAATTGGCTTTGAAGATGTGAGGCACCTTTGAAGGGTTTGAAAATAGGAGTGATTCAATCTGACTTACATTTCAACAGAATCATTCCAACTACTGTGTTAAGAATAAATGGTAAAATAACACGTAAGCAGGGAGACCAGTTACAACATTACTGCAATAATTCAAGTGAGAAATGAGGGTGGCTTTGACCTACGTGGTAGGAGCACTATTAGATAGACCCATGCCTAAAATGTGTGGCACTCAGGTAAAGAATTTAAATGGAAAACCACACATGCTAAATACAATATATTCTACCTTCTTATCTTACAAATAGGCCTTCATACTGAGAATTTTTTAATGTATAAATATATACATATTATATAACTGAAAGTTGGAATAATATTAAATATGACCAAATTTATATATTACAGTCTGTATCTGGGTCTTCTGTTGTGACTGACAATGTACTAGTATGCATTATTAAGAACATAAAACATATAATTCATATTTTATTGTCTATTTTATAAATTTTGTCTTTATTTCAGCAAAGTTATTATTGTAATCAATATTTTACATAATATTTATTCTATTCATGACAATGCCAGATTAGATGTTCTTTCTTGAATCACTGTAGTATTGGTAATTTCAATTTGAGAAAACTTTATCTGTGAGGCAGTAGCCACTCACATTATAAATAAAACTAGACTCCCGGTGCACAAATTCATGTACAGGTGGGGTCCCTTGGCCTGGTCGGCAATCAGGGCCAATTGTGGCATCTTGCCCAGTCAGGGCCGGCCGGCTGTGGGGAGGGACCACGGGAAGTTGGCTGTGGGAGTTCACTGACCACCAGGGGGCAGCTCTTGCATTGAGCATCAGCCCCTTGGTGGTCAGTGGGCATCATAGTGACTGGTCAACCAGTCATTCAGTCGTTCAGTCGTTTGGTCACTTGGTCACTTAGGCTTTTATATATAGATTGTTAAAACAATACTTAGATTCATAAATAAACTATAGATTTTACTTACTACATTCAAATAGTGTAATACAGTATATTTGACAAATTTTCATTATTGTAGAAAATATTACACTATATTTAAATTTCATCAATTATTATCTATGACCTATACACATTTCACAAAGACTTAAAGTAACATATAGATGTATACCTTAATTTAAAGAATTGATATCATGCTTCCTACAAGCTATGTGGAAATTTAAAGAAATTTACATTTTAAAGTTAAACAAATATGAATCATTTAATATGACAAAACATTCCTCAACTTCCATGTCCAATTGTTAATACTGAACTAATTCATAACTCCCTGCAGTTAATACGAAGGGAGGCAATAAAATGGAAACAGCACTACTGGGAAATGATATTTTCTTATTCAAGATTCTACTATGCTATTAGAGAGGAAGAATTTGATAAATTAATTTGTCCTTTTCATTATTTAGGAGCTTCTACCTCTCAAATCTTCCCTACACTTTAAAGCAGTGCCCATCTTCAATTTCAGCAGCCATACATATTGTGAGTCTTCAGAGTATTTGAGTACAGTGTTGTTTTTTCAAGATTACGGAGCAAGTGATGTGTTTTTCTGATTTCTGAATGATATTTATGAGGAAAATGGAAGTTTAAGGTTACAGATCATATTTTGACACCATGCTGAATGTTTGTTCTCACATAATGAAAGTGTGCATGTATTCATTAATATATTTATTGTTGTGTGTTTGAGATATTCAGGGCCCTCTAAAGAAGTGAACCAAGAGAAAAGGCACTACTCTCTGGGTCTAAGGGTGGCTCTGGTGGAGGCAATCAGAAGTAGGCAGATTCAGGATATATTTTAAGGCACAGCCAAAGAATATGCATTAAGGGAGATGGGCAAGAGTGCAGGCTTTAGTGTGGGAAGATCAGGAGTTCTTGTTTTGAAATTCTGAATTTGAGATATCAATTAGATATCTAATAGACATCCAACTGGAAATGTCAAGTAGGCAGCTACATAAACAGGTGTGGATTTTAGGAAAGAGGTTGAGGCTAGAGATATAAATGTGGTAGTCATTAGCATGTAGATCATATATAAAAAACATAAGATTGGATGAAATCACCAAGGGAGTATGCATATTTTAGAGAAGAACTATGAACAAGGATCCCTGGTTATTCCTATTTTAAAGATTGGAAATAAAAGGAGAAGATGGCAAAGGAGACTAAGAAGGAAAAATACGTGAGGTAAAAGGAAAAGAATGAAAACATATCATAGTACACATTTAAAGCAGAAACTATTTAAGGAGCATTGTGCCAATTGTTGCCAGATGAGAACTGAGACTCAATCATTGGGTATATCAATGTGGTCATCATGGGTGACCATGAGAAAAGTGTTAGGGGCAGAAATAGAATATTGAGGACCAGCTATAATTGTAAATAAATATTAATCATGCTCTGTTACCTGTGATTGTTTTGTTCTGATTAAAGAAGGCACATTCTAACCTGGCTGGGAGTTGCACACAGGACGTGGGAGCTCACCTGGAAATGCAGCTTATCCTCCCCATCAGGGAGCTGCCTATTATCATGGAAAGGTTAACAACCTTGTTGCAAAAACAAGAGCCTCCAGTCCTTTGGAAACCCCCAGACCTCTGCATACCTGTAGGCCTTTGCAAATCCCCAGCCTGCATTGCCTGTAAACTGCCCATTTTGCATACCCATTCTTATCCCTCTTGCCTACTTCCCCATGTAATCTTTGTCCTTCTATCCAATATAAGCAGTTGGTTTATGGTGGGGGGCAGAGCAGATTTTTGTGGATGACCTGCTGCTCTCCCATACTGTTGGCCATATTCCAATAAACACTCATGTATGATTCAGCTCTGTCTCTGTTCAATTGGCTCAACTGGTGACAGGCAGTCTGGACCCACTGATTGTCCAGTTACAAAAGCAGTTTAGTATGAAGTGATGAGAGTGAAAGCCTGCTGCTAATATGTTGAAGAGAGAATGGAAGAAAAGGAATTTGATATAGCAAGTATAGAAAACTCAAGAAGTTTTGCTGCAAAGGGTAAATGGGAAATGAGGTGGTACCTGGAGGACAAAGTGCAGCTGGGATTATTTTTAAAAAACAGGTGAAATAGTGACATGTTTGCAGGCTGAAGGACATGATCCAGTATAGTGGAGAAAAATAATAATGTAAGAAAGAGAAAAGAGAACTGCTAGAACGATGTCTAGAATAAGTGAGAAGCAATGACAAGTAATGCATAGATCAGAACAAGTCGTTCCTAAACTCCAGACTTGTTTATGTGGCTTGAGATAGATGCACGTATAGTTGATCTATAGTAGAGGGTGGGAATATAGAGTATGTGAGGGAAGATGCTGGTAAGTGAATGGATGATGGTGTGAATATGTGGAACCTCTCTTCTGATCACTGCAAATTTCTCAGTGACAAAGTAAGCAAGCTCACCAGATGATAGTAAAGGCAGGGTAGGCAGTTTCAGAATTTTAACGAGAGATGATATAGTATGCAGTATGAGCATTGGAAAATGAGAGATTACCCAGATTATGTTAAATTTCCAGTTGAGATTACTGGGCATAAATTTAAAGTAATTCCAATTAGCATGACTGTGATTTTACCCAGCCACATTCAGTTGCATAGATACTACAGCACAATAGGAAATGGTTGGATTTAACTAGGTTATTGTTTTTCTGAGAGGGTACAACAAAGCAAGAGAGGAACAAGGAAGCTGAGGGTGTAGGCAACTAAGATTTAATGTTTGACCCTGGAATTTTCCTAGTCAGGGAGAGAACATGAGGGTTGAAGGACAGTGGCAAAACTGGTAGAACCACTTATGTCCAGATGAGTTGAAGAATTATCTGAGTTGGTGTAGAGAAGGAATCAGATGGGCAGATAGGAGGTAGTGGAGAGGAAGTGATGATTAAAATTGAGATTATGAAGTTGATCACTACTTATGATAAAATCAAGGTTATGACCATTGGAGTGAGTATCTGAGTAAGAGTAAAAGGACAACCATTGGAGAAGAAAGGTTCAAGGAATTGCAACATTGGAATTTTGGAGTATCATTTATGTGTACTATGAAATTGCTAAGAATTAAGACAGGAGTAGTTTTAGAGAAAATGCCAATGCACCAGGGAATAACTTCTATGGTAAATGACTGGGGAGCAGTGGGGAGTGTGGGAAGGGAGGCATTAGAAATTACAACAATGAGGCACAGTGAGTAATTTTGCCTGACAACATAAGAATCAAAACTCACAGTGTTTAGGAAAGAGTATGGGAGAATGATCTAGAAACAGTAATGAGGTTGCTACTAATTTAGGTATGAGCATATGGGCTTTTTATTGAATATTTTTAATTGATTTTTAGAGAGGAAGGAAGAGGGAGAGAGATAGAGAGAAACATCTATTCGAGAGTAAAACATGGATCAGCTGTCCTCTGCATGCTCCCCACCAGAGTTGGAGCCAGAAACCCTGGCATGTGCCCTGACCAGGAATCAAACAGGCAACCCTTCAGTGCAAGGGATGATGCCCAACCAACTGAGCCACAGTGTCCAGGGCAAGCCTCTATCAATTTACCCTGGATGCTTTGCTTATAAATGTTTCTAAATTATAGAGTACGGCTCCCAATTGGATCATAAATTTTTCTAGGGCAAGTACCACATCTTTTACTTTTTTTGTATTTCTTCATAGTATTTAGTGATAGTAGAGTTCTCTTCACACACATGAATGCTTTTCGACTGCAAATATCCACATCTTCTTAGAAGCAAAACAGCAAAAGGGAACTTTTTTATTATAATGGAGAGTAAAGTTGTCTTTTATTTCCTTATAAGAAATTACTTTCCCTCTAATTTAAGGCTGTACATGCAAAATCTAAGGAGACTTTGGCTTAATTGATTTTCCACTTGTAACCATTAAGTCTGCCTTTTTATGGATTGATTTTTTATTGCAGTACTAATTCTCACTCGACAGAAAACCAAAGTAAGAGTTACCCTCCAACATGTGTGAAAACAAAAGAAAAACTACTAGCCCCAATATGTCTTCACTGTTATTGCCTTGATTGTTCTTTCCCAGCTGTATGGTGAGGATATTAGGGAAGACATACATCATTGTGCATGTCCAATATATTTAAATCACCATTTGGAATGCAGTGACAGTCCTAAGTGCCAGAAAAGTATTATACTACTAAATAATTAACTAAGAACTTATGAAAAACATAATGAAGAATAAAAGCCAACTGAAAATGCATCTATCACAGCAAAATAGTTGTCTTTTATAGTTGATTCTGTTTGTTTTTCTGTGACTGGAGAACAAGATATCAATTATATGCAGATGGCCATTAGCATAATCCATAACACCAGAAGACAAAACAATGCTTTGTATCTATCACCTTTGATTAGTAGCATAATGTTCCATTAGGCTATGGATAAATTACACTATGTAACAGAATATGGGCTTTGACAAAGCAACAGTTTGTTTTCAATAGCAGCATCTCTGTTATGAAATAAAAGAAATAAAATATCTCCCAAATCCTCAAACATAGATCAAAATGTGGGATGTTCCTGATTTGTTCAAACCAAGGGCACATACTCAGTATATAGCAAGGTACTTAAAAAAAATTTTGTGGAATTAACATTTCCATGAAATTTTTCTTTAATAAGATAAAACAGTTTTCGGCTTTCTAACAGATGGCTTAAGGGATATATCCGTATTCCAAGTGTTTGAAAGAAAGTTTACACGTACTTTCCAACTTCGTGAGCTTTGGATATCTTGTCTTAGATTTTACCTAATAGGCCTTTGACAGCCTCTACTCTATGTGTTTTTCTTAACCTCCATTGCCCTCTACTCTATTCCCATGAGGAGAAAAAGAAATCAAAGTCTCCACAACAAAGCCTGTGGAGCCTCCATTCTCAGGATTTAAGATGCTCCTGTGGTTTAGATTGGCTGACTCACAGCTAATAGCAAATTCAGGTGAACATCTTCCTTAAATAAAATCTCTGTAGGAAGAGTGTGCAAAGGCTATAAAATATGAGACTGAAAGTTTTTTAATTCCCCTCATGTACAAAAGGTACAACCACTTTTATAACCTGCATTAAATAGAGGAAAGCACCAGCAAACCCGCAAGGGGACAAGTTTTAACTGGAACTATGTCAGCTAAGGAGATGTCTGAGGGTAGAGAAAGCAGGAAAAGGTCTCTAGGGGGAAAGGGACTCTAAGTAATAGGAGTCTTCCAGACAGCACTCAGCAGATACTGTTTCTTTCCTCCACCTATATCCAATGAGGAAGCCATTTTGCAAATACATTCTGCAGCAAATGTATTTTACAAATGTCATTGGCAGGGCCAGTTTGCACTTGAAGGAGAGTTGCAGTGCCAGCATTCCACAAATCTGCAAAGATAGCAACTAGAGGCATAGAAATATAAATACAGGATGTTGAGCAAGTGCCATTATATTAAAAACTCTCTGCAGTTAATATTTTGGAACTTAATGACTAGAACTTGCAGACCAAGTAAGAAGGCCCCTCTTGGGCTACTGTCTGGTAGCACTTCCCATAAAAATTCCTATCTTGTTTTTAATTACATTTATTGGTTGATTGTGATCACAAGAACTATATATGCTTATCATGGAAATTGTAAAATACCTAAATATATGAACAAAATGAAAAATTCTACAATGCCATGATATTACACTTTTTATATTAATATTTATTCACCCAGGGTTTTTTTTTTTTTTCATTTTGAAGGTATGTTGTGTGTATGTGTGTGTGTGTGTGTGTGTGTGTGTGTGTGTGTGTGTGCCTATCTGTGTATCTCTGTGTTTTGTCTGTGTTTTAAAACTAACTCATGTTCCAAAAACAATTTTGTATCTTTTTTTTTTTGGCAATCCTCACCCAAATATATTTTCCCATTGATTTTTAGAGAGTAGAAAGGAGGAGGAGAGACAGAGAGAGAAAAACATCGATGTGAGAGAGACATATTGACTAGTTGCCTCCTGCACGCACCCGAACCAGGGCCGGGGATCAAGCCTGCAACCAAGGTATGTGCCCTTGACTGGAATCAAACCCAGGACCCTTCATTCCACAGGCCGATGCTCCAACCACTGAGCAAACCAGCTAGGGCAATTTTGTATCTTTTTAGAATTAATGCATAAGGAACATTTCTCATGTCATTAATTTTTCTTCTAAATGTCATTAGTAATGGCTGGATAGTATTTAGAGTTTCTAACTATTGAGCATGAGTATAAAAATATTTTCCTCAATCTGTAATTATTGTTTGGAGTAATGGTTAATACAATAACCATGATTAATACAATTAAATATAGGTATACATTTTAGAACATGAGATAATTTAATATTATTTGCAGATATTATGACTGTGTACTTAGAAAATCCAAAACCACCAAGTAAATCAACTATCAGGATAAGTAAATTTAGGAATTTGGCTAGAAATGAGTTTGGTTTTATACTGAAAATATACAATTAGAAGTCAACATTGAAAGAAAATAAATTCAACTCATAATGGCCAAAAAATCTATAAAATGCCAAGAAATAATGTTATAGTGAAAAATCATAAGAACGTATTGAAACCATATAAATGTACCTGAATAAATGGATAGACACACCATGGTCCTTGGAAAGAAAGACAATACTGTAAAGATGTAATATATTCCTAAATTTAAATGCAATTTCTGGTGTTTCAATTAGATTTTTTAAAATATAGAGTATGTTTAATATGCCATGAGATATAATGTAGACTATGTGGCTTACATGAAAATCATTTTGGAGGGTTACCTCCAGGAATAAGACAAGTGCCCACCAGAGCATTGACACCTAAGCACAAGATATCTATGTAACTACTCATTGGTAATGATATTAAGGTGGCTACAGATACAGAATGCATATAAGCAGCAAATCGCAGGATAAGACATTATGAATTTCAAAGTTTGATTTGTAATCAAGATGGCTTTCTCACCTGAATAATAATCTCTATAGTTAAAAGAGCTAAGATTTGTTTATTTAGTGATAGTTGATAATAGCAATTTTGGACATTAGAGTTAATTAGTATATTAATTTATTTTCAATCCAACTCCAACTGGATTTTTTGCAGTTATAAAAAGTAAATTTGAAGTTCTTATGACAGAGGAAAGGCACAAGAAGGACCAAGAAACTTTTGAAAGAAAGATACTGTGGATGAACTTGACCTACCAGATATGTAGTGAAGCTACAGTAATCAAAGGACTGTAGTATTGACAAAAGAATAGACAAATGGATGAGTGGAACAGAGAATCAAAGAACAGATGCAAGTATATACAGGGATAAAATGTATTAAAATGGGGACAATCAAAGAGGCGAGGAAACAAAGGATTATTTAATAATTTAATTGGGTCTACTGTAATACATTTGTAACAAAATAAATTTAGATTCTTACCTGTGTATACTTTGAATTGATTAAAATTGAAATGGAAAAAATTAGAAGTAGTAAGAGGATAATATTTTGTAAATTGGTATTGGTGAGTGCTTCTTAGCAAGATATATCTGGAAGGGATAAAATTAAAATATTCATATGATTTCACTCATATGGGATATAAAACTGAAAGCAACAAATGAACACACAAGAGAAACAAACAAACAAAAAATCATAGACACAGACAACAGTATGATGGTAACCAGAAGGAAGGGGATAGAGAGGTAGTAATTATGAAATGGATAAAATATATGGTGATGGAAGATGATTTGACTTAGAGTTGTGGGCACACAATGCAATATACAGATGATGTACTATAGAAATGTACACTTGAAACCTATATAATCTCATTAACCACTGTGACCCCAATAAACTTAATTTAAAAATTTCTTAAAATATTGGCAAAAAGTACAATGTTCACTTTAACCCATAAATATTAAAATCTTCCATACACCAAAATATTATATAAATAAATCAAATGACAAAATGAAGATAAAACATTTTTAAATTTTAAGAGACTAAATATGCAAATCTCTAATACACAAAATCTTGAAATTAAATAATTAATGATTTATTATAGAAAAGTAGAGACCCTAGGCCTGGCCAGCGATCAGGGCCAATGGGTGCTTTCCTTTGTTCCATGCCACCCCTTGGTGGTCAGCACACATCATAGCGAGAGATCGAACTCCCGGTCTCCTGGTCAAACTCCTGAGGGGACACTTTGCATATTAGCCATATATATAAACATAAACACACTGAGTGGCCAGATTATTATGACCACCTGACGTTTGTAGGCAAATTAGCTATAATTTCACACTGAAGTTGCTAGAGGGCCAGACCATTATAAAAGTCTGAATAGCACAACATACCTACGTATCATTGCTGATCAAGTTCATCCTATCATGTTGATGGCATATCCCAATGGAGATGGCTTCTTCCAACAAGACAATGCGCCATGCCATAGTGCTCATATTGTGCAGGAGTGGTTTCAAGAACATGAGGGAGACTTTACCTTGCTTAGGTGGCCTCCACAATCACCAGATCTCAATCCAATTGAGTATTTGTGGGATGAAGTTAAAAGAGCCATCAGGCAGCTGGTTCCACAACCATCAAATCTCACAGAACTGGACAGTGCTATTCATCAAGCATGGTGTCAGATTTCTCGCATCACCTTTCAACATCTTGTGGAGTCAGTGCCAAGAAGAATCACCTCAGTATTGAAGGCAAAAGGTGGCCCAATGAAGTACTGATGGGGTGGTCATAATAATCTGGCCAGCCATAATAATCTGGCCACTCAGTAAATATATATATGTATGTATCCACGTATATGCCTAGCAGCTAGCAAGTCCTTTTAATGTCTCTGTTAAGATGTATCCTGGTTTCAAAAATGTTAAAATTTGGAGAAGGGGGTATGCGTACAAATGGAGGAAATACAGTACTTCGAGTACAATTGCAAACTATTGCAGAAGTGTTTGTAACAGGCAATTTTGGAAAAACAGAACAAAACT
The DNA here is from genome assembly GCF_014108235.1 of Myotis myotis. Classification (NCBI taxonomy): domain Eukaryota; kingdom Metazoa; phylum Chordata; class Mammalia; order Chiroptera; family Vespertilionidae; genus Myotis; species Myotis myotis. Next base: position 22,207,804 of record NW_023416346.1, read on the forward strand.
CAAATACATCCTCTCTCTCATTGACCCCTGTCATTTGAGCAGGTAGATCACTCCACATCGACCAGGTCCAGTGTATCGGTGACCCCCAAATCAGTCCTAGCTCCCTGGAAAGGAAGCTGACCCAACTTTTTGAAGTTTGTGGGGGAAGGTTATGTGATTAATGGACATCTCTTTTTTTCAGCTGTAACTGGTGCAGAGCAAGGGGCTGCATCCTACTGATTGGAGCATTTGGGAAATATCCTGCTTCTGAATATATAAAAAGGAAATGCCTTGTTACCAAAGTGGAGAAATTTATGAAATGGTTAATGACAGAGAAGCTTCTTTTAGAACAGCGGTCCTCAACCTGTGGGTCGCAACCCCTTTGGTGGTTGAACGACCCTTTTAAGGGGGTCGCCTAAGACCATCCTACATATCAGATATTTACATTACGATTCATAACAGTAGCAACATTACAGTTATGAAGTAGCAACAAAAATAATTTTATGGTTGGGTCACAACATGAGGAACTGTATTTAAAGGGCCAGAAGGTTGAGAACCACTGTTTTAGAAGATCCCCCTTCTCACTACTCCCAGACATGCCTCCCTCAGACTGATGACAGGCAGGCTGGTCTCCTTCCTACCAGATCTGCCTCGGATGCTGGTAGGACCAGAGATGAGGGTGTGAGAGTGCTGGCTCTTGAGGCTTTCATCTCCAGAGGGTGTATGTTTGGAGAAGGACTGGTAACAGGTTTTGTTCTTTCCCAGCCTTCTACAGACAAACCATATTCCCAAGCAAAACAATCATTTTTCAAAAGACGCCCAACGTTCACGTCTGCCTCTGGACTGGAAGTGGGTCTTCTCCAAATTCCCCAGGAGAAGCAGCCTAGGGTGGGTCTGCGGCTCCTGATCAACCAACGTGGCCTTTCTCTGCCGCACCTCTCTGAGCCGGGCTCTAGGTGCTGCAAAGGGAGAGGTTCCCTGAACCTGCTTCCCGCACACCTAGGCTAGGATACATCTCGTAGGAAGCGGTTTCAGTGCCAGGGCAGCGGCCAGGTTCTCTAGCACCTCGCCTCCTGGGCTACAGTTCGATGTCTCCCAGCATCCCAGCCTCAGATGCACCCCGCAATTGCCCGCACCACCAGTCGCCTCAGTGCAGGCCCCAGCAGCCCGGAGTACAGCCCACCCAAGCTGGCCGTCTGGCAGCCTGGCCACCACACCCACGGCTGCTGGTAGCTCTCCACTGCTGTAGCTCCGGGCACAGGACTCTATGGGTGCCGCCATCTTTGTTGGGTTAATTTGCATACTCACTCATGATTGGCTGTGGGTGTCATGGAGGGATGGTCAATTTACATATTTGTCTATTATTAGTATAGATATCCTATATAATAAAAGTCTAATATGCAAACAGACCAAACAACAGAACAACCGGCAGCTATGACATGCACTGACCTCCAGGGGGCAGACGCTAAATGCAGAAGCTGCCCCTTGGTGGTCAGTGAGCTCTCACAAGGGGAGCACCAGTCAGCCAGAAGTTCTGAGTGGGCTCATGGATGGCAAGCGCAGCAGCGGTGGAGGGAGCCTCTCTCACCTCCAAAGCAGCACTAAGGATGTCTTACTTCTGGCTTAGGCCCGCTCCCAGACATCCCCCAAGGGCTCCCAGTTTGTGAGAGGGCACAGGCCTGGCTTAGGGACCCCCACAAGAGCACGAATTTTGTGCACCAGGCCTCTCGTAATTAATATAAAATAGGTAAAGAGTGTGAATACACTAGTCTCAGAATTTTAAATAATGAATAAACCTATGGAAATATGGGCAACCTCAGTAATTGCAAAGAAAAAAATATAAATTGTAATATCAAAGCGATATGATTTTTTGAAAATTACAATGGAAAAATTAGAAGGTTGGATGATACTGCTACAGAGGGTACAGAAAAAAGACAATATCTTACAGATGTTGGTAGGAGTATAAATTTTCTCTAACCCTTTGGAAAGTAATTTGGCAGTAACTATGTACATTTTAAGAATGTATACCTTTGTTGAAGCTATTTCACATGTATGAATTTATCTGACTGATAAAAATGGATATATGTATATGGATACTATCATAGCACCTCTAAGTTTCCTAGACATTGCAGTCTCTTCAGTGTCCAAAACACTTGAAATAATTTGTCTGCCTAAGCCAAGATAATTGACCTTTAAAGCAGGCATCTGAATAATGCTATCAGACTTGCACAAACACCTATTTGATCAAGGCAGTTAATCCTTTTGTAAAACATATTAAAGTACATTGAGCTTCATAGAAACACTTTTTTAAATGCCAGAAGTAGTCTTGGGCAATAGAAGCAGACAAAAAATTGTTTAGTCTGGCCTTTACTATTGTTAGATCTTTTATCCAGCTTTATCTTTTTTAAAAAATATTTTTATTGATTTCAGAGAGGAAGGGAGAGAGAAATAGAAACATCAATGATGAGAGAAAATCTTGGATTGGCTGCCTCCTGCACGCCTCAGACTGGGGATCGAGCCCACAACCCGTGCATGTGTCTTGACCAGGAATAGAACACCTGGCCTTCTGGTTCATAAGTCAATGTTTAACCACTGAGCTGGCCAGCTTCATCTTTTTAATTCCCTCCATGTGTAAATCTTCAGATGTTGAGTCAAAATCAATGATACTGCATGATTTGTAGTTCTGGTCTTCCACCAATTTTCTTACTACTCCGTTGACAAAGATATAAGGTGTCTTAATTTCTTCTCTAAATAGGACACTTTGTGTCAGGCACCATTCATTTATTCATCAAATTGTTACTGAGTACCTACTATAAGCCAGGAACCAAGGACACAACAATGAATAATATAGATGATGGAGCTTTTGCTGCTTCAGAAATTTCCTAGCCCTTATAATATGCTACCTGCCTAAAGGTTTTTCCAGTATGTTTGGGGGGGGGGGGGGGAGGAGTACAAAACCTTCCAATACGCAGTTCCTTACAGCTGCTAGTTGTTTTTAGCTTTTGTTCATTCAATCAACACATATTAATGAATGCCTACTATGAGTCAAGCACTACTCTAGGCACTGAAGAAACATCAGTCAATAAGAAAGTAAATTAGTCACCCTCAAGGGGATTGTAATCTAAAAACAAACAAAATTATTTTAAATACTGATGTGGCATGAATAAAATAAAAGTAATTGGGGGTTAAGGGCTACAAGCTAGGCTATTCTATAGAAGTGACATCTGAGCCAAGACATGAATGACCAAAAGGAGCCAGACATAAAATAGATAGATGATAGATAGATAGATAGATAGATAGATAGATAGATAGATAGATGATAGATAGATAGATGAAGAGCTAAAGCTAGATGTTTATAGACAGAGGGAACAGCTTTTACAAGAATGAACTTGAGGTGTTCTAGGTACAGAGAGGAGCAAAATGATCTACAGAGATAGTTGAAGAGATGATTTCAAAGAGATGTCAGGAGGCAGATCATGTTGGACCTTGTAGACTAAGATAAGGAGCACAACTTCTATTTTATTATGGTAGAAAGTCATTAGAAGGTGTTTAATGAGAGAGTGATGAAATAAGATTTACATTTTTTGAAGATCACTCTGGCTGCTCTTTAGAAAATTGACTATATGAAAGTAAGGGTGGAATCTGTATTGCATTATCCCAGATGAGAGATGATGGTAGTTTGGACTAGAGTGGGAACAGCAAACATGGTACAAAATAGTTAACTTCTGGGTATATTTTGGAGGTAGAGTGTTTCAGGGCCCTCAGGACCACCTTAAAGTTTGTTGCTTCACTACAAGGACTCACAAGACTCAACAGACATCCTATATAATAAAAGACTAATATGCTAAGTGTCCAGTCATCTGGTTGGCCATTCAAGCAATCAAAGCACAATATGCTAATGATATGTTAAGGCAGCTCACTGCTTGCTATGACGTGCACTCACCACCAGGGGGCAGTCAACCAGTCGCTATGATATGCACTGAACACCCAGGGGCAGATGCTCCAACCTGTAGATTAGCTTGCTGCTAGGGTCCTGCAGATCAGGACTGAGCAATACAGGTCAGACAAGGCCTGGAGCCCTCCCACAGTCCCTCTCCAGCTGGCCAATCTCCTGTGTCCCTCTCCGGCCCCGATCATGCACCAGTGGGGTCCCTTGGCCCGACTTGCACCCTCTCGCAATCCGGGACCCCTTGGGGGATGTCGGAGAGCTGGTTCAGCCCGATGGCGAAATGACTGGTTGCTATGACATGCACTGACCACCAGGGCGCACAGTGGCGATGGTGGGAGCCTCTCCTGCCTCCACAGCAGTGCTAAGGATGTCCAACTGCTGGCTTAGGCCCACTCTTTCAGGGCTCCCGGACTGCGAGTGAGCACAGACTGGGCTGAGGGAGCTCCCCCTCAAGGTGCACAAGTGCATGAATTTCATGCACTGGGCCTTTAGTTTAATATAATTTTTAAGTTTTAATACTTCAAAGGAAACAGTGCAAAAGCAACAGGAAAAGATATACATTGGGCAAAATCTAGAGAGGCTTAACAAAGGTTTCCAACTCCTTCCTGATCTGGGGACCCACGGGACATTCTTTTTTTTGAAATATATTTTATTGATTTTTTACAAAGAGGAAGGGAGAGGGATAGAGAGTTAGAAACATTGATGAGAGAGAAACATCAATCAACTTCCTCCTGCACACCCCCTATTGGGGATGTGCCCACAACCAAGGTGCATGCCCTCCACCAGTATCAAACCTGGGACCCTTCAGTACACAGGCCGACGCTCTATCCACTAAGCAAAACTGGTTAGGGCCCACAGGACATTCTTTCTGTCTAACAGCAAACTACAAGGCTAGATGTGAAATGTATTGGTCCAGGGAAACCCATTTCTCCCATTCAGTGGATTGTCTTTTCATTTTGCTGATGGTTTCCCTTGCCGTGCAAAAACTTTTTAGTTTGACTCTGTTCCATTTTTTTAAATTTTGTTTACCTTTCCCAATGAGATATGTAAGAATATATATATATATGTATATATATATATATATATATATATATATATATATATATACACTAGAGGAGGCCTGGTGCATGAAATTCGTGCACTGGGGGGTGGGGTTCCCTCAGCCCAGCCTGCCCCTCTCACAGTCCGGGAGCCCTCAGTGGATGTCCTACTGACGGCCACAGTCTGGCAGCAGAGGCTCAGAGCAGGCATCCCGTGTGTGTGTGTGTGTCTGTCTGTCTGTCTGCTAGGGCCTGCCCCCAGCCACACCATGTAGGCTTGAAGCAGTTGCCGTGTGTGTGTGTGTGTGTGTGTGTGTGTGTGTGTGTGTGTGTCCCCACTGGGGGTCTGCCCCCAGCCACATTGGAGGCTCAGAGCAGGCACTGTGTGTGTGTGTGTGTGTCTGCTGGGGGCCTGCCCCCAGCCACACCATGGAGGCTTGGAGCAGGAGCCCCTCTGTGTTGATCTCTCAGGCTCCTGGCCTCCACTGCATGTTGTACTCTCCCTTGAGCTATGGCCAGGATTGGAGTGCTGCTTGCAAGCCAGGCTTTCCTGCTCCCGGATCGCCATGGCGACTGGGGAGAAGGCCCAGCTTGGAGTTGCCCGCAGGCCGGGCTTGCTCTCCTGCTCCCGGATCAGGCGCAGCTGGGGGCTGCCTACAGGCCGCACTTTTCTACTTACCGATGGCCGGATCACCACAGCGACCCAGGGCCCAGTGGCACTTTCCTGCTCTCCAATAGTCATAGGGTCCTGGCTGGGGGCGGGGCTTAGCAATGCGGGGCTTAGGCAGCACAGGGGTCCCGGCTGGGGGTTCAAGTGGCACACCGGGGTCCTGGCTGAGGGTGGGGCTTATGCCACGCTGCCCAGGACTGCACATGGGGCCCAGATGGCAGCTCGCGCTGTCCCACCCTGCCTGTAGTATAGGATAGAGGCCTGGTGAATGGGTGGGGGCCGACTGGTTTACCCTGAAAGTGTCCCGGATCAGGGTGGGGGGGTCCCGCTTGGGTGCCTCGCCAGCCTGGTGACGGGCTGATGGCTGTTTGCAGCTGGTCACACCCCCTTCAGGGTGGGGGTCCCCACTGGGGTGCCTGGCCAGTCTGGGTGAGGGACTGAGAGTCGTTTTCAGGCTGGAGGGCAACTTAAGCTCCCAGCCTCTCCTTTTTTTCTTTTTTTTTAATTCTGGGATGTATTTACCTTCTATAGCTGTCACTGGAGCTGAGAGCTGGCTCCAGCTCTGAGGGCTGAAAGCATGTTTCTGGGTCTGTTTGGCTTCTATAATTGAAACTCTGTTGCCATCACAGCAGCTCTAAACTCTGAGGCCGAAGCTGGCTGAAAGCAGGTCTCTGGAGTTTGTTTAGCTTCTATAATTGCAACATAGTTGCTTAGAGTGCAGCTCAGAGGCTGGCAGTGGCAGGCCAGGAATGTTGGCTTCCTCTGTCACTGGAGCAAGCAAGCCTCCTGTTCGTTTCAGCTGCGTGGCTGCCGGCCACCATCTTGGTTGGCAGTTAATTTGCATATCCTGCTGATTAACCAATGGGAAGGGTGTCAGGGTTATGGTCAATTTGCATGTTTCTCTTGTATTAGATAGGATATATATGCTAATTAGACTGGACATCCTTCCGGATGTCCTTCCTTCCAGACAAAGCCTCAGTGGGTGGGGGTCGGGGCAAAGGCCCTTGCATGAATTTCATGCATCAGACCTCAATATATATATTGCTAGGAGAAATATCCAAGATTTTACTATGATTTTTACAATTTTGAGTCTAACTTTCAAGTCTTTAATCCATTTTGAGTTTATTATTGTGTATGGTGTAAAAGGTGGCATGGTTTCATTTCTTTGCATGTGTCTGTCCAATTTTTTCCACATCATTTATTGAATAGTTTATCTGTACCTCATTGTATGTTCTTGCCTCATTTGTCAAATATTAAGTGACCATAACTGTGTGGGTTTATTTCTTGGTTCTCTAATCTGTTTCATTGATCTATATGTCTGTTTTTATGCAAATACCATGTTATTTTGATTACCATAGCCTTGTAGTATAATTTGATATCAGATAGCATGATTCCTTCCATTTTATTATTGTTTCTAACAATTGCTGTGGCTATTCAGGGTCTTTTGTGGATCCATATAAAAGTTTTGGAATATTTGTTCTGGTTCCTTAAAATATGCCATTGGTATATTAAGAGGAATTGCATTGAATCTATATATTGGTTTGGGTAGCATGGATGTTTTAATGATGTTAATTCTTCCTATCCATGAACACAGTATATGCTTCTACTCATTTGTATCTTCTTCAATTTCTTTCTTCAGGGTCTTATGATTTTCCATGTACAGGTCTTTTATATCCTTGGTTAAATTTGTTTCAAGGTATTTTATTTTATTTTATTTTTTGATACAATTGTAAGTGGGATTGGTTTCTTAGTTTCCCTTTCTGATAGTTCATTATTGGTGTATAAAAATGCAAATGATTTCTAAATATTTATTTTGTACCCTGCTACTTTACTGAATTTATCAGTTTGAGAATTTTTTTAGTGGAATATTTAGGGTTCCCTTTGTACAATATAATGTCATCTGCAAATAATGACAGTTTTACTTCTTCCTTTCCAATGCGGGTGCCTTTTATTTATTTTTCTTTTCTGATTGCTATGGCTAGGATTTCCAGTACTGTGTTGAATAAGAGTGGTGAAAGCAGACATCCCTGTCTTATTCCCAATCTTAAGGGAAACACTTTTATTTTTTGCCCATTAATGAATAACTATTTTGATATTTCTGTCTATACAGGAACATCAATTATTCATTAGGTAATGGCATGTGCCGGAAGCCGGTCCATCCTTGCTGCTTGACACAGTCGCTGCAGGAAAGAAACATCTGCACAGCATATGTTTCAAGGGACCTGGCGTATATAGCATACTGTTCTTAATATGTTTGCTCCCCTTAGCGCTGTGTGTTTTAACCAAGGTCACCTCTCCGAGAAAGGTTGTTTCCCCAGGTAGGAATTTTTCCCTGAAGTCAGGGAGGGGATGCCTCTCCTAGAAAGGTTGTTTCCCCAGGTAGGAATTTTTCCCTGAAGTCAGGGAGGGGATGAAACTCCTTAACTAAGTGCCAGGCGGGTAGTTAATCACTACAAACAATCATGCTTAAGCTACATAATCTTTACTCCCTGGAATGGAGATAAGAAACGCCCTAACCTTTGTAATAGAAATTGACAGGATTAAAATCAACTGGTATAAATACGGATGTAACAAAACAATAAACAGCAGAACTTCGCTGGAGATTCAGACCAGAACTTGGCTGGAGATCCTGGCTGGAGATCCTGGCTAGGCTGCTGATCAACTGAACACTGTCTCCGTGTCCTTCCTTCTTCGCCGACTCCGTCTACACCTTTGGGGACCCCTGGACCTGCTGGGGTTGGACCCCGGCAGGCATGGATTATTCAATTTTGTTCTTAAGTCACTGTAACTACCTACCCATCTGTATTGATCCTAAAAAGTAGCCATACCACAGCAAATATGTCCCAAATATTATAAAAATCTCAGGTTCTAAAAGCATATTAGGTTAGAACTGTCACAAATGAAATCATAAAAAGGAATAATTTAATAGTGTTTCACATTTGAATAGATTTACACTTTACAAAGCTTTTGTACTCATGCATCAATTTCCCTGATTTACATATCCCAGGAGTTAAAATAGTGGTACAGTCATCATTTCCTTGGCCTTTGTACACCAGACTCTGAAAACTGCCAACTATTTATATGGGGGCTGCCATCTCCTCAGAAACAAATGGTGAGATGAATGCATTGGACCCCTCAAGGTCCAGGGCTACAGAGTTCTGTGTCAAAATGGGAAAGATATCCTCTCTACCGTAATTAGTTAGAGAAATCCCAAAGCAAGACTTCTTGGGTCCCAATATATTTCAGGCTCTTTAATGAAACACTCGTGTCAGTATTCCCCCTGTTTCTTCATTTCCTTTGGACCCAGACATATATCTGTTGGCAGGAATGGAGGTGGAGTGATGTCCTTTCCCATGGCATCCTGTTCCTAAATGGAGGGACCCAGTAGAGTAACACCACCAGCCTTTCTCCATAGGAGGAGCAAAGTTTTCACTCAGCTCAGTACTGCTTGCTTTTCCCTTTGGGACAGGCCTACTGTCAGGTAGCAAATAATCTTTTTTTAAAAAAATATATTTTATTGGCTTTTTTACAGAGAGGAAGAGAGAGGGATAGGGAGTTAGAAACATCGATGAGAGAGAAACATCGATCAACTGCCTCCTGCACACCTCCTACTGGGGATGTGCCCGCAACCAAGGTACATGCCCTTGACTGGAATCGAACCTGGGACCTTTTAGTTTGCAGGCCAACACTCTATCCACTGAGCCAAACCAGTTAGGGCAATAATCTTAATTCTGCACACCATGAGTTTTACAGAGGCAGGTCCTTATTAGCGAGGGTATGCTATGTTTGTTTAGTGCTGCCTATGACTAGGTTAAGTCTAGCTAATTCTGAGGTGCAGGATTAGGAGTTTCATTTTTGCTGTATACTTAAATCATGTTCTCCAAACCCAGCTGTTTTTAGGAATAAAGATGATATTGTTTATCTCAATCTATATTTTTCTTTTCATTCCAAACTCATGTACTGGGCCCACCAAAATCCACAAAGTCTCTGAGAACTAGGGTGGAGAGAGTTTTCAGGGAGACTTTCTTTAAAAATTATCTTCTCTTTTTCCACTGTATTCTTTTATTTAGCTGCCTGTAATTCAAGGGAAATTAAAGTATAATGAAATGTAGTTTTGAGCTCTTCATTTCTTCCCTCCTTTTTGCCTTCAGTAATATTTTAATGAATGTACATTCTGTGCCAGGCATTGTCCTGATCTCTGAGCACCTACCCTAATGAAGCTTATTATAGTCTAGCAGTCCAACAGACAATAATGAAATGATCATCCAAGTTGTATAATGTATAACACCAAGAAAATAAGTGCTGCGAGTGTCATGGACTCTGATATAATCTGAGGAATCAGAGAAGGCTTCTTTGTGAAAATGGAGTTTCAGCTGCGATCTGAAGAATGAGTTGACATTAAAGAAAATAGAGGGAGAAGGTGAAAGAAAAAGTGTATCTAGACAAGGGTAAAGATAAAACTGAATGCCCCATAGTGGTAGGGAGATAGTATTTTACCATGTACCAAGGTTTGTAGACATCTGCCATTTTAGTTTTCTCAGCTGTCCTTTTTGCAAAGTAGCTAAGATTCCCATTTTACATATGAGGAAACTGAAGTACAGAAGGTTAGTTGCATAATTTTAGGTAAGTGTTAGAGCTAGAATTTAAAGCCAGGAATAGCTTTAATCAGACCCATTCCCTTAGGCACAACTGGTAATCTCTGGAAGTAATTTTAGTTTTCAAAACTTGGGTGGGGGTACACTACTGGGTTGGGGCCATTGATGGCGCTGAGCATCCTACAATACACAGGAGAGCCATCACAATAAACAATTACTGGTCCAAAATTTTAATAGTGCCAGGGTTGAAAAACCCTGGCGCTATTGGAAATTGGGTTAAGCTCAAATGCTTAACCCTTCCACACATCTGCTACCCTCCTGAAGGCTTCTCAGACCTTTGTGCAAATAGACTTCTGATCAGTCAGCTCCAATTAGTCACATATGCCCAGTACTAGACACAGATAAGACTTAAGCAGAGGCTTCTGCTACTTGAAAATTCTCTCAGTGATCCACACCAGTTTTAGTATTATCAGTTTCATCTCACAGGTGAAGAAACAGAGGTTAAATAACATGTCTTGAGTCTCAGAGATCACAGTGACAGAGCAATTGAGTCCAGGTCTTTTAAAATTGAATCTGATGTCGTTTTCCGTTCAAAAGGCAGCCCTTCAAAGGACAAATGCATATTCTCATCCTCCTTGGGTAAATTTGTCAAAGGTTAGAGACATAGGTCTGGATTTGTAGGGGTGCTATGAAGAGTTTGTCAAATTTAGTGCCTGCATTATTTTTGTAGGAGGTTGAAAATCAGCCCAGTATTATTCAGCTTGAATTCTTTTCTTGCTAGACTCAAAGCACACCAGGCACACAATATGCTGTTTGTATAGAGAATGTATCAGGAGAGAAAAGAATAGCACCCACATGCACGCATCTGCTGGAAAAATCCATTTCACCATTACCCATACAATTGAATGAGAAAAACATCTGTGCCTGTAACTGCAGTTGTACTTGTAAAACCCAAATGCAGCAATAGATCCAATAGAAAGGCAGAGGATAAGAAATAGGAGAAACACATAGCTTTAGTGTCAGAAAGAGATGGGTCTGGTGGCTGGGCTCTTGCATTGAATAGCCTTACCTTCACCGCTCAAACATGATATCATCTATAGGAAACAGCAGGATCATAAGCAGGCAAATTATGCAAGGACGTTTCGAAGAAGCAATAAACAAAGCAGAGGAATCCTAAAGACTGCAAATTGACAGCAAAACAGATTTAAATATATGTTGGTGCCATTTCAATGTTAAGGCAGCTCTAAGGTAGACTTAGAATCTTGGAACTAGAAAATGTAGAAAATGTCGAAGCTGAAGGGCCCTCAGAGATCAACTAGTTCAATCCCCAGTCAGACTCATGAGGAAACCGAGGTCCAGAGAGGTATGTGATTGCCCAAGGTCACACAGCTAGTCAGTGGCAAATGATTCTGGGTAGTTCCAAAGGAAACACTTTGTTTTTTTCAGACTGGCAAGATGAGGAACATGTCCAAAAATTTTACAAGTAGATGAAAACAGCAGCTTGAAAGCATAATTGTGTTATAGCAATATAAATGTAAAACTTGGTTAGGAAGGCAAAAGCCAATACCGATCACCTATCTTTGTTGGAAGTGCTGACATGTAATTCTGCCACTCAGGGTGGTATAGAAACACCTATTATATCTCAGCAAGCGACACTGCACATCTGCTTTGAAAACATATGTCAACTATAAACGTGGCTCTGCTTATGCTGGGTTGCCAGTTTTAAAATACCACGCACCTTTAATCTGAAGGTGGGAAGATGGAAACCATCTAGGCCCATGGCAACCTATCCACAATCCCTTCATTGGCCCATGAAGATGTCTGCATACAGGGAATCAGAAATCCTGGCTTTGGCTTTTGGTTCTGTCTATAGCCTACTTAGTATTTCCATGAAACTATCTGCCTTCAGAAGATCAAAGGTTTCCATATTATAAAGTGACACCACTTGCCTTATCGTATTTTGAGCTTCAAGAATAACAATGTATGGCCCTGTCAAGTTTGGCTCAGTGGATAGAGCATCAGCCTGCAGACTGGAGTCCCAGGTTCAATTCCGATCAGGTGCATATGCCAGGGTTTCGGGTGCAGTCCTCAATAGGGGGCCGTGCAGGAGGTAGTCGAGCAATGATTCTCTCTCATCATTGATGTTTCTATCTCTCTTTCCCTCTCCTTTCCTTTTTGAAATCAATAAAAATATATTTTAAAAAAAGATGGTATTTAATAAGATGGTATGACCTACCCTTTGTGTATTTAAACACTTTCACTAGCATCACCTGGAGATTAGTGACTTATCCAAGTTCATGCAGCTAATATGTTTCAATGGAGCACATAGCATAACCCTAGGATAAAGACAGCTGCTCCAATGACCTTTTAAGTGATGTCAATTTAGCAGGCTTTTAAAACAGACTGGGCAAAAAAGAAGATTCCTGAGAGGAAGAACACATTACCTTGAACACTAATCAATTATGCAAATGGTTTCACTGTCTGTTATACCATGGGTTATGCTTTCATTTTTCATATTAATACTCTATGTTTTTCAATTAGTCATGGCAAATTACCTGTCCTTCGCCTTGGCAAGGGCAGCTCAGTGGGCCTCGGTGGAGCATTTTCTAAGTTCTGTCTGGTGAATTTTTGCTCAAATTCTTCCTGAGGCATTAACATGCAATTTTTTGAATGAATGAATGTATTGCATTTGACATCATCTCATTCATGTAGGAAATTACTTATTGAATAAGGAATTAGAAAAAAGTTGCCTTTCTGTTTTTGTAATGCACCATAATTTTAACTTAAATATGAAAGAAGCATTGAAACATTATAAAATTAATTCACTACTCCTTAGTCATTCTAACAGACAGGACTTATGGCATGGGGCATATAAAATAGCAGATAATTCAAAATCTAGGTGCACCTCCATTTTTCCATGCCCAGTCCTGGTGAAGTGCCTGACCCTCCTCTGAACTCTGTTCTACTGTCCCATAATTCCCATACCTGACTAGCTGCATTTTTTAAAAAATATATTTTTATTGATTTCAGAAAGGAAGGGAGAGGGAGGGAGAGACAGAAACATCAATGATGAGAGAGAATCATTGATCACCCACCTCCTGCACGCCCCACACTGGGGATTGAGCCCACAACCCAGGTATGTGCCCTGACAAGGAATTGAACTGTGACCTCCTGGTTCATAGGTTGATACTCATCCACTGAGGCATGCTGACTGGGCACACACTGCATTTTAACAGCCTGTTTACTAGCTATGCCCTGCTCTCCTACACTAAGTATGTGAGACCTTCTAAGACAGGAATAATGACTTAATCAGGATAGAATCCCCAGTTCTTAGCACACTGCACAGCACAGAATTAAGTGCTTAGTAAGTGATGAGTGAATGAAGCCATTTGCCTTTGGAAAACACAAGTACATCCTTGTTAGCTGCAGCCTTATCTCACAAAATGGGCTTTGCTCAGTCTATAATTTAATCATTATGTTTCACTCCCATAATTCTCTCTGGGTAGGAAAACCAAATAACTTTTCTGCCCTTGGGGATCTCACAGTCAAGCTCTGACAAATGTTGCCTTCCTAAAGGTCACATGGTATTCTCTTATCAGAATACTTTGTCAAGAGCTACCATTTTACTTTTTCTTTTATGTGTGGCATGGTTTTTAAGATTATCAAGCTCCTAGCCCTAGCCAGTTTGGCTCAGTGGATAAAGTGTCAGCCTGTGGACTGAAAGGTCCTTAGGTTTGATTCCTGTCAAGGGCATGTACCTTGGTTGCAGGCTCCTCCCGGCCGGGGTTCTGGTCGGAGCTCCTGCAGGAGGCAACCAATCAATATGTTTCTCTCTCATATCAATGTTTCTCTCTGTCTTTCCCTCTCTCTTTCACTCTCTAAAAATCAATGGAAAAATATCCTCAGATGAGGATTAAAAGATTATCAAGCTCCTATAAACACTACTGCAATGGTGACTCAGAGATCAAATACTTTGTTCCCACAGGCTGTTCAGGTCTTTTGAAAGACATCTAAATATGGTGGAGGTTTAGGGTAGAAGCCTCTCCTTCCTCAAACAGCATGGTTTTATTTCATTATGTAATTTTTTTTGGATGGGGGATGACACTGTAGAAACTCCAATCCAAGAGCTACCCACAATTATATCTCTGCTTATCACCAGAGAATAATTTAAATTTCTTTACACTCTAATTTCTTTCCTAGTGCCATTTTATGACTTTGGGGAGGGCAGGAAAGAGCCTCTGTGGACTCTCTGAGTGTTCCTAAAGAACTCTGAGTTATTATTAAACCAATATCTTCACTATCGAAGCCCCTTGCTGCTATTAATAATTTTAAAGTCACCAGGGTAGAAAGCAATAAAAGAAAATGCTATTATTTGTTCAAAGTTCAGGTTAATTAAATCCAAGAAATTATATAAAAGTAGGTCTGAAAATACCTCTAATTTTTATGCATTGTGCAAATAAATAAATACAAATATCAATTGAGTGATTGTTTACTTGAAAAAGAGGCTACAAAGTATCTTTCCAGAGAAGTCTATATATGATAATCCCTGCTAAAAGAGTAGTATTTAGAAACCTTCATAAGAATAGTAGAGTTGAAAAGTTGTAAGAAGCTTGAGAAAATGTCTGGTATGGTACAGTGTAGGACCAGTACAGTTTGGTATAATGTTGATACAATGTAGGATTATTTGCCCTGCTCTATAACAATCCAGGAAACAGAAATGCCACATAATACTTGATTACCCATTCAGACAATTTAACACATCAACAAACAGAAAGTTTTTCCTATAACTAAGGAAAACTTTTCTGTTTTGATATAAGTTCAGGTCCTTGTATAGTGATATTTTGCTGCAAACAGAACAACTAATCCCTGATCCTTTTGTAGAAATGTTTCATGCCCTTTACAACCATAAATAAGATGACTCTGATCCTCATAATCTCCAGGCTAGACAAAATCTAGTTCATTCCATGCTCTGTCTCTTTAATTTTTTTTCCCTTTAATCCTGTTGAAGGACCAAAACAGAAACAGCTCTATAATCTACTTTTGCTTTTCCTGGTTCTCAGAACTATTGGAGACTGATAAAAATTGGATCCTCCAAACCACAAAGTCATTATATCATATCCACAATTGCCCATAGGTAATTGCTTGGTTTAAACACACACACACACACACACACACACACACACACACACACACAAAGAATCCTGAAGAGAGGCAAGTAGTGTGTGTGTGTGTGTGTGTGTGTGTGTGTGTGTGTGTGTGTGTGTTTTATTAAGGGTTAGAATTGACCAGGGTGTGTTTTATTAAGGGTTATAATTAACCAGGCATGCATATTTTGTGACATCGACTCTGAAGTGGAAAATTTTAAAAATGAATTATGAGAAATTAAAGACAGCTCATTTAGTGATATAAGTTTAATGGCAAAAGTAGTATTTTCCAATTCCCAGCAAAAGGCAAATCACTCCATCAAAATTCCTACCAGGCAGCACATTCAACAGTATAATGTAAATGTAAGAATAGAAAAGAGGGAACTACAATTTATATTTTGTTTGATGTTGGGTAACTCTTAAAATCTATTATCCTATAGTAAACATATTTGGAGTGGTGCCTCAACTTACAATTCTCATTCCTCTGAGAATGGTCCCAATATATAGGGGTGATAGGCCACCAATGGTCATGTTAATACTATGGGATCCCAATCCCTTGGGCACAGTTGTTGATCCAGGGGTGGGCACAGTATCCAAACCAAGTAAATAAGATTCATTTTTTTCAAGAATTTAAAACCTTGAACAGAAAAGCACAGGATACTATATGCTGTTCAGTGTCTATTTCTTATTTCATTTTGCCTGCCTGTTTAAAGTGAGTTCTTTACATGTCTTTCACTTGACATTAATATCCTTCAGAGCAGGATCTTCATCATATATTACTCCACAGGATAACAGAGAAAACATTTTATGTTGAAGTAAATATTCATCATCTTGATTATGATGATAATTTCATAAGTGTATTCATGTCAAAAATAATCAACTTTTGCACTTTACACATGTACAGAATATTTAAGCCTCAATAACCTTGTAAAAATGTTATGGAAACCCATAGGAAGGAGCAATTAATCCTAAATGGTGTGAATATGGGAGAGATTTGTTTCAGATAAATAAGTTTTATGTTGTTGTTTTTCTCAGTTAGCTCTGAGTACTTTGGACCATTATTGCCATTCTCACTGTCTTCTTCTAAGTGAAACTGCTCTTTCCATAACTCCTGCTAATGAAAGCATCACTAGGCTGCTTCTTGAGCAAGAGGTAGTGCTTATTATATCATGAGTAGACCACCTGACCCAAATATGACTAATACAATTAGGTAATTAGTTAGAACAATCAAATTCTCAGTCTTTCCAGCCAGAAATTGATTGGATAATAAGATTATTGTGTTTTTGGAAGTGGAAGAAAATTCATAAGTATACCTTGTTTTATTGTGCTTCTCTTTAGTGCACTTCATAGGTAATTGCGTTTTTTACAGGTTGAAGGTTTATGGCAACCCTGTGTCCAGCAAGTCTATTGGTATTATTTTTTCATAGGCTTAGATGATGGCCAGCATTTTGTATCAGTAAAAGTAATGTTAATTAAGGTATGTACATTTTTTTATATGTAATACTATTACACACTAGACTACAGTACAATGTAAACATTATACTGGGAAGTAAAAACATTTCTGTAATTAATTTTATTGTCATATTGGCTAAACTGTGGTAGTCTGGATACCACAGTATCTCTGAGGTACGCCTGTATTTGGAATTGAAGAGAGAGAGGTCAAGATGCAATGAGAGAGAGAAAGAGAGAGAGAGAGCATACTCCACACCAGTGATACCTTGGTGACCTAGAAAATCAAAGCACTGGAGCCAAATTACTATGGCAACTCACGATAATGCCATGACAGGGTAATCTGTTTGAGTCTGTAACTTTCTCATTAAAGTACCTAAGTTATCTCAATTGGCATTACATTATCAAGATGCATACCTTGGTCAGGAGCTCATAGAATCTCTCTTGCCATTCCCACTTCTTGCCAAATAAGAACATTTTTTTAGCAGCAGCAGACTCAAGTGATGCTGTACATCATTGTTTTCAAGCAAATTATTTGAGGTCATTTCTGAGTAGATATTTTTAGCTTACCTGTTTGAATATGAAACAGTTTTTATTCCCTTATTTGAAGGTGGTTGAACTCCGCCAAATATTCTCTATCTTTCCATCAGGATACATTTTTTTTTTTGCCTTTCTCTATCCTTCTTTAAGCTCTGGTAGACTAACATCATTGGATGGCTCAATCGGGCTCCCTTATCCTCTGGCTTCCATTTGGATTCAACCCATGAGAGGCTCTATCAGAATATCGGAGAGAGAGAGAGAGAAGGGTGAGTTGACAGGGATCAGTATTGGTCGGTGGCTGTATTCCACTACCTGAGGCCACAGCTCCTATACGATGGCTGCTGTTCTACAGCTCTCACTCTATTCCAGTAATGATTGCCTTCTATTTTCCCTTTAGGCTTAGGGTTGATGAAACCTTCCAAGGCTTCCACCATTGCTAAATTCTATGACACTGCACTCTTCCTTATTGGTTACCTTGCCTTTAAATAGTTCTTTCATGAAAACATTTTCCAAAAACTTTTTTGACTGTGTCATCTCTTTCTAGTGTGGTCCCAATACAGGGACTGATCCATTTTAACTTAACTATATCAGTGTTGGGCCCCTATTAAGCTTCTCTTTTTCTTAAAACTTCCAAGGGACAGTAAGAGCTTGCATACACTTTCTATTTTAGACACAAGGATTCTATCTGCTTTTAAATCTTTTACTAAGAACACAATACCTGGCATAGATAAGCTGTCCATAAAAACTTTATTAAAGGAATTTATTAATGAGTAAATTAATTTTAATTAACTGACTTCTGCAATTAATTACTGAATAAATGTTTTCTGATATTTTATATGAACCAACCTAATTTGTGATAGAAAAACAACAGTGAACAACCTTGATAGTAATTGAAGGAATGCAAATTAAAACTGCAATGTTATAACATTCTACACCTATAAAGTTAACAAATTTAAACCATAACACCAAATGCTGATATTATAGCAAAGTTGTATATTCAAATATTGCTGGTAGCTGTATAAATTGCCACAGCCCATTTAAAAAGCAATATGGCAATATGTATCAAGAGCCATAAAAATGGCCCAGTAATCCTACTATTGGGGATTCATCCTGAGGATATAATTGAAGAGAAGCAAAAAGCCATATGCACAAAGATACTTAATGAAGCAATATCTATAA
This sequence comes from Myotis myotis, assembly GCF_014108235.1. NCBI lineage: Eukaryota > Metazoa > Chordata > Mammalia > Chiroptera > Vespertilionidae > Myotis > Myotis myotis. The sequence goes on from NW_023416346.1 coordinate 22,226,349, forward strand.
CAGCAGCAAAACTGGAACCAGTCTAAAATGCCCAACATTAGAGAACTAGATAAGCACATTCCAGTGCATCAGCCTAATGGAACCCTCTGCTCCCATCAAAACATGCTTCCTACAGAATAGAAAAGGATTTCACATATTAAAATCAAGAAACTGGGGAAAAACTGAGCCAAAAAAAGAAGACTTTATGGGCTGAATTGTACTTTTCCCCATCCCAAGTTTATATATTGAAATCCTAACCTCCAATACCTCGGAATGTAACTGCATTTGGAAATAGGTTCTTTAAAGAGGTAATTAAGGTAAAATGAGGTCTTTAGCTTGGGCCCTAATCCAATGTGACTGACTGATGTACTTATAAGCCAGCAGTTCTCAACCTGAGGGTCGCCTAAGACCATTGAAAAACACATATATAATTACATATTGTTTTTGTGATTAATCACTATGCTTTAATTATGTTCAATTTGTAACAATGAAATTGGGGGTCACCACAACATGAGGAACTATATTAAAGGGCCGTGGCATTAGGAAGGTTGAGAACCACTGTATATAAGCAGAGGAAATTTGGAAACAGGCACATACAGAGAGAAGACAATGTGAAGACACAGGAAGAGGGTGGTCTTCTGCAAGCCATGGAGAATGGCTTTCAAAAGGAACCAACAGGCCAATACTTTGATCTTGGACTTCTAGCCTCCAGAACTGTTAGAAAATAAGTATGTTGTTTAAGCAACCCAGCCTCGCTATTTTTCATGGCAGCCTGAGCTAATACAAAGGCAAAATGCAAAGTGGTGAGTGCACTATAACTATTAATATATATATATATATAAAAGATGAAAAGTAGATATGCAAAAACAAAATGTTCCAATTAGTTATGGTAGTGGGATATGTGTGACTCCTTTGTCTTGTCAGATGCTGAGATACATTTTTTCAATTAAAAAATTTACCACAGTTACTATAAATTGTGTTGAAACACAGGTTCTAATAGGTAATGAGTAGTATCAGAATACTTCACTAAATTTGGAGGGGAAAATGTGTATCAAAGGTCTATTTCAGCTGCATCTATGCAAAACAGACTTGGTAGCAGCAGACTATATACCTATGATTAAATCTCTCTCTCTCTCTCTCTCTCTCTCTCTCTCTCTCTCTCTCTCTCTCTCTCTCCACACACACACACAATTTCAATAGCTTTGTGTGCTGTGCCTGGCATCTTTTGTGTCATTACTGGTGTAATCAATTGTTACTGCTAACTTATTTAATGACTAAAATACGGTAAATTAACTTTGTGTGTTATGATTAATAACTTATTCTGACCTAATGAATTAATCTTTCATGACTGGAAAGAGCAGAAAGACTTGCGTTGTTGAACCACAATTCCACATCTGGACCCTTAGCAACATTTATCCATTCCTAGAGAATCCTCACTGGCTCCCAGCTTCTTCAGGCCTCTTCTTCCAACATCTATGGCCACCAGCTTCTGTACCTACAGAATCAGCCATTGCAAACCAAATCTGACCTCAAGCAGGGAATGTAAACAAGGCTGGGACATCTCAACAAGGTACTTTATGTGAATGTACCCTTAACCTGTACCACAACCATTTCTCATAATTGGATCTTCTATTATTTTGGCTTGAAGCTATACATTAATAATGTATCAAGTATTTCAGCCATTTCAGAGGCCTCTTTCCTGCTCTACCCAATATTCAGAAAGAGTTTAATCTCTGAACCGCAATCAAGAGTTTGTGATCCTACCACTTTCAGCAATACCATCCAATCTGGTCTTCTTAACTCTGGAATTATCCATCACCAAATCTATAGGGAGGGTCACTTGCATCTGAAAAAAAATCAGAGTTCTTAAAATGCACATGCATTAACTCCATACTCTCTTCTGTGGGACCAGAGTCCACAAATCTGTATTTTACATGCTTCCCAGTTTTTTATGAAAAACATTCAAGTTCCAGAACCATTGTTTTGCACAGCAGCTGGAAAGAACTTCCTAAAATTCAAATCTGTGCCTTATTTCTCTGCTTTAAAACCTTTAATTTCTCATTACTCCTAAGTCCAAAATGTTTAAGAAAGCTTGCAAGGTTTTACAGGACCTGTCTGCTTGTCCACCCTTACTCTTATTGCTTGCTGTTGTTCCAGTAATACTCAATTGCTAATAATTTTCTATACCTATCATGCCATTGCAAGCCACCATGTTTTTGCTCAAGAACTGTCTGCTTGGTGAATATCAATTCTTCAAAATCCTACTCAAGTGGCCGTTACCAACACTATAAGGCTTTTACCCCCCCCCCACACACACACACACACACGTTCCTGACAGAGATAATTGCTCTTTCTCCACTCTTACTTTATATGTTATTCTGTTATTGCATTTAATTGAGAGAAACTGCATTTATTTATTTTTACATCTTCTCTACCCACATCCAATCACTGCTCTACCCTTCACTGAACTGTGAGTTCTTAGAAGGCAAGGACATCATCTCAATAATCTTCATATTTGGAGTGCTTCACACATAATAAGTACCCTGTAAATGTTGACCAGAACTCAGTTGCACTCTTTAAAGCATCCACATTCCAGCCAAACCCTTCCTTTGTGATAATTTTATGAGTCAACTTGATTAGCCATAGGATGCCCAGATTAGACATTATATCTGGGTGTGTCTGTGAGGGTATTTCTGGATGATATTTGAATTTAAATAGGTAGACTCTGTAAAGTAGATTGCCTGAATAGGGCAAAAGGTGGAGGAAAGAGAAATTTACTCCTTTTTATTTCTGCCTGATTGCTTGATCTTGGACACTGATCTTCTCTTGCCCTCAGTGCTACTGGTTCTCAGGCCTTCAGACTCCAACTAGAGTCTATGCCATTGGCTTCCCTGACTTTTAGGCCTTCAGATTCAGACTGAATTACATCACTGGCTTTCCTGGGTCTTCAGCTTACAAATGGCAGATTGTGAGAGCTCTCAACCTCCATGATTGCATAAGCTGGATACTTATAATAAGTCATATAATTACTTATAATAATTATGCATAATAAGTTGTCCATATGGAAAAAGACATGCAGGTTATGATTATTACAATAGATTTATTAACTCAAAAAAATATCACAGTCGAACATCAGAGGAATGGTGGCATAAGGGTGCATCTTTTCCTCTCCCACTGACATTTCAACAAGTTAACCATCTATAATTCAACAAAGAAATCCGTGCTCAACACAGACGCACACCTGAGAGACCAGAGCTTCTGTTGCCCTTGGAGTTGGGTTCAGGTCGGGTGGGCAAACTTTTTGACTCGAGGGCCACAATGGGTTCTTAAACTGGACCGGAGGGCCGGAACAAAAGCATGGATGGAGTGTTTGTGTGAACTAATATAAATTCAAAGTAAACATCATTACATAAAAGGGTACGGTCTTTTTTTTTTTTTTAGTTTTATTCATTTCAAACGGGCCGGATCCGGCCCCCCGGCAGTAGTTTGCCCATGGCTGGTCCAGGAGCATATTATCTGTAAACCAAGAGCTATTGCAATAGAATCACTGTTTCCCTCTGTGACTGATCCCCAGGAGGGTGCTTGGGGCAGGACCCCACGGAGGTCAGGCATCGCCATTATGTGAGGGCAAAACAAACCCACCCCCAAGCAGCATGGCTGTATTGTCTTACCAAAGCCACAGAGGTTCAGGACTGGGAGATCACAGAGATGAAAAAAAAAGAAAAAAAAAAAAAGAATGTTGCGATTCACCGCCATCTACTGGAAAATAGTAGAAAGACCACTTCAGAGATAAATGTGAAAGCCAAAAGGACAGCAAACATCATGAAGAATCACAATAACTATGTTGACCAGAAAGAAAATGAAAAATACCCAGAAAGGAGGCTGGAACACATGGAAATATGTAATATAAATGACAGAGATTTCAAGATTGTAGTTCTGAATACTCAACCAGATGCGAGAAAATACTGACAGGCAATTTAGTGTACTCAGAAAACAAGTCAATGAACAAAAGGAGTATTTTACCAGGTATATACTAGTATATGCAATGGAATACTACTCAGTCATAAGAAAGGATGAAACAGCGGCATTTATAAAAACATGAGTGGGCCTTGAGAATATTATACGAAGTGAAATGTCAGTCAAAAAAAGCTAAGAACCGTATGATTTCACTCATATGTGGGATATAAAATTGAAACTTGTAAACGCGAACAGCAGTGTGGTTGCCAAAGGGAAGGGAGTGGGGGTCCTAATATAAGATGACAGGAAAATGTTTGACTTTGGGTGGTGGGAAAACAGTGCAATATACAGATCTTGTAACAGAAACACAGACCTAAAACCTATATGTTCATGTTGACCAATGTCACCCCAATCAATTTAATTTAAAAAAATATTACAATGGCCCAGCTGGTGTGGTCCAGTGGTTGAGCATTGACCTATGAACCAGGAAGTCACGGTTCCATTCCTGTCAAGTCACATGCCCAGGTTGCTGGCTTAACCCCCAGTAGGGGGCATGTAGGAGGCAGCCAATCAAGGATTCTCTCTCATCATTGATGTTTCTATCTCTCTCTCCACTCTTCCTCTCTGAAATCAATAATTGAAAAAAATATATTACAATGCAACTGTAAACCTACTTTTGCCCACCCGGTATATATGCTTGTTGGCTCTCTTTCCCTGGCTCTCTTTCACTGACTAATACATCCTTTCACTGATCCAGAAATAATCCATTGCTATCTTACCTCCTGCCCTCTATGCATGCTGCTTCATATCTATAAAATTCACTTACTCTCTATGACAAAACTAGATTCATTTTCCAAGTCTCTCCTCTGGTACACAGCTTGTTTATTTGCACCTCTATTGTTGTGATTATCACACTCTGTTAGTGTCATAATTAATTGAAGACCTATAGTTTTATTCAATATTACATGTTTAATAGCTGCCATATAATAAGTGCTCAATAGTTGGTTGCCAAATTAATAACTATTCATAGTCACTGTATTCTTTTGCAAAGGCCATTTGCAAATTTTATTTGATCAAAAACCTAAAAATGATCTCCTTTATGCTGAAAAGGCTGTAAATTATATGTCATTGACTTCAAAATATTTGCTGCCCCTTATTAGTTTTTGATGAGATGGTTCAACGCAGTATTTTATAATTTTAGTATTTTATAATTCTCAAAAGAAATTAATTAGTTCCAAGTCTTCATAGTAAACAAGCCCCCATTCAGGAAGCACAAACATTAATTATGATTTGAAAACTGATGCCTTTAGATGTCTTCTTATGCTCTTTAAAAGACCAAGATAAAATATTAAACTTCATTTAACTTGTCTCACACCAAAAAGTGCTTTGGAATGAAAGGAAGAGAGTGGGAAGGAAGACAATTCGCATTCCCTGTGATCCTATTATGCCCTCATTGTAATACAACAATACAGGCCTTTCTGACCTCGTAGATGTAAGGACTATGCAGCTATGATACCAATTTCCATTTTAGAAATGCCAAAAAAGGAAGTAAAGGGATATGAAGTATATTTCTCACTATCACTCGACTCAAGCAAAAGAGACAGGATTCAGATCCAAGTGTAACAGACACTAAGACTCTATACACTTTCCAGTAACTAACTACATCTCCTGCCTTAGAGCTCATAATCCTTTCCCAGTGTAAAAAAAAAAAAATGAAAACAAATTATGAGATAAAACTTTTGTAACAAAAGGACAGATATTTGATCTTCTGTGTGCATGTGTTTTCAAATTTCAACCTGTGCTGTTCATTCAACAAATCAGTATTGAGGCATCTCCAAAAACAAGCCACTATGCTGGGTGCTGGGATATAGCAAGTAAAGAGACTAGCATAGCCCATATATTCAAGAAATAAATATTTGAGGGGGTAGACTTTATAAATAACTAGAGGTCCAGTGCACAAAACTTGTGCACGGGGGGTGGGGGGAGTGTCCCTCAGCCCAGCCTGCACCATCTCCAATCTGGGACCCCTCGGGGATGTCTGACTGCCGGTTTAGGCCCAAACCCTGTGGGATCAGGCCTAAACCTGCAGTCGGACATCCCTCTCACAATCCGGAACTGCTGGCTCCCAACCGCTTGCCTGCCTGCCTGCCTGATTGCCCGTAACCACTTCCGCCTGCCAGCCTGATCACCCCCTAACCACTCCCCTGCCAGCCTGATTGATGTCTAACTGCTCCCTTACCAGCCCCGTTGCCCCCAACTGCACTCCCCTGCAGGCCTGGTCCCCCCAACTGCCCTCCCCCCCCGATGCAGGCCTGGTACCCCCCAACTGCCCCCCCTCCCTTGCTGGCCTGGTTGCCCCCAGCTGCCCTCCCCTGCTGGCTTGGTCACTTTTAACTGCCCTCCCCTGCTGGCCTGATTACCCACAACTGCCCTCCCCTGCCAGCCACCACAGACCCTTCTCACCGCCATGCCCCAGCGGCCCAGAGCCCACAGACCCTTCTTGCTGCTGTGCCTCAGCAACCCAGGCCCACAGACCACTCCCGCCACCATACCCCAGCACCTGGGGCCCACAGATCACTCCTGCCTCCATGCCCCAGCAGCCTGGGGCTCACAGATTGCTCCCAGGGCCCACAGTTCAATCCTGCTGCCATGCCCCAGCAGCCCAGGCCTCACAGACCCTTCTTGCCACCAGGCCCCAGTGGCCCAGAGCCCACAGACCCTTCCCGCCTGTGTGCCTAGGTGGCCCAGGGTTAAAGACCCTTCTTGCAGCTGCCACTGCCACTGCCATTGCCACTGTGCCTCAGAGGCCCAGAGCCCACAGACCCTTCCCGCCTGCATGCCTCAGTGGCCCGGGGCCCACAGACCCTTCCTGCCTGTGTGCCTTGGCGGCCAGGGGCTCACTGTTTGGTCATCGTCCTGGTTGCGATGGCCCTAGGCTATTATTAGTATAGATTATAAAGCAAATTATTTATTATAATTTTATATCAATGCTACAAAGGGGAAGACCAGGGTGCTCTGGATTATAGAAAGTAGGCCAGACCTCTTCTGGATGTCAGAGAAGGTCTCTTTGACGATGTAACTTTTTAGAAGTAAGATCTGGAGGGTGACAAAGAGTTGACCAGGCAAAGGATAAAGAGAGAGAGTTACAGACAGTGGTAATAGCATGTGAAGATCCTTTGAGGCAGGAAAGGACATAGTTTTAGAACTGAAAGAAGATAAAAAGGCAGTCAAAAGGAGGCATTCTCAATCTGCCAACTCTCCATTCTTCACTAAGGTGAAGAATATGCCCACACTTGGTTGCAAAGAAAACAGGGACAGCTGGTGAGATGAACAAGAAAGTGAGCATTGCCACAGTTCATTCACCCTGGAATATAACCCAGCATGGCAAAGAATTCCTGGCCCTTCATTCCTGAGTCTTCAAAATTATACCATATTTCCAGTGAATATCAAGGCTCTTCCCTTATATTTGAGATACGAACTGCCCAACATCCTTTTCATCATGTCTATTTTATACCCTATTCTGGGTATCCATCACCTGAACTAAATGTGGAAGGATCATCCTGCCTAACTCTGAGGTAAGTAAACTAAGTGTTCTCTAGAAGTTTTATATTCAGCCATGAATAGTAGATGCCATCTCTCAGGGCTACACTTAGTGTAAAAAAGCATAATTCACTGAACAGCTATATTGTTTTGCGTTTCCGTGCCCCGAAAAATAGGAAAACCAACGCAGTGTAATATGTGTTGTAAAGTGTAATATATGCAAAACAAAAATTATAAATAAAAACATGACATGAGTAATAATTTTACTTAAAATTCAAAAGGAAAATTAATTCATTGCTCTACTTGAAGTGTACAATTAGCCAAGTTTTGGAATGGTCCCAAATGACACTTTTAATCTTAGTCTTCAAATGAAAGTCGGCATATTTTTAGACAGTAAACCTGACTAAGATGTGACTCGCAGTTAAAGTAATTGCATATCTGGTGGTGGTAAGTGAATTACAGAAGTGACAAATGCTGTACTTAAATAATTTGAAGCAAAAAACGACACCCTTCTGCATGAAGCACATTCAAAAGAGCAGAAGCCAGTAAAACATCTGCCTCATTTTTCTTTTTTTGCCTAAATGGCTGAAGCTTCCATTTTGAGCTGCAGTTTTCCTAGCATACAATATATAAGCAGCAATGCCCTCCAACCACCATCCTGAAAACAGTGGATATACCAGGACACTGATTTCTAGAAGCAGTCAGCTTCCTTTTCTTAAAAGTGAAAAAAAAATGATTAAAGTATCTCTAAATGTACTACACTTAACCTTGACAAAAACCTTTATTCCTAATTTAAATGGAAAAGGACTCCGGTGTTTAAGAAATGTAAAGAATACTGCTCTGCCTGGAATTGTTGTCATTGCCAACTCTTCACGTAAGTGTCCTTTGTATCTTTCAAGTCTGACTCAAAATCTATGTTTTCTTTCAACCCATGTCACGGTGAATTTCCTCTTTTCTTGCTTTCTATAACCCTGGGTTATAGTCTAGTGTTTATCATTCTGCATTCTATTAGCTATGCAAGGATCCATCCATCTTCTTAAATAGTTTGTTAAATTATGAAGTCCTGGAAGACATGTGCCAGGATCACAACCCCACCTCCAATATCTAAATAATTTTTGCCATGCAGCAACATTTAATAGAAGCTTGTTGAATTAGATGTCAGAATTTAAAACTTTCTTTAAACCAAAAATCCTGATAATTTTGAGGTAATGCTTTGAAAACTGGTTACATCAATATGTGCAGTGAAGAAACTATTTCTGAACCATACAACTGACCCTCTTAGTCAGAAACCAATCAGCCATGGTCCAAGTATGCAGCAGTGCAAACCAAGGGGTCTATATCCCTGAGTCTCTGTCAGTCGTATTTGTCTAAAAGGTCCCCAGCTGCTGTTTGACAAATTCATGGCTGGATAGGTTTGGGATTTGTTATGCTGCCCATCTGGTAAACAGAGTCTCTGTGTTAAAAGTAGATAACTCTTACTATCTGGATACATTTTTTTTTTTTTTGCTGGGGGGGGGGCGGAGAGGAGAGGAGAAAAAGAAAATAAAAATTGCAAAAGAAAAATTCAGGTTTTTATTTTATTTTAAGTTCACAAATATCTGTTTTCTTTGAAAATACCAGCCTAAATAGCTCTAACTCACTCTTTAGAATAAGTTAAAAACATAAATTTGTTGATATATACTTTTTTATTATCAAAGTCATTGCACTGTTTCCATTAAAATATGCAACCTGATTATTGATTAAGTGCTTTTTTATGCATTCAGCTAAGCTTATATGTTGTGTAGCTTCATCATCAATTCTGCAGCTAGATCTATGAAATATGAAACTTGATTAGTATGGTATACATTTTTGTTAATAAACTATGCAGAAGAAGTAGAAAAATGTATACCCTGAGTATTGAAACATGGAGACTCAATCGGCATAAAATTGTGATTAGGTAAGTACAGGGAAGAATCAATGATGAGTGCCATATGAGCTATGCAATGTGCTGAATTATATTCAAATCATACCCTTTTGTCACTACTTTTATCTGGCACACTACAAAACTTAATCAAAATACAGGAATAGATACCTGCCCATGTGAGAAGAGGAAGTTCTTTCAATCTTGTTTCTTTCCTCCTGAGATTTTACTTGGCAAACTAGTGACAATGAAATTGACAAAGTTGTATCTAAATATATGCATGATTTAACTAGAATTAGACATGTCTGTCACACACACACACACACACACACACACACACACACACCTTTCAAGGTTATTGTGCAGATTAAATGTGTAAATCATTTTACATTTTGCCCAGATATGGTAACAATATAAAATGAGAATGATTATTAACAACTAGTGGCCCGGTGCACAAAATTCGTGAATGGGGGAGGGGGTGTTCCTCAGCCCAGCCTGCACCCTCTCCCATCTGAGACCCCTCAAAGGATGTCCTACTGCTGGTTTACAGGGATCAGGCCTAAACTGGCAGTCGGACATCCCTCTCACAATCCAGGACTGCTGGCTCCTAACCGCTCACCTGCCTGCCTGCCTGCCTGATTGCTCCTAACCACTCTGCCTGCCAGCCTGCTCACTCCCAGCTTCCCCCCGCCATCGGCCTGCTTGCCCCCACCTTCCTCCCCCACTTGCCTGCTCATCCCCAACTGCCCCCCTGCTGGTCTGCTCACTCCAAACTGCCCCCCCTGCTGTCCTGATCACCTCCAACTGACTCCCACTGATGGCCTGCTTGCCCCCAACTGGCCCCCCTGCTGGTCTGCTTACCTCCAGTGGCCCCGTCCCCCACCAGCCTAATCACCCACAACTGCCCTCTCCTCTTGGCCTCTAACCACCTCTACCTCGACCCTGCCACCATGGCTTTGTCTGGAAGGTCTCCTGGAAGGTCTCCCAGTCTCATTAGCATATTACCCTTTTATTAGTGTAGATAGAGGCCTGGTGCACGGGTGGGGGCTGGCTGGTTTGCCCTGAAGGGTGTCCCAGATCAGGGTGGGGGTTCCCTTGGAGCATGGGGCGGCTTGGGCAAGGGGCCTGTGGTGGTTGGCAGGCTGGCCACGCCCCCATGGGGTTAGGGTCCCCCCTGGGGGGGCGTGGCCAGCCTGGGTGAGGGGCTGATGGTTGTTTTCAGGCTGGCCACGGCCATAGGCAACCCAGGCTCCCAGACCCTCCTTGAGCAGAGACCACAGCAGCTGGAAGCAGGTATCTGGGATTTATTTATCTTCTATAATTGAAACTTTCTAGCCTTGAGCAGAACCCATAGCTGGCCAGGACAGGTGGGAAGCATGGCTTCCTCCATCGCCAGGGGCAACCCAAGCCTTCTCTTCACTCCAGCTCCGTGGCCACCACCATCTTGGTTGGGTTTATTTGCATACTCGCTCCTGATTGGCTAGTAGGCATGGCTTGTGGGTGTAGTGGAGGTACAGTCAATTTGCATATTTCTCTTTTATTAGATAAGATTCTGTTGTGAAGCTAATAAAAAACTTGAAACCTGAAAATGATAGGGGAAAAAAAACTACGTATACACTGTACTTATGTAATCAGTACAAAAATTAATACAGACACATTTTATGTTCCTTTCTTTTCTTATACTAAGTCTTCAAAATCCAATATATGCTTATACTGCAAGTGACTCATTTCAACTCTCCACATTTTAAGTGCTCAGTAGCCACATGTATCTGTCTATTCACTATTGCATTGGACAATGCAGGCCAAAAGCACTCCACAGTAACTGTTTTAGCAATGGTAAATCCAATGATCATTTTCAATATCTCTACTTGATTGGATGTTATAAAACATTTAAGACAGTTAACTAATTCCTTTTTAAAACTCTGCCTTTAGCTTTTAAAACTCCATTCCTTTTTGGTTTTCCTTTTATCTGCCTACTGCTCCTTAGTATCTTTTCCCTGCTCTCAAACATTACATTTTAGTCTTCCCTGGGTTGTCCTTATGCAGAAGTCTACTACTGATTGCCCTTAGGCTGGTACTTGCTGAGCATTCTCATGTCTACATCTCTGCCTTAAGTGCCTTGCTATTCCAAGTGGGTTCCCAAAGCAAACAGCATCAGCATCACCTAGGACCTGGTTAGAAATAAACAATCTCAAGCCCCACACTAAGAATCAGCCTTTTGGTAAGCTTGCATAGTGATTTATGATCTCTAGGGCTAGTCCATCTATGATGCCTATCTCTATTGCATTTTACTGAAAATTGTCTTGTTATTTTCTAAAATTTAACTCAGGTTCCATTTCTTTGGTGAGATCTTTTTATGTACTCCCTACTTTCTCCCAAATACAGAGCTAAGAACCCCTACTTCTCTTTCTTCCCTGTATATTATATCTTCATTATAGCATCTATTGTATTGCAATTATTTTTCTACTTTGTGTCCTTCCCAGTAGAAGATGATCCCTTTGAGGATAAACATTTTAAGCATTGAATTTAGTCATTTAAGGCCATTCATATTCAGGTCTTCATATCATAGTTTCTTGTATATATCAGTGGCTCAAAAATGCTTGTTGAATAAAAGAACTGTGGGACTTGGGAAAATGAATTGCTCTTTGTAAACTTCAATTTCCTAAACTGTAAAATGGATGCACTAACAATACTTCCCTTAACTATAATAGGTCATTGAGAATATTAAATCAGAACAAATATTAGTTTCCCTGTTTCCTAAGAAAGGACAACTACTTCAAAAGTCAGCAAATAGACAAGTCAACTCCATCTAAATAAAGATCTCAAAATACTTATGGTTTTTATAGATATATTCACATTCCATACCTTTTTTTTATGACACCTGGTTATTAGGCCAAAATTCAACGTTGTTAAATACCTGGAGTTTCTTACTTCCAATCACCTCAGAAAATATCCTGAATTTCTTGACTTGAAAAAAAAATGTTTTGACTTATTAAATTCTTCCACCATGAAAGTTTCTAGTGATGAAAAACATAATCATGAAAAGTGGCCTTGAGTTGAGTTCCTTTCCCTAGCTTCTCTACTAAATTCTTGCCCTGCTTAAAAAAGTCATCTTCAGCCAACATTTTTAGGAATTTCAGGAAGAACTATGTCATATTTTTATCATCAGCTCTCTCTGGAACCTTTAGAAAATTAGTGAAGTTTTTCCTGATTCTCTAGCACCTTTGTACTGCAAAGTGATCAGTTATCTCTCAGGAGTCTGTTTTACATATTAATGGTTTGCCTGTTTTTTTTCTTTCTCCTGTATTTAGATACTGTCATTATTTTCTAGAAGTTGTAACTTCATTCCATCCATATTTTTCAGTGGAGTAGTTTTCATCTCTTTGGTCTGGTGATTTTCCATTAATGAGTTTGTATTATATGTCTTCCCAGCTTTGTCTGCTGTGAAAGCAGAAAAGAGGTAATAATCCATGTGGGCAAGTATCCTGATTTCTAGAGGGTCATGCATGCTGGACACTAGTGATGCCAAAGCCACCCTGACTCTTTATTTGATGTTAATCATACACAATGTGGGCTTTGTTTGTTTTTTTGAGGAGAGACTGTGAAGTGTATTTAAAAAAAACACCTTTGTCTAACATTTTAAATTTTTTTTATTTGATAACAACAGCCACAAACAAGCTTCTCCAGCACTGCCAATAGACGGGCTTGTGATCTGGGAAGAGAATGAGCAAATGAAAAAAACACAAGAGGAAGTTAGAAAACAAGTCATGTGATATGATGTGATCTCTTCTGTGGATTTATAGTCTAAATGTCAGTTGTCTTCTCAGAGGGAGAGAGGTAAAGACTTATGTTAGCTCTTCATTACAAACAATCTAGGAGTTTGTTAATATTTTTTAAATACATTTTATTGATTTTTTTACAGAGAGGAAGGGGGAGGGATAGAGAGTTAGAAACATCGATCAGCTGCCTCCTGCACACTCCCTACTGGGGATGTGCCCGCAACCAGGGTACATGCCCTTGACTGGAATTGAACCAGGAACCCTTCAGTCCACAGGCTGACACTCTATCCACTGAGCCAAACCGGTTAGGGTGCTTGTTAATATTTTTGAACATATAGCATAGTCATTTCAGTGAGAGGTAAAGAAACCAAACTTAAATATCAAATTTTTATCCCCAATTTCTGAGCAGTTTCTGAGAACAATGCTTATATGTCTTTTCTCCTCCTCTTCTTCTTCATTCTCATTTCCATTCTCATTCTTATTCCTATTTTCTTCTCTTTACAAACTCACAATAAATTTTCAGCTCTGTAATTTACTAGAAATATGAGTGGCCAGTTATTTCACTCCCTGGACCTGTTTCCTCTTAAGTAAAATAGAGAAAGCAAGTCTATCTTAGGGTTTTTTTGAGGATAAAATGAATATGATAATACTTTCTAACCTGGGGATCTATATATGTTTTATTAGTAGATTCATATGCTGTTTAGTGATGGGATACTTCTGATAAATGCATGGTTAGACAATCTCATCATTATATGAACACCACAGAATGTATTTACACAACCTGGATGGTATAGTCTACCACTACTGTAATTGTATGAGCTATACTTTTATAGTATTAAAAGTACAGTACATTTGTTCATACCAGCAGCACTACAAACACATGAGTTCTTGTAGTGTAAAGCCTGACAATTGCCTTTTCCTCTTGTAATGCAAGTGAAGTTTGATTGCCCAGGAGGCATCCACTTCAAAGATGATTATCTCAAACACATTTCAAGTCATAGGACCAACTAAAGAACCAGTGTGATTTACCCCACCCTTTCCCAGGCTCCTTTGTTTTAGTGATCTTGGTTGGTTTCTATAACTGACCATTTGGGGTGCTTGCTTATTTTTCTTCTTCCTGCACTTTATTTTTTTCCTTTATTGATTAAGGTATTATTTATGTGTCCTTACTCCCCCATTGCCCCCCAACCCCCACTCATGCCCTCACCCCCCGCCCCGTGTCCATTGGTTAGGCTTATATGCATGCATACAAGTCCTTTGGTTGATCTATCCTCCTTACCCCCACCCTCCCTTACCTTCCCTCTGAGGTTTAACGGTCTGATCGATGCTTCTCTGTCTCTGGATCTGATTTTGTTCATCAGTTTATGTTGTTCATTATAATCCACAAATGAGTGAAATCATGTGATGTTTATCTTTCTCTGACTGGCTTATTTCACTTAGCATAATGCTCTCCAGTTCCATCCATGCTGTTGCAAATGGTAAGATTTACCATAGCTAAGATTTGGAAACAGCCTAAGTGCCCATCAACAGATGAGTGGATTAAAAAACTGTGGTACATCTACACAATGGAATGCTACGCTGTGGTAAAAAAGAAGGAATTCACCCTGCACTTTAAATTCTCACTCTTATATTTTACATTCATCAAAAAACAGTCAGTCCAGAAAAACCTTAGGCCCTCACCCTCAACTTATAAGAGCACAACCTCAGGCTCCTGTGTTCTCCCCCTACACACACACACACACACACACACACACACACACACACACACACACATCTTGCTGTGTGCCTCCTGGCTTGCCTTACATGCTTCAGGTCAGGAAAGAACTTTTTTTTCCTTCAAGTTTCCTAATGGTTATTGCTAAAGGGCATTTTGAAAGTATAATAAGAATCACAAGGGTTGGTCCAGTTGTAACATTGATTCAGAAAGGGGAGATGTCTGTTGGAAGCTCACTGGGGCCTAGGTGAGTGCCCCAGGCATTTATAGCTGATTGTATTACTAACCATAGACTGAAAAGAGCACAAAAGAGTAATGCATTGTGCTCTGACTTTAAGAGGGCCAGGGCATCATTAGGCAATAGGGATTTTTCAGCTCCATTATAATCTTATGGGATCACTGTCATATATATAGACCATTATTGACCAAAAGGTCATTATGCAGTGCATGACTGTAATATCAGTCCCTCATGGAGAAGGAAGAAGTAGTTTTAGAAACTGATGCATGAGCCCGATGGGCTAGATGGGCAAGATGAATGGAGGAATAGTCAAAGACATGGCACCAGACACCATGGTAGGCAACTTCTTGTTACATTTTCAAAAATTATGAGTGAAAGCAAGGAGGTGGAATTTTACAAAGTGTCACTGAGTGAAGTAAATTAAGGCAATAGACCTAGAAATGTAAGTTGGAGACAACTAGCTGTGGTCACAAATACCAAGCTCAGGACTTCCATTTTTCATTCAACAAACAATAAGGGCCATATCATGGAAATTTGGCTCAGTGGTGGTTTCTCATCATCAATGGATCTGTTGTTGATATAAGTAAATTTGCTTGCCAGGGAATGGGGAGAGTCAGGAGAAAGAGTGGTACATATGGGAGGCTCAGGCATTAGCCCAAGATTGAAGTAATTTGGTAATCCTTTAAAAATAAAAATAACCACAGCTACAACAAAAAATAACCCTGCATGTAAGATGGAATTAATTTAGTTTTAATAAGAAGTAAAACCTCATGTTGTGTGTTGTCTGTGTGTTTGTGTGTGTGTGTGTGTGTGTGTGTGTGTGTGTGTGTGTGTTTACACAAACTATTTCTTAAAAGCCATGTGGAAATGTCATCATGTGGTTTGCTTGGACTAGAAAACAGTTGGGCCTTGTTACAGGCTTGGCATCTATGCCAAGAAGATTATATGGGATATACACCTAACCTTGTATTTCTGTATTACTCCCATCTCTTATTGTCTGGAATCTTTGTTTTGTCACATCAGTAACAAGAAAATGACAGTTTCTAGGAGGAATAATCTTTGTGTTACTGGTGTTGGAGTTCTTGGTTTCCCCAAGATGGAAATCAAGAACAACCAGCTAAGGTATTTCCAAATAAATTTTAATAGACTCACACCTGGGTATGAGGGAGACAACACAGACAACACAGAAAGACAGGGTTCCAAATTGTCTCTCAGTATTGCTTCATTGGCTTGCTTTTAAGAAGCTGGGGATAAGGCAGGCTTGTGTAAAGCTTGGGTGGAGCATGGATTTTTTCTAGGCAGGGCCAGACCACTTCCTTGTTCCTTTGAGTTGTTTGTTTTGCAATGATCTCTGCACCTGCACTGTGAGGGCAAGATGGCATTGTCGCTCACTACCATCACCCCAGGAAGGTCATATAGAAATCAAATTTTAATGGACTACATATGTGGACTGCAAGGGGATAAGTGTTAGGAGGGAGATAGGAATAATGACTTTTTCATGTTTTGTAGGAAGAGGATGGATGGTTGCATTCATGTGGTCGGCTTCCCTTTTGTCCCTTCTGGCCATTGGCATCTCTTCTACCCCAGACCCAAGTCTCTATGCTATCTCAAGTGAACATCTTTTAGTGAAAGGAATGAGGACTTTAAGTCTTCATGGAAAAATTTTTATTCATTTTTCAACTATCCTACCTAAAGCTATGTTTATGAGTTGAGAGTTGTCACTTTTGCAAATAGGCCACATTTGAAAAGCTCATCTGGGAATCTCTGGAGTGTTTTCACAGTCCTCAAATGAGCATCTTGACAGGCCACAAGGAAACAACAGGACAGGGAGTCACACCTCAGCAGTGAACTTGGTCCAGTGTGACCAAAAGGCCCTCACACACATTCAAAGTAACAAAAGCGCAGGACTCCAATCAGCAAGGTGATCAGCAATCATGTTGCTGCCTCGTCACATTGATACTGTTGTAATTAGCTAGTTATTCATAATAGAAAAGGAGTAAAAGGAAGGCCAGACATTATAGGCATGCCCTTTGGGTAGCTTCACCAGGAAGCTGTAGCCTTGCACTCCCCAGGGAACCACCAGCCTATTCACTGCAAAACACTGGGGGGAAAGGACTGGACAAAGGAAAGATAGACACATGCCTGACAATTTGGGGTGAAATAGGAAAAGTACTTGACTGTCAATCACACCTGGAAACAGAGATCATTGACCAGATGGGTGTGGCCACTGCAAGAATGCAAAAAATTGGGAATACTTGCTCTCCTAAACAAAGGAGTTATCTTTCTTGGCTCTTGGGGATTCCTTTGCTCCTGCTTCCTTGCATTCACCCATATGGCCCACACACAATGGACTAATGGATCAGAGTGGGAAACACAAGCTAAGGTAGCCTGATTCTGTACTGAACTCAACTCCAACATAGAAAGGAAACTCTGGACACTGGCTCTCATTTTAGCTCTACTGAAACCCCAGCTATACTTCTTCTATGACTGGACTAAGGAAAATGGGACATTAGAATCCCAGGGTTGTTATTCCACAGAAATAAAGCTTTCTACCATATATCACCCTCCCATGCAAGTCTCAGAAAATTCATTTTTGCAGGATATATCAAGGATTCCACTCCCACTAGCAACTGAGGAAAAAGAGGACCTCTCCTCTCAGTTAACAACACCATGTGCAAAAATGTACCTAACAGATGGCTGGCTACCATATAAAGGTTGGCACACCTGCCTTTATGAGTTTCACACAGGAACATGTGCTATTGAATATGCAAAACATTTCAGAAACAACCAGCTCCAGGGCCAACAGTTGCTTAGTTCATGCTAACTTGAAAGGGAGATTCCAACAAAGAAATCCTGCATTTCATTAGTACAGAGAAATATTCTTCCTGATGCTTCTCGTTATTAATTTTACATTCCATATCCTCATCCAAATGTGGAGATTTTGACACCATTAGTGGAGAAACGATGTTCACTTACAAATCAAAGTTCTATTTGCTGGCTAAATGCCTCCCTGAGAGGCACTTTTTAAATTTAAAAAAAATTCTCACCCTAGGACATGCTAAGAGAGGAAAGAAGGGAGGGAGGTGAGGAGGGAGAGAGAGAGAGAGAAAGAGAGAGAGAGAGAGAGAGAGAGAGAGAGAGAGAGAGAGAGAGAGAGAGAGAGAGATTGAAGCATCAATGTGAGAAACATCAATCAGTTGCCTTCCATAGGCTCCCTGACTGTGGATCAAACCTGCAACCCAGGTATGTGCCCTGCCCGGAAATTGAACTGCAACTGCTCTGGTTGGACACCTCTGGGAGATGCTTTGCCTTGACCTTGGGAAAGTGGAATTGGATGCCTTGCACTTTATGAAGGTTTTATACACTTGTGCTAAGGTCCTGCTTGAGTGCTAGTAGGTCTTTGCTTTAATGGAAGATGAGGTGAAAGTCTTTGTGTGGTGAATGTCAGCATTTATATCTTAGTACCTTGAGAATGGGAAATTGCTTACCAAACTTCTCTGGCTTGCTGCTCAAAGTGGCAAGGGTAGGTGGTGGGAGGTGGCAAATTGAGAAAACTACCCCAGTGGTCCAATGTCAAAGTTAATGAAGGCCTTCATTTTGAAGGTCCAAGGTTACTAGTTTAAATCCTAAGCTCAAAGAGGTAAAGATTCATGTTGATTATTTTAGATCATAAAACCAGCTACAAAACCAAATCTAACAACATATGGAGCATTCTTCACATAAGAACACAAACAGCATCGTACTTCTGCCTTCTCCTGCTAAGGGTAATGGGGGGAGCTATTTAGAAAATCAAAGGAAGTGATAATACAGATGAGCAAAAAACAACAACAACACATAGCACCCATTCTAGTCATATCCAACTTTCCAAAATTCAGCTCAAGGTAACTACATACAGCCCTCTTCTTCTCTGCATCATCCCCTAATTATAACATATAAAAATAAGGCCTCTCACACTTATATGCCTGAACACGACCCTCAAAGATAACCACTGTGTAACTTCCCAGAATGTTACATAAACTTGAAGGTTTGAAGTGGAAAAACATGTTTTATTAGAATAAAAATAGATAAATTATGAGATATAATTGTTAAATCTTGTTTTTAATTAATGAAAAGTCTTCAAAAAGTTTGGGGCTTACAACTGCTTCATCAAGCCATATGTAAGTTCAAAAGGGTTATCATCCTCATCCCTCTCCATCAGCAACATTTGCTTCAGTGGATGTAATTCCAAAATTCTTGGAATTTCTGTTGGGTCTTTAAGCCACACAATTTTTTTTCTGATCCAAACATTATCAGACTGCAGTTATACATATAAAAAAAATAACCTTTCTCTAAAATGAGATTCAAACTAGAGAATTTGAAGGCTTAAACCAAAATCTCTATAAGCAGATAGGTAGTTATATACTGACTATTCTAATTGTACAAATTAAAAAATGGAGAATTGGAGTTATAAATGGCTTGCCAAGAGTACCCAAGCAGTAAACAAAAGAACTATGAAATGCACCTAGGTTGTTTTAGGGAAAGTTGTGTCTCACAGGAAATGGTACACATCCAGTATGCTGCCTCATGCCAAGGCCATAACTAGTTAAGAATGCTTTCAAAGACCTTATTTTTTTTTTTAAATCCTCACCTGAGGATATTTTTTCGTTGATTCTTAGAAAGAGTGGAAGAGAGAGGGAAAGACAGAGAGAAATATCGATGTGAGAGAAACATCAATTGGTTGCTCCCTGCAGGAGCCCTGACCAGGACCTGGGCTGGGGAGGAGCCTGCAACCAAGGTACAAGCCCTTGACCAGAATCAAGCCCAGGACCCTCAGTCCACAAATCTTCAAAATAACCACAACTGATACTATAACTGGATGATGAAAAAAAAAGAATAGTTGCTTTTGTTATTTAGACTTGTTTTATTGCTAATCATGCCTATCCTGGGTAGCATATAACACGTGCTCTTGAAGAGACTTTGCTGTTCTGCCATTGTTGTGTACAGTGTCTTATAAACACCAAGGGAGTCAATGTGGTTGATAGTGTTTTTCAGAACTTTTATGTTATTACTTATTTTTGTTTGTTTGTTTAATTGTTCTATCAAATTTTAGGAGATGGATGTGTTAAAATATCCAACCATGAATGCAGAATTATCTATTTTCTTCTAATTTCTGTCAATGTTTTTCTTCAAATGTTTTGATCCTTTGTTAATAGATGCACACTCATCTATTATAGTTATATCTTCCTGATGAATTGACACTTTTATGATTATGACATATTTCTCTATTTCTGGTAATACATTTTATCTTGAAATCTATTTTATCTGATATTAATATAACCACTCCATTTTTCTTATCCTTATTCTTCACATAGTATATCTTTTGCCATCCATTTACTTTCATTCTATATTTGTTTTCACATGTAAAGTGTGCCACTTTTGGATAGGATGTAAATGTCTTTTTAAAATATCTGATTCCATACTTTTTCTTTTAGTTGGGGTGTTTGCACCATTAATATTTAATGTAACTATTGATATTGGTGAATGTTATAAGCTAAATTGTGTCCCCTCAAAATTTATATATTGAACTCCTACCCTCAGTATGTCAGAATGTGACTGTATTTGGAATTGGGACGTCCTAGCAATAATCAAGTTAAAATGAGGTCATTAAGAAGGGTTCTATACTAATTAAGACCAATATTATAAGAAGACGAAATTAGAATGCAAATGTGTACAGAGGGAAAACCATGTGAGGACACACAGAGGAGATGCCATTTGTAAGTAAAGGAGAGAAGTCTTAGAAGAAGCAACCTTGCCAATATGTTGATCTCTGGTTTCAGGCCTCTGGAACAGTGAGAAAATAAATTTTTGTTATTTTAACTGTCGTGTCTGTGATACATTGTTTTGGCAGCCTTAGCAAATGAATACAGTGAATTTGTATCTACCCTTTTAGATTTTTTTTTGCCTTCTTTGCTTTGTTACTCCTTTTTTCCTGCCTTTTGATTACATTTTTACTATATTTTCAGAATTATATTTTAGTTTTCTTATTGGATTTTTAGCTAGACTTCTTTGCATATTTTTAGTTTCATCTAGAGATTTCAATATATATTCTTCACTTTTCACAGTTCATTTTTATTAATCTCATATCACTTCATATAAAATACAGAAACATTGCAACAGTCGGACCACATGAACCACTCCTTCCTTTATTCTACACTTGTTTTATGTATTAAATGTACTTACATTATAAAACCCCAAAGCAATGTTATAAATTTTCCTTTAAATAATTATAAGTATTATAAAGAAATTAAGAGGAGGAAAAAGCCAAAATAATAGTCTTTTGCATGTACTTTGACATTTTCATTAATGATGTTTATTTTTTTCTGAGGATATTACTTTTTATCTGGTATCATTTCCCTTCAGACTGAAGAATTTTCACAGGTGTTTCTTTTAGTACGGATCTGCTGGTTATGAATATTTTTGTTTTCTTTTCTTCGAAAAATCCCTTTATTTTGCTTTCATTGTTGAAGTATAGTTTGCTAAATATAGTTTTATACTGAAATTTTTCTTTCAATGTTTAAAGGTGTTTCATCTCTTCTAGCCTCCATTGTTTCTCATCAGTCAGTTGTAATCATACTATTGTTCTGTTATTTTTCATTTGCTATTTTAAGCTTTGTTGTTCATTATTGGTGTTCAACAACATCTTATATATGTAAAATTTTGCCTATTATCATACTGGGAAATTTTCAGCCATTATTTCTTCAAATAATTTGTCCCATTTTTTCCTCCTTTGTTTTATTTTTAATTTATTTTATTGTTTAAAGTATTACAAATAGTAGTACATGTCTCCTTCTTCTCCTTTGTTTTAGAATGCAAATTTCATATGTTGGAAACCCCAGTATTATCTATAACTTAATTGAAGCTCTATTTATTTATATTATCTTTTATTTCTTTTTATCCACAGTGAATAATTTCTATAGATTCATCTTACAGTTTACATATTTTCTCTGATGATTAGTGACATTGAGTGTCTTTTCATATGTCTATTGTCCATCTGTCTGTACTCTTTGGAGAAGTGTCTATTTGGGTCATTTGACCATTTTTTAATCTCCATTTAGTTGTCAAATCCATCTAGTGAATTTCTAAATTTTCAGTTATTATATTTTCCAGTCCTAGAATTTTCATTTAGTTCTGTTTTATAATTTCTATATCTCTGCTGAGATAACCTAAGTTTTCATTTATTATAAACACTAGTAGCCTGGTTCATGAAATTCGTGCACATTAAAAGGGAATTCGCCCTAACTGGTTTGGCTCAGTGGATAGAGCGTTGGCCTGAGGACTGAAGGGTCCCAGGTTTGATTCTGGTCAAGGGCATGTACCTTGGTTGCAGGCACACCCCTAGTAGGGGGTGTGCAGGAGGCAGCTGATTGATGTTTCTCACTCATCGATGTTTCCAACTCTCTATTCCTCTCCCTTCCTCTCTGTAGAAAATCAATAAAATATATTTTTTAAAAAGGAGAATTAATTAGGGGAGATATTTTAATATTGCTATTTGCCCTTTCTCTATAATAGAAGTGTGAGAGATGAAAGGAAATTAGTAAAATGTATATGAAAATCATATATAAATTTATTAATAAATAAACAGTAACAAAAGGATATAACAACAACACAGGCATGATATAAAAACGACAAAACATGATATGAAAACAACAAAAACATGATATGAAAACAACAAAAACATGATATAAAAACAATAGTGATGCAAACAATGACTGATAAAGTGATGAAACTTATTCTAATATCTCCCTGTACACCACATTAAGAGTGAAAACACTTTCAGAGTGTTTGACTAATTTCCCTTGTGAGGAAGTACTTAGAACTTTAACTGTAACATCACATGCTGTTCAAACTCAAGAGAAAGCAACATATAACTGACCATGTGCAAAAACGGGTTCAGGTAGGAATATGCCTACATTGTCTAGAGTTTGTCCTTGTGATTTATTGATAATCATCACAAATTCTGGCATCACAGGAAACCGTCGTCGAATCAATTTAAATGGGAGGCCAGTGTCAGATGGGGACAAATGAATTCCTGGAATCAGAACAGACTCTCCCTCTGCAGATCCTGTTAATACTTCAGCTTCGATAATGTTAGGTCGTAATCTTTTGATAATAAAGCTGGTACCATTACAAAGACCCCATTTACTATTGAGATTTCTCAATAGCATGATGATTGCACCCACTTTCAATTTTAATTTATGACACGGCATTCCCGAAGGAGTAATACTATTAAGAAATTCGATGGGAAAATTTTCCTTTTCAGCATCATCTGTGGAATCAATGGAATCATCACTCAAATATGTGTGAAAATCTCCATCGAGTATATCCAAATTTTCTTCATTTAATTTTTGAACATGCTCATTTTTTTATATATATTTTATTGATTTTTTAAAGAGAGGAAGGGAGAGGGATAGAGAGTTAGAAATATCAATGAGAGAGAAACATCGATCAGCTGCCTTCTGCACACTCCCTACTGGGTATGTGCCCACAACCAAGGTACATGCCCTTGACTGGAATCGAACCCAGGACCCTTGAGTCTGTAGGCCGACACTCTATCCATTGAGCCAAACCGGTTACAGGGGTGGGCAAACTTTTTGACTCGAGGGCCACAATGGGTTCTTAAACTGGACCAGAGGGCCAAACAAAAGCATGGATGGAGTGTTTGTGTGAATTAATATAAATTCAAAGTAAACATCATTACATAAAAGGCTACGGTCTTTTTTTTTTTTTTAGTTTTATTCATTTCAAATGTGCCGGATCCGGCCCGCGGGCTGTAGTTTGCCCACGGCTGGGTTAGGGCCATGCTCATTTTTGGGGCAAAGAATTGCACATTTAGATATATTTTTAATATTATCTATAGCAGTGGTTCTCAACCTTGGCTGCATATTAGAATCACCTGGGAATCTTTTTGAAATCCTGATCCCTGGGCCTCATCCTCCGGAAATTGTTTCTTTGTTATGGGGTGGGGCCACAACATCAGTAACAAAGAAACAGAATTAAAACTTTATTGTGGGGAGCCACTACAGTGTGTTGGACAGGTTCAAGCCTTGGACTGATGAGAGGGCAGAGTCCTCTCATTGCTACCTGCAAGTCCCAGCTTGGAGGGCAGGGCCCTCCCAGCACAATTATAGCCAACAGCTCTAGTTGTAAGCTTGAACCTATGGTCCGAACATGTGGCCCCACATGCCTGAGTGATGTGGACTTGATAGAGTTCACGTGCATGTAGTTGAGTAGGATTAAAACCCAGGAGAATGTTGTAAACATTTGGTCAAGCCCTTACTTTGCCACGTAGCTTCTGCTATAAAATAAAGGCATGGTTGTGGGCATGGTCACTGTCTCTCAGAGAAGCAACATCCCACCGAGACCTGGCTTTCATTCTCTTGTCTGTCTTTTCTAAGCCTTTCAGCCACCTCCACTCAGGTTGACCCCTGGCCCTGCTGGTGCGTGGCACACTTTAGAAAGATCTGCCTCCACGCTCCCAGGGTGGGTTCCTGCCTCACACCCCACCCTTACAGGAAACAGCTCCGGGAAACAGCTTGGGGGAGGGTGCAGCCATTGCCAAGACAACCCCTGCAGGACTGACTTCCTTCTGCTTGGTCATGGTGGTTCTTCTGGATGTGATGAATACCACCCATGGTTTTTATTTAAGTAGATTTTGTTTTACTTCATTATGGATTGTTATAATGGCTTATTTAAAAATTCATGTCCATGATTACCAATGCCTGGGTTATCTTGGAATAAGTCTTATTTGATTGATTTTTTCTCTTGATAATATGTTAGATTTTCTTGTGTTTATTTTTATGTAGATCATTTTGGTTTGTATTCTGAATATTATTAATATTAAATTGTGGAGATTTTATATTCTACTAATTTTTATGATGAGTATTCCTTCTTTTGTTTTATCATGCAATACCTTGGCTGGGCTGAATATTAAGCTCTCTTTCTTGAGTAGCAACTCTGGTCTTACACCAATCTTTTGCCTTTGCCTAAGCAGCTTTGATATTATTCCATACATGCTTGGTTCAGGAGTCAGTCAGAGATGTGGGTTGATGGACTTGGGTATCCTCATTCTAGCTTTTCCCTTCTTAGATTCTCCTACTATAGTCAGCAGCCATGGTTTCCATGGCTTCAATTTTCTGGATTATCTGATCAGAAAGATCATGTTTTTTTCTACTAGTGCCGCCTCTACTTTATGCACCACACAAACAACTGCACTTAATCTCAGGATGAAATCTACAAAAGCAGTAACTTATTTTGTATAGCCACATACCTCCCCTCTTCTGAGGATTTACTCTTTACCAGATCTGTGTGCTTCTGTTGACATCCAAGTACTTTCTAGTAGTTGCTTCCTGTATTAGATGTGCAGGTTAACTTTGCCTGACAGGGTCTTGGTCTGTCATCACAGAAATACTCTAGATGATTTTTAATTGACTGAAGTATTGGGTTAGAGTGCATAAGTGGCAATAAACTGGGAATATGTAGTTTTATTGTAAAAGTTCCTTAAATATCAGGTTCAAGAGTTTATGCTCAATTTGGAAGGTAATGATGAGTAACCAGAGCATGGGAAACTGGAGGTGTTTTTTAAAAATACTTGTATTGCCTTAGCTGGTTTGGCTCAATGGATAGAGCATCGGCCTGTGGACTGAGGGGTCCTGGGTTTGATTCCTGTCAAGGGCACCTGCCTCTGTTGCAGGCTCCTCCCTAGCCCAGGGCTCGTGCAGGAGGCAACTAACTGATGAGTTTCTCTCACATCAATGTTTCCCTCTGTCTTTCCCTCTCTCTCCCACTCTCTCTAAAAATCAATGGAACAACACTTCGGTGAGGATTAAAAAACACACAACTTGTTTTACTAAGCTTAGCCTGATATAATAAAATACCATAGACTGACTGGCTTATTAACACAAATTTATTTCCCACAGTTGTGGAGGCTCAAAGTCCAAGATCAGGGTTCTAACATGGTCAAGTTCTGGAGAAGTCCCTTTTCTGGATTGCAGGACTGCTGATTTCTCCATGTATTCTTACATAGCAGAAAGAAAGTAAGCTAACTCTGTAGCCTCTTTTTATAAGGGCAGTCTAATCCCACTCAATTCCACCCCCATGAAATAATTGCCTTGTAAAAGGCCTCACATCCAAACACCTATGGGTTTAGGATTTTAACAGATACATTTGGGTGGGTTGTGGGACACAAACACTCAGTCCATAGCAATATCTGTATGCTTAACTAAATTAAAGTGGTACAAAAAATCATTTGTGAGAATAAATAAGTTTGGAAAAAGTTTCTGTGCTGATGTGTTTTTCCAAAATCTAGGAGGATTTGTCATATCTCCTTGGGAAAGGGAAACAAAAGAAAAATAAACAAATGGGACTACATCAAACTAAAAAGATTCTGCACAGCAAAACAAACAAAAACAAACAAACAAAAAACACTAAATCATCAGCAAAATGAAAATGGAACCCACTGAATGGAAGAAATATTTTCCAATGATACATCTGATAAGGGGTTAATTTCCAAAACATATAAAGAACCTACACAACTCAAAATCAAGACAAAAAATATCAATTAAAAAATGGGCAAAGGACCTGAATAGATATTTCTCCAAAGAGGACATACAGATGGACAATAGACATATGAAAAGATATTCAATGTCACTAATCACCAGAAAAATTGCAAATTAAAACCACAATGAGATATCACCTCACATCTATCAGAATGGCTATCATCAATAAATCAACAAACAATAAGTGCTGGTGAAGATGTGGGGAAAAGGAAACCCTCATGCACTGTAGATGGGAATGAAGACAAGTGCACCACTTTGAAAAACAGTATGGGTTTCCTCAAAAATTTAGAAATGGAACTGCAATTTGAATCAGCAATTCCACTTTTGAGAAAACATTAGAAGAAACCTGAAAAACTTTTTCAAAAAACTATATGTAACCTTATGTTCCTTGCAGTGTTATTTACAATAGCCAAGATCTGGAAACAGCCTAAGTGCCCATCAATAAATGAGTGGACAAAAAAATATGTGGTGCATTTATACAATGGAATACTACTAAGCTGTAAAAAAAGAAATATTTTTGGGACAGCACAGATGTACCTGGAGATTATTATGCTAAATAAAATAAGCCAGTCAGAGAAAGACATACATCATATGTTCTTACTTGTATGTGGAATCTAATGAACAAAATAAACTGATGAAAAAAATGGGAAAAGCCAATGGAACAGACTGACAGCTGTCAGCAGGGAGGTGGTTGGGATTGAAAAAAGGTTAAGGGATTAAGAAAAATATCCTATATAATAATAGAGGAATATGCAAATTAGCCAGGATGCCATAACGTCACGACCAAACAGCCGGGACTTGAGGCTGCATGGCACCTGGCCGGGCTGAGGGACCTCAGGCCTCAAGCCATGCCCCAGGTCCAGGCTGGGGGACCTCAAGCTGAGCCCCCTGCCTGGCAGGCATGCCGGGGACCTCAGGCCTGATCACACCTAACCTCTCTGCCTGCCTGCCTAATCACCCCTAACTGCTCGCCAGCCTGCCTTATTGCCCCTAACCACCTCTGCCTCCGCCTCTGCTGTGGTGGCTTCATCCGGAAGGACATCCGGAATAACATCCGAAGGTCGTTCACCTGTCTGATCTAATTAGCATATTATGCTTTTATCATTATAGATATAAATGGCTAAGTGGACTTCCACATGCACAATACATATAAAGCTCTCACTGGTGCCAATTGCACCCATGTGTTTTGATCTGTCATTGTCAATTGTTAATTTGGTTGACATTTCTGTTATAGAGAAAGGGCAAATAGCAATATTAAAATACTTCCTCTAATTAATTCCCTTTTAATGTGCACAAATTTTGTGCACCGGATCACTAGTCTATAATAAAGGACCTTTTTATCCCAATATATCATACACACACACACACACACACACACACACACACACACACACACACACACTAGTGGCCCGGTGGATGAAATTTGTTCAGGGAGGGGGATCCCTCAGGCAAGCCTGCTCCCTTTCACAGTCCAGGAGCCCTCAGGGGATGTCTGAGTACATTTTTAAAAAATAACCCTGTACTTAATTTTCTTACTAACTCCTCCTTTTAAACCCCCCTCACTCTCAGATTCTGTTTCTTCTTTTTAGGTAACTATTTTCCTGGCCTCACCCCATTTTAGCATCCTTCTCTTTCCTTCTTTCTTTCCCTCCCTCCCTTTGAACCTCCTGTGGCCCCTCTCCCTCCCTCCCTCCCTCCTCCATTGTCTCCCTTCATTCCCCATGTCTGTCTCCTTCTTACTCCTCCCACCCTCCCCCTCATTCGCCTTTCCCTTGTGAGCCTGAACACTGCCTCCCTCCCTCCTCCCCTATTATTACCCCCGCCCCCGACCATGTTCACTGGTTTCTCTTTCAAACCTTCCCCTTTCCTCTCTGGGACCTGCTTCCAGCCCTGCCTGAGCACACTTTAAAATTAAATCTTCCATTCAGGGGGGGTTAACCCCCAGCCTAGGGCCCAGTCCCAGCCAGCCCTTTGCCCCCCCACCCCACCCCTGTCCACAGCCTCCCTGCCGCCATCCTCCTCCCATTCCCTGCCTGGGATGCCCCAACTTCTAGTCAACAAAGTACACTTAACACACCACCAACCTAACCCTGGCCAGTGTCTTTGGGGTCCAGCCCTTGGGGATAAAAGGGGTAACCTCCTTAGTGTCCAACTCCACCCCAGCTAAGCTGCTCCTCCCCTCCCAGTATGGAGTGCCTGGCCCAGCAAGGGTGGCCAAGGTCTGTGTGGCCTGAGTGCTGCTGCCATGAAGCAGGTGTGCCTCCACCCAGAAGGCTGTGGACCATCCACTCCTCCATCCCGGGACCTGCAGGTGCCTCCCCACCAACGGCCTATGCCGGGGGCTAATGCCCTCCTCCCATGTCGGGGCGGGGCTCCCAGCTCCACACCACTTGTGCCCCATCCCTTGCCAGTGCACCTGCTCTGCCCCCTCCTGTGGTCATCACCCCCTCCCATGTGCAGCCCTGTATTTCCTTCCCTTTTCCATTCCTGCATCATTTTCTTATTCCCTTTCTGTATTTCTGTTTCTCCTCTTGGCCTGTCTGCATGCAGGCCTGTCTGCCTCTCCCTCTCCTTTCTTATCCCCTCCTGACATATCCTATCCTACATACCCTAGGCCTCACAGCTGCCTGGGCAGGAGGCGGGACACAGCCTGATGATTGGTTATCACATGACAGCATCCAGACAAATTTGCATATTATCCTATTATTAAATAGACTAGAGGCCTGGTGCACAAAAATTTGTGCACTCGGGGGGTAGGGGGGTCCCTCAGCCCGGCCTGTGCCCTCTCGCAGTCTGGGACCCCTCGGGAGATAACGACCTGCTGCCGGGTGGCAGAGGGCAGGCCCAATCCCTAGGTGCAGCCCCTGGTCGGGCTCAGAGCAGGGCCGATTGGGGAGTTGGGGCGCCGCCCCCTGTCATTCACAGAGCAGGGCGGATTGGGAGGTTGCGATACCACCCTCAGTCACACTCAGGGTAGGGCCAATTGGGGGGTTGGGGCACAGCCCCCTGTCACACTCAAGGCAGGGTCGATGGGGAGGTTGTGGCACCACCCCCTGTCACGCACAGAGCAGGGCCGATCAGGGGGTTGGGGAGCTCCCCCCTGTCACTCACAGAGTAGGGCCGATAGGGGAATTGGGGCACCGCCCCCTGTCACACACAGAGCAGGGCCGATCAGGGGGTTGGGGCACCTTCCCCTGTCAGGAACAGAGCAGGGCCGATAGGGAAGTTGTGGCCCCGCCCCCTGTCACACACAGAGCCTCAGGGTGATCAGGGGGTTTGGATGCTGCCCCCTGTCACATTGATCCCGGTGCTGGGAGGCATATTACCCTTTTACTATACAGGATAGAGGCCTGGTGCACGTGTGGGGGTCGGCTGGTTTGCCCTGAAGGGTGTCCTGGATCAGGGTGGGGGTCCCCACTGGGGTGCCTGGCCAGTCTGGGTGAGGGGCTGAGGGCTGTTTTCAGGCTGGTGAGTGACTGAAGCTCCTAACCGCTCCTTTTTTTCTTTTTTTTAATTCTGGACCAGCTTTAGCTCTGAGGCTCCAGCTCTTAGGCCTCCACTCCTGAAAGCAGGTATCTGGTTTCTTTCGGTTCTATAATAGAAACAATGTATAACTCCAGCTCTGAGATCCAGGCTTGCTGAAAGCAGGTTTCTGGGGTTTTGTTTAGCTTCTATATTTGTTACAATGTTTCTTAAACTGCAAGCTCAGAGGCCGGCAAGGCAGGTGGGGAACGTTGGAGTCCTCTGTCACTGAAGCAAGCAAGCCTCATGTTAGTTTCAAGCTGCCTGGCTGCCGGCTGCCATCTTGGCTGGCAGTTAGTTAATTTGCATATCTCGCTGATTAGCCAATGGGAAGGGTAGCGGTCATACACCAATTACCATGTTTCTCTTTTATTAGATAGGAGGATACACACATAGACACAGACAACAGTGTGGTGATAGCCAGAGGGAAAGGGGGGTCGGGGAACATAGAGGTGAGCCAAGGGGGTTAATGGGGACAGAAAGAGACTTTGCTTGGTTTGATGGTAGCATGCTGCAGTGTGCAGATGTTTTGTTGAGTTGTACAATTGAAACCTGTATGGTTTAATGTCACCCCAATAAAGTCCATAAAAAAAGAAGAAAGACTATAAAACCTCAAGATATATATGAGGAGATTCCAAAGAGAAATACAGAGTACCATTACAAAACACACTTTTCTTCTTCCTGGGCAACCAACTCTGAGGTGGAAGCAACAGGTAGCCAGCACATTGAAATTCAGTAACTGACTTTCATTTTACAGACCATAGTTCTGATCTAAAAGGAAGCAAAAGGACTCAAACAAGGCCCTTTAGTGAAGATTGACCAGTAATTACCTGGGGTGCTGTATGTTCTACTTTTGTTTGCTGAATAATAGGGTACTCTTGGGTGCTCTCATAATTACATCATAGTCACTCACTCAAGGCACTCCACCAGCTATCAGCCTTGCACAATTTGAGTTGTTTTAGCCAGGTAAATGGAAGTAATGGGAAAAATAATTACCTTAAATTGTATGAAACCCTTAGGAAAAATTGGTTTTATTCACCTGATATCTGAGTCATCACAAGTACTCTTTTTGAAAGGTGTCCTGCAATTTGGGTTTATAAAAAGGCTTCTTTCATTGTTTATTAATTAACAGCAGGGTGATCAATGTTGTATAGCAAATGGACACTGAAGAAAGAGGTCTGGGATAAAGAGTAATTTTATGACTAGTCTTTTATTCTTCCCAATCATTTTTTCCATTAGTAGAACTCCCAAGGATAGCAATGGCACACAAGCTTTTTGAAATGTCAGTGAAAGCTGAAACCAGCTAAAATAATAGTTTGTTGCTGCATATAAGATTTTATAGAGGCAGCAGTTCATCAAGGTTAGTGTGAAGGTGAAAAAGAAAAAAATATATGATATGATACAATTGAAAAATAGATTTCTTTGTGGTTACCACCCTGGAATGGGAACAATTACTACCTTGCAAAGAGATTTTTACTTTATCACTTCTTTTCACCTTAGGGGACAATAAAGGCAGGTTAGCATGGCCCACAGGGCCTTAGGAAAGCATTTATAATCATGATACTGCATTTATTTTTATATAAGTTACACCTTATTTTACTGTGGATTCAGTTATCCTTCTCTATAGCTGGGAAAATCTAAAATGTTTTTCTTGCCCTTGTCCTCTTCTTGAACACTACCATAGTCTTCTACTGAATTTGTATTTCTGTCTGATTCTTAAAAATAGCTTTAGAATTCCATGCAAAAACGATACATCAAATATTTTATACCAGAAAAATATTAGTTTGAATGCTAATGCAATATATTTTCCTTTTTATTGAATTTATTGGGGTGACACTGGTTAACAAAATTATACAGGTTTCAGGTGTACAATTCAAACCCATCAACTATACAATGTATTGTGTCTTCACTCCAAGTTAAGTTTCCTCCTGTTACCATTTTACACAATAGAATACTATTCAGCTATAAAAAAGGAAACCTTACCCTTTGCTACAGCATGGATGGACCTGGAGAGCATTATGCTAAGTGAAATAAGCCAGTCAAAAAAAGATAAGCACCATATTATTTTGCTAATGTAATATTTATATGTGCTCTCTAATTGTTCCTCTAACAGTAAACAGTGTTGGAGAAATACCATCTTGAAAATGATATTGATGCTGGACCTTGTGAGGTATGGGTGATGGTGCTGATAACAAGAGTGCAAACTGTGACATTTTGAGGAGTAGTTAAATAAAGTTATTGATAATAACAACAGTCATATCCATAAATTATGACTAATCAGAAACTTCAGTTACTCTATTTATAAACCAAAGTAAGTGATGATAAGAATCCAGTTAAAACCAAAGTAAATGATGATAGAAAGCCAGTTAAATCAGAATAATGTAACAGAGCCCATGGAAAGAATTTCTTGATGTGAGACAATGAGCACTTTTAAAATAATGCCCATTACTTGTTACTTACATAAAAATTAATTCATTTTAATTACATAAATTTTTAAAAATAAAGACAATATAAAGAAGATTGAAGTAATTTACCACTTCAGATAATATACATTTTTGTGTGTATTTTGCTAGAGTGTTTTTCTTGTGAATATATACATTTCATATGTAGTACAACCAGTATTATATTTTCATATAATTCTCTTTTCAATTTTTATTATTTCATTAGCATTTTCCCATTTCATTAAGTATTTTTCAACAACATGATTTTTATGGAATTGATACTAATTCATTTATTCAATTAATATTTATTATGGAGTCCACATAATACATTACATGAATGAACCATATTTTATGACACATTGTTAGACATTTGATTATTTCATTGTTTAGCTGTTATGAATAAGGCTCACATAAATATCATTATACGTAAATCTTTAATTTTTATTCTGACAATTTTTTTCGGATATATGCTGGAATTGGAAATCCTAGATCTGAATATATGTGCATTTGTAAGGCTTCTAATATATGTTGCCAAATTGAACTCCAGTTATATCATTTATAGTGTGTAGCACATGAGATAGCCATCTTACCCTACACTTGTCAGTATTAAATGTTATCCTTTAGAAAAGCTTTATGAATATGAAAGGCAAAAATACATTTTTGTAACCTATAGGGTATAAAAATAGATTTTTATAACCTATATCATTTTGATATGACTCTTCAATTTTCATTAGTATCACACCATTTAAATATTGTCTATTAAAAATAAATTATAATATCTAGTTAAATTCCCCAACCCTTATTATTTTGCTTTAAAATTATATATATACTAGAGGCCCGGTGCACAAAAATTTGTGACTTGGGGCGGGATCAATCAGCCTGGCCTGTGCCCTCTGGCAGTCTGGGACACCTCAGGGGATGACCACCTGCTGGCTTAGGCCCTCTCCTCGGGGGATTGGGCCTAAGCTGGCAATCAGACATCCCTCTGGCAGCCCAGGAGTCCTTAGGGGATGTCCACATGCCAGCGGGGAGCAGGCCTAAGCTGCAGTCGGACATCCTTAGCACTGCTGAGGAGGCGGGAGAGGCTCCCACCACCACCACTGTACTGGCAGCCATCATCCTGGCTTGTGGCTGAGCAGAGCTCCCCCTATGGGAGCACACTGACCACCATGGGGCATCTCCTGCATTGAGCATCTTCCCCCTGGTGGTCAGTGTGTGTCATAGAGACCAGTCATTCCCAGTCGTTCTGCTATTAGGGTCAGTTTGCATATTACCCCTTTATTATATGGGATAGAGGCCTGGTGCACAGGTGGCGGCCAGCTGGTTTGCCCTGAAGGGTGTCCCAGATCAGGGTAGGGGTCCCACTGGGGTGCCTGGCCAGCTTGGGTGAGGGGCTGATGGGTGTTTGCAGGTTGGTCACACCTCCTTCAGGGTCGGGGTCCCCACTGGGGTGCCTGGCCAGTCATGGTGAGGGGCTGATGGCTGTTTGCAGGCTGGCCACACCCCCTTTAGGGTGGGAGGTCCCCACTGGGGTGCCTGGCCAGTCTGGGTGAGGGGCTTAGGGCCGTTTTCAGGCTGGCCATGCCCTCTGGTGACAGAAGCTCCCAGCCTCCCCTTTTTTTCTTTTTTTTTTTTTTAATTCTGGGATTTTTTTACCTTCTAAAATTGAAACTTTGTTGCTTTGAGTGGAGCTCAGAGCTGGCCGTGGCAGGGAAGCTTGGCTTCCTGCTCGCTCCAGCTCTGTGGCCACAGCCGGCTGAAAGCAGATATCTGGGGTTTATTTACCTTCTATAATTGAAACTTTGTTGCTTTGAGTGGAGCTCAGAGCTGGCTGGGAAGCTTGGCTTCCTCCATCATTGGGGCAACCAAGCCTCCTACTTGCTCCAGCTCTGAGGCTGCCGGCCACCATCTTGGTTGGGTTAATTTGCATATAGTCACTCTGATTGGCTGGTGGGCATGGCTTAAGGCATAGCGAATGTACTGTCAATTTGCATGTTTGTCTTTTATTAGTGTAGATTGGCCATTTATTATGCCAAATCAACTTAAAAAATGTCCACTTCCTTAAATTTACAAATCACTGTGAAAGGGATTAGAAAGATTTACAATATTGAGCCTTAGCATCCAGGAGTATGGTAAACAACTCTTATTTTTCTTTTGTTTTCCTTTAAAAAGTTTTGTAGTTCACCTCACATATATCCTGCATGTTCTTGTTTTGGTTTTGTTTATTTGTAGATATTTTATGGTTTTATTATGATTGTGAATTGAATATATTTTTGTTAATTTTTTATTTATTTGCACTGACATATATATTTGAGAGAGAGAAGCAATGAGAGAGAGAAAGGAATGCTTTCTTTTCATCTATAAAAGCTGTCAAATTGTTTCTTAAAATGTTTTTAGGTTCCTATAGTAGATAATTTTCAGTGACATGATTATTTTTCTGAGTATTACTGAGTTTATTTTCTTTTGTCCAGCGATTTTTCATGGGCCTTCTTTTTTTCTTTATTCATCTTCAGACAAGAAGAGGATCCCTCCAGAATTAGTGCTTCCCAAAACACAGGCCAGGAACTACTTCTTTTTTGCTACCAAGCAATGGGAGTTGTCTTATTGGCAACTCCAATAAGGGTGGGGGTGGGGGGCATGTATAGGCCACTAATTGGGTTTCTTCATTCTGATGTAGTGACCTTGTAATTATTATAAATTGCACTCAATTTTTAGGAAATGCTTACTTTTGCCCTGATCAGTTTGGCTCAGTTGGTTGAGCATCATCCCGTGTTCCGAATGGGCACAGGTTCAATTCCCAGTCAAGGCACATGCCCAGGTTGCAGATTTGGACGCTGGTAGGAGTGTGTAAGGAAGGCAATGGACCAGTGTTTCTCTCTCACATTGCTGTTTCTCTTTCTTTCCTTCTCCCTTCCTCTCTTTCTAAAATTAATAATAAAATTTTTTTAAAAAGTTTACTTTTGGTTTTTCTTCTATGATTTCCTTAGTATTTTAGCAAGAATTTGGTACAGAAACTTTTAAGAGATTTTTATAACCTATATCATTTTGAACACAAAGCGGAAAAATGGGCTATTGAATGTTTCTCCCATGCTTTATTCTCTCAAATAAATGGAACTTCACTCTCTCCTCCTCCAAATAACTTTGAGGGGGAAAAATGGATAAAATAAAACCTATCATTTATAAAAATTTAAAAAGAGAAGTATCAAATGAGATCCTCTTATTCTGATTTTCTTCTTAAAAGCATGTAAAATGGAATCGCATCATATTTTAATCTGAAGTTATTATAAACTAGTGGCCTGGTGCACAAAATTTGTGAATGGGGGGGTGTCCCTCAGCCCAGCCTGCACCCTCCCCAATCTGGGACCCCTCAGGGGATGTCCCACAGGGATCGGGTCTAAACCAGCAGTCGGACATCCCTCTCACAATCTGGGACCACTGGCTCCTAACCGCTCACCTGCCTGCCTGCCTGATAGCCCCTAACCACTCTGCATGCCAGCCTGCTTGCCCCCAACTTTCCCCCCTCCACTAGGGGAGGAGGGCATGTATAGGCCCCCAACTGCCCTCCCCTGCTGGCCTGATAACCCCCAACTGCCCTCCCCTCCTGGCCTGATCACCCCTAACTGCCTCTGCCTCAGCCCTACCACCATGGCTTTGTCTGGAAGGACATTCAGAAGGCCTCCCAGAAGGTCTCCTGGAAGGTCTCCCAGTCTAATTAGCATATTACCCTTTTATTAGTATAGATGTCCAATTTGCCTTAATGAACAGCTTCCATTGAGATCTTAAACCTCTACTTAAGAGGCAGATATATTAATTAAGGTTCTTTGGTTTGTAGATGAAAAAACTAAAATTAACTCAAGCTAAAAAGAAATGTATTGGAAGAAAATAGGAGTATTTCACAAAGCTAATGAAAGAGTACATTAAATAAACCATATTAGGAACATTTGTTTTTCTTTTCACATGTCTGGCTATTCTTTTTTACTTTATACTGATTTCTGCAAAATGGTGGAGATCATAGTATATTACCAGATCTCAAGTTTTCCTCTTAGATGCACTAACTCAATATTCAGGTAGGAAATATTCCAGGGAAGGACAGTCTGATTTGGGTTCATTACTAAACCCTGGAGCACTCAACTAAGGGTGTGTTGAGCAAAATGCCCGAGTACAACAGTATTGAGCATACTCCCATGTGTATCTGAGGAATAATTAGAAGTTGGCCAGTTATACCAAGAAGTTAGTGTTATGCCAGTACTGCATCATGCCATGGAGGCAAAGGCATCCCCACATTTTAAAAATATCTTTATTGTTGAAATTATTACAGATGTCCCTCTTTTTCCCCCCATAGCTCCCCTCCACCTGGTTCCCACCCCACCCCAGCCCCTTGACAACCTATTCTCTGTGTCCATAGGTACTGCATACATGCATATAAGATCTTTGGAAAGGGAGTATGGGGGGGTGGGGGAAGAGATGAGGCATCCCCACATTTTTGGTAATTAGTCAGATATTAGTAATAATAGTCATGTCTATTACTGATAATAGACATTAATAATAATAATAATAATAATAATAATAATGATGATAATAATGTCCTTCCTAGGCTCTAATAATAATAGTGTCCTTCCTAGGCTATTGAGTGCATTCAAGAAATTAATAAGACAAAGAACGAAATTGGTTGATTGTGTTCTGAGTCTTTCAATCAGTTCTTAAGGTGTTAAGCAGAGCTTATCTATCCCAAATATTTACTTCTCTTTTAAAATCAATCTAACTATGGAACTTTACATATAATTTTAAGTATGTATTACAGGATGTTTTTAAATTAGATTGTTATAATTCTATTTAATCTTTGAAGTTATTTTCATAAAATATATAGACCATTATAATCAGGTCACCCTCTAATTAGAAATGTTGAGGAATTATTTTCCCATTCTTTTCTTTGTCATTATAGATACTTTATAAATCTTAAAAACAACCTATGATTTTAAAAATTCCTTAAGTCAAGCACATTTTCAAAAGAAGAAATAATCCTGAAACATAAGAAACCACTGGGAAATGTAGCATCATTTTATAAATTCATTGGGTAACTTGCAGTGACATTCTGTTCCTTCCACCCCATTGTAACAAGAACAAAGAACCAAATGATGACACAGCTGTCTCAGCTCGCATAGTTACTTATAGTTTATAATGTTTGATTATTTCAATTCAATTCAGTTTTGCTCATTCTTCTTACTGGAGAGGTGGAGTGCCTACTAGATAGACATACAAATTTGCGTTATGTCTGCTTTTGTTGAAGAATGCATTTAAGGAAACATTTCAGATTTCAGAGGATTTGGAACAAAAAAAGCCAGTATGTAAGACCAAAAATATAGATATGGCTATATGTGGGGGACTAAAAAATAGCACTGGGCTTTAGTCCCAGCTGTCTTGATATGTGACATCTGAGTCTTAGTTTCTCATCTATGAAGTAAGATTTGGAATAGATGATCTATAAAGGAAGTGCCTTTGCAATGCTGGCAGCTGATATTTCTGAGAAATAGTTTATTTTAGTGTGCAAAGATACAGGTAGTTTAGAAACAATTGGTTATTATCCCTGGCTAATTGTGCAGTTACATTAGAAAGAAGCTTCAGGAGACTGAGTGACTTTTCATTTTCATCTTTTCATATTCTTAGTGAAGATTTGGCTCATAACCCACAAAGACATTATGAAAATGACCCTATTCATTTTATCTATGCCAAGCACTTTTAAATAATGATTACTTTCTCCTGTTTCATTATGTAGCTAGGAGATGTACTTTCAATTGAATGTTAACTCCTTCTGCCCATGTAACAATTTTCTCTGTAACATTCCTGAACTATATTATGTGTACTTATGGAATAATAAAAATTTCACATATTACTTTTCTCACATAACTGTTTTAAATATGCTTCTTTCAAAAGAAATTCTTCCATAAAGATTTTTTAATGAGTCAAATGCAATCCTTATTTTTAAATCTGCAAAAACCTTTTTATGGAATATATCTAGTTCATTCTCATTACCCAAGGTTTCAAAAGAAAGAGCACCATAATGGGGTAACTCCTGTGGCGTGAAGCACTAGGCAGTGAGGGACAAAAGATAAATTTATTCCTAATAGACACTGCAAATGGAATGCTTTCTATCCTGTGTGACTTTAGAAGGTGTGCTACATTTTGAAGGTTAAGAGAAAAATCAGTTTTTCACTTCAGTAATAGTTTAATTAATATTTCCTGGCCTTGATTTGATTAATTTTCAAATTATACCATTAAGGCAGTTATAAAATAAATGTGTTCCATCAGTCATAGTGTCTCTATGTTAACAACTCTCAGATATTTATTATTTGAGCTGATTTTTTTCCTTTAGCAGCTGGTCCCATGTGGATATTGGAACCACATGCATATCAGACATGCACAAAACATGTCAAGTACTACTATTTGCATACCATATTGTAATTTACAAAGCACTTTTGTATCTATCTCCCCAAATCTTCATAATGTCCATCTAAGACAGGCTGGACTAGAATTATCAATCCTGCTCAATTATATTTACTTTTACAAAGTTAATTCTGCATAGTATTTTGCTTTCACAGTTTTATTTTTTAAATAATTGTTAACTTTTTATTACATTAGCTGCAAAATAGCTGCACATTAATCAATGTATACCTTCAAAACCAGCACATCAAAGTCAACATGCCTACAACTGAACTCATTGTCTTCCCAACCTCTCCAACTTCTACTTACCATCTACTTAACATATACCAAAGGTAATCATCCTCCTTTTTGGTGTTACTTCATTTGTCACCATTTCCCTAATGTTCCAGTCCAGAAACCCCTTTCTTTACCAAGCCTTCCATAGTCAAATGAGTTACCTGGTTCCATAGCAGCTATATCAGCAACAACTACTATTGCACATTTCACCCCTTGTCCTTCACTGCCACTGCCATAGTTCTATTGCAATAGCCTTATACTTATATTCACAATCTCTAGTCTAGCTAGTCTCCATTTTTTCATGCTGCCCAAAACATTATTTTCTTGAAACACAGCTTAGAATCTGTCACATCCCTCATCAAATACCTTCAGTGATGAGAAGTACAAAGTAATTCTTTGACATTCAATGAGTTTAAATTCTTTCTCAATGATTTAAACTTGAGTTTGTATGAATCTAAAGCATGACTTTTTCCAGTATAATATGTTGACTTTAAAAAATATTTTTATTGATTTCAGAGAGGAAGTGAGAGAGAGAGAGATAGAAGCATCAATGATGAGAGAGAACCATTGATCAGCTGCCTCCTGCACACCCCACACTGGGGATTGAGCCCGCAACCCAGGCATGTGCCCTTGACTGGAATTGAACCCAGGACTCTTCAGTCTTCAGGCCAACGCTTTATCTACTGAGCCAAACCAGCCATGGCTATGCTGACTTTTTGAGCTTTATATTGAGCAGGAAACATAAAATTGGGCCTTCAAGTGGTGAGGTGGAGACCCTTAGCCCTTAGATTAAGGGTCACTAGCTAGCTCTTCTTGTCAGAGCCTGCAAGTCTTTTCAATCCTCTGTGAATGCCTCAGACTTAGCCTGTGTCTGGGAGCTTTTGACTGTCAAAATTAGAACTCTTGCTCTAACCATAGTCTTCACCTTGGTATTTCTTGCCCTGTCCTATCTACTTCCTTAGACAAGCATTAGAAACATCCCCCATAATTATGTGTAGTTAGCCTACT
The DNA here is from genome assembly GCF_014108235.1 of Myotis myotis. Classification (NCBI taxonomy): domain Eukaryota; kingdom Metazoa; phylum Chordata; class Mammalia; order Chiroptera; family Vespertilionidae; genus Myotis; species Myotis myotis. The sequence goes on from NW_023416346.1 coordinate 22,266,735, forward strand.
ACAGAAGATGGTGGTCATTATGTTTATTTATCACCATCTTTGTTGAAACCTCATGAGAAACTACCAGCATTACTTATTTATAAAGTGTGTGACATAATGGGCAAATATTCACAAACATAGGTAGTAGTCCTAGATCTTCCACTGGTTGTCTAATTTGGGGGCACATCATTTGACCTCTTTACGTTTTAGTTTCCTCTTCCCAACACAAATTAGGTATTTATCAGTATCTACTGACTGGGAAAATATGCAATGATAAAATGCTGTCCAGAATTAAAGAACACTTACATGCAGTTACATTTTATTGTATAACAGTGCATATATCAGGGGTGGGCAACCCCTGGCGCGCGTGCCAAACATGGCACGCCAGTAACTTTTGCTGGCACGCGAAACCCTCTCTTATAATCTTCCATTTACAATTTTTGTGAACATTTGAATGACTTAAATGTTAAATTACAAGGAACTGGCAAGACACTTGATGTTATGTTTGGTTACATAAAGGCTTTTGAAAAGAAACTGGAAGTCTGTAAGAGGGATGTGAATGGTGGAGATTTAGGTATTTCCCAAACCTCAAGAGGCACATCAAAGCCTTCAAAAGCTGTTTTTAAACATCATTGAGTCAACTATTGAGCAGTTCTCAAGATTTGCGAAATTCAGAGAACTGGAAGAGACAACAAAGTTCATGAGGTTTCCAGACAGCATGAAACTGGAGGAACTAAACTTACAAATGTTTTCATGGAGAGACATGGCTGACTTTGAAATGCAGTTGATTGAATTTCAGAGTAGCTCAATTTGGAAGCAGAAATTTATTGATCTGAGAGTTGACTTGGAAAACATTGAAAAAAAGCGATTAGAGACAGGAGTACCAGAGAGAAGTGTCAAAAATGAACTACTGAGGACTTGGAATGCCATTCCAGAAATTTTTTTCTGTTTAAAAAACTTACTTTGCAACAGCGTTACTCTCCATGTTTTCATCCACATACACTTGTGAATCTTTGTTCTCAGTGATGAATTTTGTTAAGTCTCATAATAGGAGTAGCCTGACGGATGAAAGTAGTAGCTCGTGCATATCTCTGAAGGTCACAAAATATAAACCTGATGTGAAATCTGTCATCAGTGATGCAGCAGCAAAAGTCCCATTGATAATATCAAACGGAGTCATAAAGTTTTCTGCCGGACTATCAATGTACATGTATACATTAAAAAATAAATGTATTTTTTCATCATCATATACTGTGTTTTTGTCGTTCGAATTTTATTATTTCTTCAAGGTTCTTCAGATACATACACCTTAAGAGATATCAAGTAGGCGTAACATATTCTCAAAAAATTAGGGTTGTCACGCAGAAGAATTTTGAGTCAGAGATTTTGATGGTTTTGGCATGCATTCACAAAAAGGTTGCCCACCCCTGGCATATATAGATGAGATATATTTTTTCTTCCATTTTCAGTTAATATTTGGTATACACATGAATTTGTGGTTCTTTGTCATAGCTCTATGGTCACTTGAGATCCACTTGTTCCTGTGACAAAGACTATTAAGTCGCTTCCAATACCCATTCTCAACTTATTATATGATCAAATAACTTTTAGTTGGCCACATAGCTGCCTGAATAATAATTTTATTCCATGGCCTCTCATGCAACTATGAGTAGCCATGCCACTAAGTTATGACCAATGAGATGTCAACATAAGTGAAATGTGCAACATTTGGGAATGCTAAAGAAAAAGCATTTTTCTTCTTCATTTATCATCCATTTCCTGCTGGCAGGAGTGCAGAAATTATGTCTGAGGCTGGAGATGCCATTTTGGGTCATGAATTGGGAATCTATGTTGATAAAGGGAACACTGATTGTTTTCGAGCACCCATACTAGCATGATACACCAAGCTGCACCTTTATGTGAAAGAAATAAATTTTAATCCATTATTATTTTATGTTTTCTGTTATAACAACTGAACAATATTTTAATTAATGCAGCTGGAAATCATGAAATAATGTATATAAAAGAGATGATAGGTGACTTCTTGTGATTGCTTAGGTCAGGTTCTCCCTTTCTTGAGCTAACTTCCTTTGGGTTTGTCCTCTTATGCTTTAAAACTGCTGGGTTATAGACTTGTGAGCCTCTGCAAGTTCAGAAAAATCTCTCTTCCCTTAAGCAGCACATCCCATGCTATATTAGTTATTTTGACCTTCTAGAGCACTTATGCATATCAGTTCTCTGAGAAGCCCTCTGAATTCTCTGAAGCTATAATATACAGTACTTCTTATAAGAAGCTTCATTGAAAGTAATAGGCTGGCAGATTTGTGGTGCTGTCTGTTTCCATGTATATTCAAGATAGCATTGCAACTTCATAATGCTTCTTGTTATTCGCAAGGTGATTAGAGCGTTGAAACTGAATAGGAAATGACACAATTTACTTTACAGAGTATATTGCAAAATATTATAAACAATAAAAAATCATTCAGAATTAACAGAACATAAAGCACTTTTTTTCTAGTGAAATTATAGGTGGAATTGAATCATATCTGTGTATTAATGAAACATCCTATTAGTTTTCAGTTATAGTCCTGAATAACAGCTCTCTCTCTCTCTCTCTCTCTCTCTCTCTCTCTCTCTCTCTCTCTCTCTCTCTCATATATATATATATATTGAATTGAAATTATGGGTTAAACCAGAAGATAATCCTATTGACTGGACATGAAATGAATTACATTATAATGATTATATTATCATATTTTAGTATGCACATGTAAATGTATTAAACTATTTAGGAAGCCAAAATCATCACATTCGAATCTGAAAGTGTAATTGTTGTAAAAAGGCCTATTGGTTGGGCTGCAAACAATAAGATATCAGCACATCCTCTTGTTTTTATGTGATCCATTATTCCCTCAACTTTACAATGTTAGTTTGAGGTATTTAATGCTATTAACTGTTGCAATGAGATATTGTAAAGTTTTTTCTTTCTTTGTTAGGATTGAGGATATTTGCCTACAAGCAAATACTTAAAGAACTGTGCACTTAATGTTCTGATCCTAATTGCAACAGTGCATCACTGTGGCATCTCCATTGACTTGTTCAATATCCCAGAGACAGCTATGTCTACTAATTGTAGAGCATCAGGAAGATAAACTCTATGTGAGCCTTCTATTTATTCATATATGGAGCACATCTGTTGACAACTTAAATGTTTATTAATAAGTAAAGGACTTGGGCCTCATTCAAAATTAATACAAGATAAATTTGTTTTCTCTCTCCAAATACAGAATTTTAATGGAAACTGAAGCAGGGGTCTCTCTTCAGTACTCCAGTTGTGCTTTCAATTTGCAGAGCCAGAAAACAATTCTCAAAGCATAGGTTTACTTTCAGAGAAAGAGAGAGGAAATAGTTTTTAAAAGAGAGAGTATTTGGCTATCATTGTAGGAAAATGCATAAATAATTTTATAGGCTATGCCAAAAGAAACATAGACACTTCACGGGCCACATGGACCCTATTGCTAGTTAGTATACTGGCTGTGAGCTATTGCTGTAGGTTTCAGGGCCAGTACTGACCAATCCTATCAAAAAACATAAAGAGAAGGCCATTATCATCCATTATCATTCACACTATGAAAAATATATTTAAACGCTCAGCAAGGTGGGAATAAAAAGATAATACCTCAACATAAGAAAAGCCATGCATGACAAACCCACAGCCAACATCATACTCAATGGGCAAAAACTAAAACCATTTCACCTAAGAACAGGAACAAGACAGGGATGCCCACTCTCACCACTCCTGTTCGATATAGTACTGGAAGTACTAGCCATTGCGATTGAGACAAGAAGAAGAAATAAAAGGTATCCAAATTGGAAAAGAAACAGTAAAACTGTGCTTCTTCGCAGATGACATGATACTGTACATAGAAAACCCTAAAGACTCCGTAAAAAAATTATTAGACTTAATAAATGAATTCGGCAATGTAGCAGGATACAAAATTAATGTCAAGAAATCAATGGCATTTCTAAACACCAATAGTGAACTTACAGAAAGAGAGACTAAAAAAACAATCCCATTTACTATCGCACCAAAAAAAAGTAAGATACCTAGGGATAAACTTAACTCAGGAGGTAAAAGACCTGTACACGGAAAACTACAGGACACTGAAAAAAGAGATAGAGGAAGACATAAACAGATGGAAGAACATACCGTGTTCATGGATTGGTAGGATCAACATCATTAAAATGTCCATACTACCCAAAGCAATCTATAGATTCAATGCACTCCCCATTAAAATACCAATGGTATATTTCACAGACCTAGAACAAACTCTCCAAAAATTCATCTGGAATAAAAAAAGACCCCGAATAGCTGCAGCAATCCTGAGAAAGAAGAGCAAAGTAGGTGGGATCTCAATACCAGTTATCAATCTGTATTATAAAGCCACACTTCTCAAAACTGCCTGGTACTGGCACAAGAACAGACATATAGACCAATGGAATAGAATAGAGAACCCAGATATCGACCCAAACCAAGCTCAATTAATATTTGACAAAGGAGGCAAGAACATACAATGGAGTCAAGAACTCTCTTCAATAAATGATGTTGGGAAAATTGGACAGATACATGCAAAAAAACCCTGAAACTAGACCACCAACTTACACCATACACAAAAAGAAACTCAAAATGGATAAAGCACTTAAACATAAGACAGGAGACTATAAAAATACTAGAGGAATTTACAGGGAGCAAAATCTCAGATATATGCCGAAGCAATTTCTTCACTGATACAGCTCCTAGGGCAATGGAAACGAAAGAGAAAATAAACAAATGGGACTACATCAAAATAAAAAGCTTTTGCACAGCAAAGGAAACCATCAACAAAACAACAAGAAAGCCCACTGCATGGGAGAACATATTTGCCAATCTTCTCACCGATAAGGGTTTAATCTCCAACATTTGCAGGGAACTCATACAACTTAACAAAAGGAAGATAAACAATCCAATCAAAAAATGGGCATCGGACCTAAATAGATACTTTTCAAAGGAGGACATAAGGAAGGCCAAGAGACATATGAAAACATGCTGAAAGTCACTAATCATCTGAGAGATGCAAATCAAAATGACAATGCAGTACCATCTCACACCTGTCAGAATGGCTAACATCAACAACAAGTGCTGGCGAGGATGTGGAGGAAAAGGAACCCTCGTCCACTGCTGGTAAGAATGCAGACTGGTGCAGCCACTGTGGAGAACAGTATGCAGTTTCCTCAAAAAGTTAAAAATGGAACTCCCATTTGACCCAGTGATCCCACTTCTAGGAATATATCCCAAGAAAGCAGAGACACCAATCAGAAAGGATATATGCACCCCTATGCTCATAGTGGCACAATTTACCATAACTAATATTTGGAAACAGCCTAAGTGCCCATCAGCAGATGAGTCGATTAAAAACTTTGGTACATCTACACAATGGAATACTATGCTGTGGTAAAAAAGAAGGAATTCTTTCCATTTGCAATAGCATAGATGGAACTCGAGAGCCTTATGCTAAGCAAAATAAGCCAGTCAGAGAAAGATAAATATCACATGATCTCACTCATTTATGGAATATAATGAACAACATAAACTGATGAACACAAACAGATCTAGAGACAGAGAAACATTGATCAGACCATCAAACTTTATAGGGAAGGTGGGGAGGGTGGAGGTAAGGGGGAGAGATCAACCAAAGGACTTGTATGAATGCATATAAACCTAACCAATGGACATAGACACCAGGAGGGTGAGGGCATGTGTGGGGAAGTGGGGGGACAATGGGGCGATAAGGACACATATGTAATACCTTAATAAAGAAAAAAATTAAATAAAATAAGTGGCAGCATTGTAATAACCATAAAGAGTTCAATGTTATCAATGTAGTAGAAAATACTTCATAGCAATGTTTAAGTTACATAAGCATATTTCTCTCTTTGAAATTTGGGGTGGAGAACATCGCTGTTCTGGAAAGTAGTAATGTAGAGATAAATTATTACCTGAGCAAACAATGTGATTAATCCATATTCTGCAACAGTTCCTCAGTAAGCTATGGTGTAAAAAGGAGAGCGGTCTTAGCCTTCCTGGTACAGTTGTAGTTGCTTGATTGCTATCTTTGGAATTAAATCTGTAGGTGTATTGATGCCTTTGTGGGGAAAAAACTGATTATATATTTTATTAAATTATAAGCTTGTTTGTTCTGGATCTCATAATGGTTCATACTGTAGTCTTTCTTCTTCTTCTTTTTGTGAAAAAAAAAGACTGTAGGGAGGCCAGATTTGTCAGGGATATAGATTTTTGTCTAGTTAAAGGTCAGGTGCTGAACAATTGATTTTATTGCTGAGCCATTGGGTCATTAAGCTGCCTGAAATAACCTTGTTACAAATGTTCATTGGTGACCCAATCTGGGACTCTGTACTTAGGACTTGCATTAGCATCTGTGCAAAATACTAAGTTGAATTTTGCTTTCAGAATTTAAAAAATGTAATCAGAGGTATGCATGCCGCAAGAATAAGATATCTGTATATGAAACTACCTATTATTTGAGGATATAAAATGCCATCTTCTTTTTCAAACTTTTTCTATGGCCTGAAATTTCACTATTACAGATTTCTTCTTCTTCTCCTCCTCCTCCTCCTCCTCCTCCTCCTCCTCCTCCTCCTCCTCCTCCTTCTTCTCCTCCTCCTCCTCCTCCTCCTCCTCTTCCTTCTCCTCCTCCGCCTCCCCCTCCTCCTCCTCCTCCTATTTCTCCTTCTCCTTCTCCTCTTCCTCCTTCTCCTTCTCCTTCATTTCATTAAAAACTGTGGCAGGAGAACCAAGATGGTGGCATAGATAAACACCTATACTTGCTGCCTCTCACAACCACATCAAAATTACAACTAAAAGGCAGAACAACTACCACCCAGAACTGTGGGAAAGCTGGCTGAGTGGAAGTTCCACAACTAGAGAGGTGAAGAAAGCGCATTGAGACTGGTAAGAGGTGCAGAGGCACGGAAAGTGCTGGCACCTGGATGTGCTGCTCTTTAAATCAGGAGGGAGATACAAGCTCCTGCTTGCTCTGAACTCCAGTTCCAGGTGAGACTGGGGGACGCATGCACATACAGGGATAAAATGGATTGTCTGGAATTGGGACAGGAACGCGAGGGCAGCTTTCTCTCAGAGGTGCTCCCAGCAATCATTTTTCCTTCATGGGGTAGAGGACGAGGAGACCCGGGGACCTCTCCTATGCAGGGCTGACTGGCAGCCATTGCTGTTTGCTCCGCCCTGATGATTCCCAGAGAACATGCCCCACCCAATTTACAACCCCACCCAAGCTGTGCACATCAGCTTTTGCATATGAATGGCCTGTCCTCTCTCCACCTAAAACCTGTCAAATTGCAGCTGGGTCAGAGAGCCCCAGTGCTTCCAAAAGAAGGCCCAAGGCCCTGCAGCAGCAGCCTGCCTTGCTTCACAGCTGGGCCTCGTCTTGGCACTTCTAAACCCCATACAAAGAGGAGGAATCTGCAGATGTCTCTGTAGCTCCTTCTGGGTGGCCCCAGATAGTGGCTGACCTTGCACCTCCTTGGAGATCCAAGAGCCAGTGTACCCAGTGGTCAGAGTGAGACCATACCGAATTACAACTCTTCACATCCATAAGAGACACACTCAAGGGGCAGACTCAGTGAACACCAAAGCCCCACTGAAGCAACTCCTGCCCCATAAGGGTGTCTCCTGCGCAACAGATCTTCCAGAGTAGACACAGCTGGTCATCACAGCCAATTGGCTTGGAGGTCAATCCCTCCCAGTGATACCAACAGCAATCAAGGGTTAACTACAACAAGACTATGCAAACAGCCCACAAAGGGGTGCACCAAGAGCATCCACGTCTGGTGACTGGGGAGGCTGAGCGACTGGGCACTATAGGACACCTACCACACAAGGCCACTCTATCAACTCAAGGAGACTTAGCAGCTACCCAGTACATAGAAACAAACACAGGGAAGCAGCCAAAATATGGAGACAAAGAAACAAGTCACAAATGAAATAAATGGATTAAAAGCAAAATACTGGATATAGAGTTCAAAACCACGGTTATAAGGTTACTCAAGAATCATCTAGAAACCTCCAAAAATTTTAGTGAGACCCTCAAGGATATGAAAAAGGACCAATCAGAAATTAAGCATACACTGACTGAAATAAAGAATAATATACAGAGATCCAACAGCAGACTAGAGGATCCCAAGAATCAAGTCAAAGATTTGAATCACGAAGAAGCACAAAACACCCAGAAAAGTAAAAAGCAAAAAGAATCCAAAAATATGAAGATAGTGTAAGGAGCCACTGGGACAACTTCAAGTGTACCAACATCTGAATTATGGGGGTGACAGAAGAAGAGAGAGAGCAAGATATTGAAAACCTATTTGAAGAAATAATGACAGAAAACTTCCCCTACCTGGTGAAAAAAATAGACTTACAAGTCCAGGAAGCACAGAGAACCCCAAACAAGAGGAATCCAAAGAGGACCACACCAAGATACATCATAATTAAAATGCCAAGGGCAAAATACAAGAGAGAATCTTAAAAGCAGCAAGAGAAAAAGAGTTAGTTACCTACAAGGGAGTACCCATACAACTGTCAGCTGGTTTCTCAACAGAAACTATGCAGGCCAGAAGGGAGTGGCAAGAAATATTCAAGGTGATGAATAGCAAGAACCTACAACCAAGATTACTCTACCCAGCAAAGCTATCATTTAGAATTGAAGGTCAGATAAAGAGTTTCACAGACAAGAAAAAGCTAAAGGAGTTCACCACCAAACCAGTATTATATGAAATGTTGAAGGGTATTCTCTAAGAAGAGGAAGAATAAGAAAAAGGTAAAGATAAAAAATTATGAACAACAAAATGACAACAAATTCATATCTATCCACAAGTGAACCTTAAAATCAAATGAATAAAAAACCTGATGAACAGAACAAACTAGTGAATGTAATAGAATCAGGGGCATGGAAAGAGAGCAGACTGACAATTCTTGGGGGGAACTGGTTGTGGAGGGTGCAGGAAGAGATTGGACAAAGAGCTTACACCTATGGACGAGGTCAGTGACGGGGCCCGGAGTGGGGTGGGAACTGGGTGGAGGGAAGCTATGGGGGGAAAAAAAGAACATCTGTGATAATCTGAACAATAAATATTTTAAAAAATTTAAAAAATATGTCCAGTAATCCCCCTCAAGAAAAAAAACCAAACCAAAACAAACAAACAAACAAACAAACAAACAAACTGTAGCAATGCTGGGGACTGAAATGACCAGGGTCTGGAATATGAACTTTGTTTGCAAGGACTGAACTTCATGAAGTGCAGTGGTGCTGAGTTTACCAACAGAATGGGAATGCTGAATCCCTGAGGGAATGGGCAGAGCAGCCAAGGCAAATTGTTCCTTCTTCAAAATTTTGCTAAGGAAAGGAACTTTCTGATGCTATTCTACAGAATCCAAAGGAAGTTAAGTAAAGCCCATAAAAGGAAGAGCACTAAACTTGGAATCCAGAGTTCCTGTCCCAGCTATGACAGCAATTGTGTGCTCTAGGACAAGTCGGTGAACTCCTATGAGAATACTATGCTTCCTCAGGTAAAATATGTTAATTTGAGTTGATACTCTTGAGTATTTAGAATTTTATATTTTAGATGGCTAGAATTTGGTCCAGTATTCACTGTAGGGCATAACATCTAGCAAACTGATGAATTATGTTTTCATTTCAAGTACTTTTTACCAAATTAATTATTTATACCATATAAGTCTTCCTTGCTTATTGTTAAGGATGACTTTCAAGTTATGGTTCTGTTCTGGAATTTAAGAAGGAATATTGTATTTCCACATATGTCACAGTTGAAAGGTAATCTGGTTTTTATTTTGTCACTAAGCTTCAAGAAATTCCACTTTACACTCCACGTGTCTGTCCATTATAGATGTATACATAAAATATATCATAAATGTAATTTAGCTTTTACATTTTTTCGGAAAAAAAACCCAGAATTTTATGATTCTAGATGGATGTCATACAGTAATGATTTAAAAGAATAACTTCTTATAATCCCTAAAGTATTTCTGATGTAGCCATATTTGCTAGCTCCATAAATTCTGTTCAGAAACTTCTTATGGGGTTTTTACAGCCTCTGAGTGTGAGTGTCCTCATGTTACATAGTTTAAATGTCTGCATCATAGCATTTTGGTGACTCTTAGTCATTTCCCTTTGAGTCAACAAATTCAGGCTGCTTACATGCTCCTGTGCTCTTCCAACTTCCATGCCCAGAGAAATTTATATATACACGAGAGGCCCTGGGGTCCCTAGGCCTGGCCTGCGGGGATTGGGCTGAAACTGATCTCTGGGTCTGGGGTGTGGGTGAAGCAGATTCAGAGCCGACAGTGCCCCAGCAGCAATCTAAACCACGCCAATTCCATGAGGAATCGGGCTCCCTCCTCTACTGGTTGGAGCATCTGCCCCCTGGTGGTCATTGCATGTCATAGCTACCAGGTGAGCAGTCAACCAATCAGACAGTTGCTTAGGCTTTTATATATATACTAGGGGCCCGGTGCACGAAATTCATGCACTGGGTGTGTGGGGGGGAGAGTGTCCCTCAGCCCAGCCTGCCCCCTCTCACATACTGGGAGCCCTCAGGCGTTGACCCCCATCACCCTCCAATTGCCTGATCGGCCCCTTGCCCAGGCCTGACGCCTCCGCCAGAGGTGTCAGGCTTGGACAGGGGACCCCCATCTCCCCCCGATCACTGGCTCTGGCCCCCTCCCAGGCCTGAGGCCTCTGGCCCAGGAATCATGCCTGGGCAGGGGACCCCCATCTCCCTCTGATCGCTTGCTCCACCCCCCGCCCAAGCCTGACGCCTCTGACCCAGGCTTCAGGCCTGGGCAAGGGGACCATCATATCCCCCCAATCCCCGGCTCCGCCCCCCCACCCAGGCCTGATGCCTCGGCCAGAGGAGTTGACCCTCATCACCCTCCGATCACCAATCACCGGATCGGCCCCTTGACCAGGCCTGAGGCCTCCGGCAGAGGTGTCAGGCCTGGGCAGGGGACCCCCAGCTCCCCGCGGTTGCAGGCTCCGCCCCTGCCCAGGCCTAATGCCTCTGGCCGAGGTGTCCGGCCCAGGCAGCGGGGACCCGCAGTGGCAGCCAGGGGCACCGCGATCATGGGCTTTGCTTTAGGCCCAGGCAAGGGACCCCTAGCTCCTGGGACTGCCAGCTTCGACCGTGCCCAGCTCCCATCGCTGGCTCTACCCCTACTTCCTGCTATCACTGGCCAGGGCGGCAAAGGCACCTGATTCTCTGATCAAGGCTGGGGGGCAGGGCAAAGGCGGCCCCAGGGCTGCCTTTGCCCTGCCCCCCAGCTCTTAGCTCCCCCCTGGGTTTCCGATCACTGTCAGTGGCAGGGGGCTTCTTCCTGCTTTCCCTTTCGCCTCCCTGCATTGTGCCTACATATGCAAATTAGCCGCCATCTTGTTGGCAGTTAACTGCCAATCTTAGTTGGCAGTTAATTGCCAATCTTAGTTGGCAGTTAATTTGCATATAGCCCTGATTAGCCAATGAAAACAGTATCGCCGTACACCAATTACCATTTTTCTCTTTTATTAGTGTAGATTAGAGGCCCGGTGCACAAAAATTTGTGCACTCGGGGGGTAGGGGGATCCCTCAGCCCGGCCTGTGCCCTCTCGCAGTCTGGGACCCCTCGGGAGATAACAACCTGCTGGCTTAGGCCTGCTCCCGGGTGGCAGAGGGCAGGCCCAATCCCTAGGTGCAGCCCCTGGTCGGGCTCAGAGCAGGGCTGATTGGGGAGTTGGGGCACCGCCCCCTGTCATGCACAGAGCAGGGAGGATTGGGAGGTTGCGATGCCACCCTCAGTCACGCTCAGGGTAGGGCCGATTGGGGGGTTGGGGCATTGCCCCCTGTCACACTCAAGGCAGGGTCGATGGGGAGGTTGCGGCGCCACCCCCTGTCACGCACAGAGCAGGGCCCATCAGGGGGTTGGAGCTCCATACCCTGTCACGCACAGAGCAGGGCCAATCAGGGGGTTGGAGCTCCATACCCTGTCACACACAAAGCAGGGGCCTGTGGGGGGGGGGGGGCACCGCCCTCTAACACCCACAGAGCAGGGCCGATCAGGGGGTTGGGGCACCGCCACTCTCATACTCAGGCCAGGGCCAATGGGGAGGTTATGGCTCTACCCCGTCACACACAGAGCAGGGCCCATGGGGGGGGTGGGGGGGTTGGGGCGCCGCTCTCTAACACCCACAGAGCAGGGCCGATCAGGTGGTTGGGGCGCCACCCCCTGTCACACTCAAGGCAGGGTCGATGGGGAGGTTTCGGCGCCACCCCCTGTCACGCACAGAGCAGGGCCCATCAGGGGGGTTGGGGCTCCATACCCTGTCACACACAGAGCAGGGCCCGTGGGGGGGGGGGTGCCGCCCCCGTCACGCTGATCCCAGTGCTGGGAGGCATATTACCCTTTTACTATATAGAATAGAGGCCTGGTGCATGGGTGGGGCTGGCTGGTTTGCCCTGAAGGGTGTCCTGGATCAGGGTGGGGGTCCCCACTGGGGTGCCTGGCCAGCCTGGGTGAGGGGATGATGGCTGTTTGCAGCTGGTCACACACCCTTCAGGGTGGGGGTGCCCACTGGGGTGCCTGGCCAATCTGGGTGAGGGGCTGAGGGCTGTTTTCAGGCTGGGACTGAAGCTCCCAACCGCTCCTTTTTCTTTTCTTTTTTTTTTTTATTCTGGGCCAACTTTAGCTCTGAGGCCTCGGCTGCTGAAAACAGGTTTCTGGCCTTTGTTTACCGTCTGTATTTGATACAATGTTGCAGTCCGGCTCGCTGAAGCTCCGCTGAGTAAAGCAGGTTTCTGGGTTTTTTTTAGCTTCTTTATTCGCAACATAATTGCTTAGAGTTGCAGCTGAGAGGCCAGCAAGTCAGGCGGGGAATGTTGGAGTTCTCCATCACTGAAGCAAGCAAGCCTCCCTGTTCGCATCAGCTGCCAGGCTGCCGGCCGCCATCTTGGCTGCCAGTTAATTTGCATATCTCAGCCCTACTCTGTGAGTGACAGGGGGATTAGCCAATGGGAAGGGTAGCGGTCGTAGGCCAATTACCATGTTTCTCTTTTATTAGTGTAGACTAATAGCCCAGTGCACGAAATTCATGCACTGGGGTGGGGGTGGGGAGAAGGGGCTCCTCAGTCTGGCCTTCACCCTCTCCAATCTGAGACCCCTCAGGGAATGTCCAACTACCTGTTTGTGCCCACACTTTTAACAGATAACAGCTCCATTGTTGTTTCTTTCTTATGCTTAAAACCATTGAATTAGTAGGTATTCAAAGTGTGTATACATTTTGGGGGGACACCCTGTATATCTCTAGTCAGCGGTGAAAGAAACCAACAGCAGATTTGGAACCCCCAGACAGGGAACCTCGCTCACTCCCCACATGGCTCCCCACTTCACTTTCCACCTTCATGGGCAGCAGGAGAATCAACGTTTTCTCTCATTAATTTGGAAAGGCACGTCCTGTCACCCACTGCCTGGCAGGCATGCACTAGGCCCCAAGAAAGCGAGGCTCAGTCAGGGCAGCCTTCGCTTATGGGTGCTGGCACCCAAAGTGCACATTCCTCCTCTACAGTCGCCCCGACTATCCCACTGTTTCACTGAGAGGACGGAATTCCTCTCCACCTCTGGGTTCTTAATCTTGAACGCTGACCGAAGGCACCTCAGCAAGGGCCGCCCGCGCCCACCAGGTGTGTCTGTCTGCATCTGCTCCTGCCTCAGCACCTGCATTAATCCCCTAGAGGCGATCTCCTAGCTACAATGGCCTCCGTGGGAACAGGGCATCACCACTCAACACTCTCACTGTCATCTCACAGGCGCCCACCCTCAGCACCCAGAACACCCTGACACTCTCCAAAGGACGTGAGCACATCAGAGGGGATGTGTGCACATCCTGTGGGGGTGTTAGGCATGCTGGGTTGATGGAAGTGCGGTGGAGAGGTGGAGGGAACTTGTGCACGCCTTGGTTTGCAACTGTTGCAGGCATGGGAGGGTGAGAGCGTGCTGGGGGATGTTCACATTCCAGGGGGGGATTTGCACACCAGAGGCCTCTGGCTTTGCAGATCTGCAAACCCCCGTGGTGCAGCCAGGAGGACGTCAGTCTGGCCTGCCACGGTGGCTGTCCCTGCGATCCTGCACCTTCTGGGCCAGGAGGCGGATCTTGCGCAGCCACTCATGGGCGCTGATGGCCTGCAGGCGCTACTTCAGCTCAGCCTGTAGGCTCGACTTGGTGCACTCACAGCTGTCACCACCGCCATGTGGGGAGTACAGGCCGCCCTTCACCGGCCTGCCTCCCCTGTCCAGAGGCTCTCTGTGCTGCTCACCTGCACAGAGTGACTGGGGCTGGGTGGAAGCCAGGCATCCTGCCCTGCCCAACCCCGGCCGATCCGCCCCTGTGCGAGCTGCTGCCCCACCAGGAAGGGTCACTGATCCAGGTCCCAGGACCACGGACAGCCTCAAGCACTGCCCCCCACCCGGCAGGGTCACAGATCCGTGTCTTGGTCCTGTGGACAGCCTCAAGCGCTTCCCCCTGCCTGCCAGGTCACGGATCCAGGTCCCAGACCGCAGACAGCCTCAAGTGCTGCCCCACTCCTGCCAGGTCACGGATCTGGGTCCCAGACCACAGACAGTCTCAAGCACTGCCCCCAGCGCGCCAGGTCATGGATCTGGGTCCTAGACTGCGGACAGCCTCAAGCGCTGCCCCCACCCACCAGGTCATGGATCCGGGTCCCAGACCGCGGACAGCCTTGCCCACTGCCGCCCACCTTCAGTATGCAAATTAGATGCCATCTTATTTCTTCAGGGTGGGGATCCCCACTGGGGTGCCTGGCCAGTCTGGGTGAGGGGCTGAGGGCTGTTTTTAGGCTGCCCACACCCCCTTCAGGATGGGGGTCCCCACTGGGGTGCCTGGCCAGCCTGGATGAGGGGATGATGGCTGTTTGCAGCTGGCCACACCCCCTTCAGGGTGGGGGTACCCACTGGGGTGCCTGGCCAGTCTGGGTGAGGGGCTGAGGGCCATTTTCAGGCTGGCGGGTGACTGAAGCTCCTGACCTCTCCTTTTTTTCTTTTTCTTTTTTTTTATTCTGGGATTTATTTACCTTCTATGGCTGTCACTGGAGCTGAGAGCCGGCTTTAGCTCTGAGGCCTGGCTGCAGCTCTGAGACCTCGGCTGCTGAAAGCAGGGATCTGGGTTTGTTTCAGTTCTATAATTGAAACACTGTTGTGATCCTGCTGGCTGAAGCCCGGCTGGCCAAAAGCAGGTTTCTGGATTTTGTTTAACTTCTATATTTGCAACATTATTTCTTAGACTGCAAGCTCAGAGGCTGGCAGCGGCAGGCAGGGAACCTTGGCTTCCTCCTTCACTGGAGCAAGCAAGCCTCCTGTTCGCTTCAGCTGCCTGGCTGCCGGCTGCCATCTTGGTTGGCAGTTAATTTGCATATTGCCCTGATTAGCCAATGGGAAGCGTGTCGGAGCTACGGTTAATTACCATGTTTGTCTATTATTATATAAGATAGATACAGAGATAGATAGAGATAGAGGGAGGGAGAGAGAGAGAGAAAAGGAAGGAGGCTTACATATGAAGAAATTTTTAAAATATTGGTCTTAATTTGGATCAATTTAATGCCATTTCACAAACATTTACTGAGCATCTACTATTTTCCTTACCCTGTTTGTCTGAGGTAAAAGATTTTTGTTTGATTTGAGGGAGATACCAGTCTAGACTATATTACAAAGTCTTTCATCCTTCTGTTCTCTTATATATTGATTCCAAAAGAGAAATTATTACATTTGAAAAAGTTCCCCAATAAATCTATATTCCCCTAAATTTACATCATGACACTGCATTTATGCAAGAGATTTATGAGAATAATAATAAAAATTAAAAAACAGAGTTGATGTCCCCCTCTGGAATCTTATATGATTGTCATTTGTCAAGCAGGTCCACATAGAACCATATCTCAAGGAATCACATTTTTTTCTTATAGTGATGATATAGACTAGACTTTCAGTTAAATTTTAGAATAGACCAATGCCCCACACCTCTCAGTTTTACTGTATTCTTACTTTCATTCATTTTATTGGTATATTTGCTTGATGCAACTTAAATAAAATCTTGGGAATTTTGCCTCTAGTGTATGATGTTAACTACAACCACGTACTGTTTCTTTTATGTAATACAACAGTGTAAATTTTGCCCATAGAATTTATGAAAAACATTTACAATAAGGAGATCTAGGGCTAGACTAGTATCTCAGTTACGTAGTAGAACCTATCTGAAGCTGTTATTATGTATTACTCTTAAACAGGGTCTCTAAAATGTTTTTAAAATTCAAGTTTATCATTGACAATGTACCATTTTTAACAATTATTTTTATAAAACATTTCACATATGTAAAAAATATATACAATGTATATGTAAGATAAAAAAATTTAAAAAAAAAAACCAAGGAGTTGGGGCAGGGAGAGAGTAGCCGGGGAACTTATATGCATATAGGCATAGGCCATGAACACAGATAATAGTGTGGTGAAGACTTGGGAGAGGCGGGTATGGGGTGGAGGGTTCAATGGAAATAAAAAGGGGGACATCTATAATACTTTCAACAATAAAAATAAATTAAAAAAAAATGACCCTACTGTGTATTCACTATCCATCTTAAAGGTAAACACTATCCTAAATTATATTTTTATATAATTTTACTATATATATATATCTATGTGTGTGTGTGTTTCATAGACATATATATAGTAAAATGATTACTTTAGTCAAGCTCATTAATATATACATGTCCTCACTATATATATATATATATATATATATATATATATATATATATAGAGAGAGAGAGAGAGAGAGAGAGAGAGAGAGAGAGAGACTGAGTGGCCAGATTATTATGACCACCTGACGTTTATGGGCAAATTAGCTATAATTTCACGCTGAAGTTGCTAGTGGGCCAGACCATTATAAATAGGGAAGCAGGTTGTTTACCTCAACAGTAGAAGTGATTTTTTTTTAAGATATGGGTAAACAAAGCAATTTAACAGCCTTTGAACATGGGAGATATATATATATTGAGTGGCCAGATTATTATGACCACCCCATCAGTACTTCGTTGGGCCACCTTTTGCCTTCAATACTGAGGCGATTCTTCTTGGCATTGACTCCACGAGATGTTGAAAGGTGATGCGAGGAATCTGACACCATGCCTGATGAATAGCACTGTCCAGTTCTGTGAGATTTGATGGTTGTGGAACCAGCTACCTGATGGCTCTTTCAACTTCATCCCACAAATGCTCAATTGGATTGAGATCTGGTGATTGTGGGGGCCACCTAAGCAAGGTAAAATCTCCCTCATGTTCTTGAAACCACTCCTGCGCAATATGAGCACCGTGGCATGGCACATTGTCTTGTTGGAAGAAGCCATCTCCATTGGGATACGCTATCAACATGATAGGATGAACTTGATCAGCAATGACACTTAGGTATGTTGTGCTATTCAGATGTTGTTCCACACGAATTAAAGGGCCCAAATCATGCCAGGAATACATGCCCCAAACCATAACACTACCCCCACCAGCTTGAAGGGTTGTACTCATGCATGTGGGGTGCATGCTTTCATGCTGTTTCTGCCAAATTCTCACTCGGCCATCTGCATGATGCAACTGGAAACGTGATGCATCGGACCACATGACTTTTTCCTAATTCTCGACTGTCCAATCCTTGTGTTTCTGTGCGAATTGGAGACATTTTATCTTGGTAACTGCAGACAGCAAAGGTGTTCAAACAGGCCTTCGGCTTCCATATCCCATATGATGCAGTGAATAGCTAATTTACCTAGAAACATCAGGTGATCATAATAATCTGGCCACTCAGTAAATATATTTAAAAAAAAAAAATAACACTTCAACATCTCGTGGAGTCAATGCCGAGAAGAATCGCCTCAGTATTGAAGGCAAAAGGTGGCCCAACGAAGTACTGATGGGGTGGTCATAATAATCTGGCCACTCAATATATATATATAAAATCTCCCATGTTCAAAGGCCGTTAAATTGCATTGTTTACCCATATCTTCAGAAAAAAACCCACTTCTACTGTCGTGGTAAACAACCTGCTTCCCACCCTAGCCGGTTTGGCTCAGTGGATAGAGCGTCATCCTGCGGACTCAAGGGTCCCAGGTTCGATTCCGATCAAGGGCATGTACCTTGGTTGTGGGCACATCTCCAGTAGGGAGTGTTCAGGAGGCAGCTGATTGATGTTTCTCTCTCATCGATGTTTCTAACTCTCTATTCCTCTCCCTTCCTCTCTGTAAAAAATCAATAAAATATATTAAAAAAAAAAAAAAAACCTGCTTCCCTATTTATAATGGTCTGGCCCTCTAGCAACTTCAGCACAAAATTATAGCTAATTTGCCTACAAAATCAGGTGGTCATAATAATCTGGCCACTTTGGTGTATATATATATTCTATTAAACATTATACTATTAAATTTTTCATGATCTCGAAGTCTGTTATATACTTGTTTGACTTTTCCTTTTATATTCAATACTAGAGGCCCGATGCATGAAAACTCCTTCAAGAGTAGGCCTTCCTTCCCCCAGCTGCCAGCACTGGCTTCCCTCTGGCACCCAGGACCCAGCTGGCTTCACCTGGGCTACCCACAGGCACCCGGGACCCAGGCTGGCTTCCCCTGGGCCCCAGCTTCATCAGGAAGGACGTCCAGAATGATGTCTGGAAGACTTCTGGTCTAATTAGCATATTACCCTTTTATTATTATTTTTTAATTTTGTTTTATTGCTTAAAGTATTACAAAGAGTAGTACATTTGTCTCCTTTTTTCTCCCCTTGACCTTCCCCCGGCTTTCCCTACCCACCCTGTGTCTTGTGTCCATTGGTTATGCTTATATGCATGCATACAAGTCCTTCGGTTGATCTCTTACCACCCACTCCAACCCTCCCTGGCCTTCCTGCTGTACTTTGACAGTCTGTTTGATGCTGCTATGCCTCTGTATCTATTTTTGTTCATCAGTTTATAATGGTCTTTATTATCCATATATGAGTGAGATAATGTGGTATTTTTCTTTCATTGACTGGCTTATTTCACTTAGCATAATGCTCTCCAGTTCCATCCATGCTGTGCCACCCTTTTATTATTATAGATTATATTTAGCAGTAGAGTTTGTGTAAAAGAGGAATGAGGATTTCTTGTTTTAAGCCACTGAGATTTTGAAATTGTGTATTACCACAGCATAACTTAGCATATACTAACTGATAAATATATTGTCACTTAAATTTTCTTAAGAGCATAGAAGAAAGAGAATATAGGTGAAGAAAAAGGAATTACAGGTTGCAGTTGCCTGAATAATTATCTTTATACTTGTTTATTATAGTGTAGTAACTCAACCAAGTTTAGTATTAATTCTTATATAAATACATGGTATTAAATTTAGAAATAAAATTTCTTTGAATAATGGAAGGGTATACCTGTAGCAACTCTTGAAAAAGAGTTATTCTAAAACAATTAAGAGGCTGTATTAGACCATTGAAGAGAAATAGCTTTCAACACTATCAACCTACAACCTTTCAAGGCATTTAGGTGGGAAGGCTACCCTGTAGTACAGGTAGCATCTAATGGTGTTCTGTTTCAGTTGGCTACCCTAAATTACTGATGTAAAGCATCTTAAAGGACCTATCATAAGGATAAGGCTACTGGCTTCACAAACCATTTATTTTATGATATGAAGACTCTAGGGAAATCTGGCAGCCACTCTATTTTGTCTCTGATACTGAAGTTGAACATACTGAAGCCATATGGTGGCATCTGCTCTATGAAAAACAAAAACAAATCAAAACAAAAAGACTAATTTCATTGAAAATGTTTAAATATCAATTTGGGGGGTCTCCATAAACTTCAGGTATGATAGTAATGTTGAAAGGGGTGCTCAAAACTTCTTAAAATTTATTTTAATTTGTAAATATTTAAAATTGATTTTAGAGAGCAAGGGAGATGGAGAGAGAGGTGTAAACATCAATGATGAGAGAGAATCATTGATAGGCTGCCTCCTTCATGCCCCAAACTAGGGATAGAGCCCGCAACCCAGGCATGTACCCTTACTAGGAATCAAACTGTGATCTGGTTCATAGTTTGACGCTCAATCACTGAGCAACACCAGCCAGGTATAATTTTATTTTTAAAACGCACACCACAAAAGAAAGAAAATACTCAACAAATTAACAGATTACTGGTTACTAGGGATTAAGGAAGTGGTAGAGTAAAAGGAAAATGAATGTGGCTATAAAAGGGCAATACAAGAGAACCATGTTATAATAGAGATGTTTTGTTATATGACTACTAGAGGCCCGGTGAACAAAAATTTGAGCAATCGGGGGGGTGGGGGTCCCTCAACCTGGCCTGTGCCCTCTTGCAGTCTGGGACCCCTCAGGGGATTACCACCTGCTGGGTTAGGCCTGCTCCCCAGGGGATTGGGCCTAAGCTGGCAATCAGACATCCCTCTGGCAGCCCGGCAGCCCTCGGGGGATGTCCACTTGCCAGCAGGGAACAGACCTAAGCTGCAGTCGGACATCCTTAGCACTGCTGAGGAGGCAGGAGAGGCTCTCACCACCACCGCTGTACTGACAGCCATCATCCTGGCTTGTGGCTGAGCAGAGCTCCCCCATGTGGGAGTGCACTGACCACCAGAGGGCAGCTCTTGCATTGAGCATCTGCCCCCTGGTGGTCAGTGTGTGTCATAGTGACCAGTCATTCCCAGTCTTTCTGCTATTAGGGTCAGTTTGCATATTACCCTTTTACTATATAGGACAGAGGCCTGGTGCATGGGTGGGGGCTTGCTGGTTTGCCCTGAAGGGTGTCCCGGATCAGGGTGGGGGTCCCGCTTGGGTGCCTGGTGAGCCTGGGTGAGGGGCTGATGGCTGTTTGCAGCTGGTCACACCCCCTTTAGGGTGGGGGTCCCCACTGGGGTTCCTGGCCAGTCTGGGTGAGGGGCTGAGGGCTGTTTTCAGGCTGGCTGGCAACTGAGGCTCCCAGCCTCTCCTTTTTTCTTTTTTTTTTTTTATTCTGGGATTTATTTACCTTCTATAATTGAAACTTTGTTGCCATCACTGGCGCTCCCAGCTCTGAGGCTGTGGCTGGCTGAAAGCAGGTATCTGGGATTTGTTTGGCTTCTATGATTGAAACTTTGTTGCTTTTGGAGCTGTTGCTTTCAGAGCTCAGAGCAGGCCGCAGCAGGCGGAGAACCTTGGCTTCCTCCATCACTGGAGCAAGCAAGATTCCTGCTCGCTTCAGCTGCATGGCTGCCGGCCACCATCTTTGTTGGCAGTTAATTTGCATATCTCGCTGATTAGCCAATGGGAAGCATAGTGGAGGTATGGTTAATTACCATGTTTGTCTTTTATTAGATAGGATATCAATGTCAATATCCTTGTTTGTGATATTATACTATATGTAATCTGCAAGATTTTACCATGTAGAAATTTTGTAAGGAATATATGAGATATATCTGTATTATTTTTTACAACTGCATCTATCTCCACAATTATCTTAAAATAAAAATAATTTTTAAAAACAAGCAACAGAAAGAAAAAATTTGCAAATCAGATATTTGATAAAGGACTTGTATCTAGAATACACACAAAAAACTGCTATAACTTAATAGCAAATATCATAAAAATGGGCCAAAAATTTGAATACACATTTTACCAAAAAAAGATATATGAATGACTAATAACATATGAAAAGATACTCAGTATCACTTGTCCTTAGGGGAATACAAATGGAAATCACAGTAGGAGACTTCTCCACACCCATTAGGATAAGATGACTAGTATAATGATAGTGGCAAAATATAGAACATTCAGTTGAAGGATTTCTAAAGTTAGATATTTGGAACTGCCTCTTGCTGTGTGACCTTTAGCGAGTTACTTAACTTGTGAAGTTCTAGTTGTCTCATCTTAAAAACAGGAGTAATAATGTACAGTGATATTGTGAAGATTATATTGAATAATGTATATGAAAGTGTACAGGGTCTCATACCCAAACAGACAAAATACTTTTGTTCTACTCAAATAAAGCACCAGGGCAATGATTACAGCCATTTCTTGGACCTTCAGTTTAAAGATTCCTTTACAGTACTTGAAGGCAACCCTGCTATTCTGGAAGGAATATGGGCTTTGGAGTCAGACTTATTATATTTTGAATCATGGCTTGGGCAATTCAGGATTCTATGACATTGTGCAAGTGACTTAACCTTTATAATTCTTATTTCAATTATTTATATAGGGATACTATTATCCACTAACCTCAGAGAGTTATTGTGAAGATTAAAATAATAATATCATTATTTCATTTAAGATCTGGTACCTAATAGACAATGGAACATATATTTATTAAAATGGATCTTTTTCTCAGTACTTTACAAGGACCACAGGAGGTTCAGCTGAGAAGTGTGAAGCCTATATTCTGAAATAGATTATGAAACATTAATTACCTTATCTGTATATGTTAGAGTGTATAGGCAATTATAGCTTGATCTAAAGAAAATCACAAAACACAAAAGCATAAAATCAGAGTGGTCATTTGTTGTTAGTCAACAATTTCTACTCATTAATGATGATAGGGAATGTATACAATGGTATTTGTCCCTATCAATTTAATTGTCCCATCATATTGAAAACTACTGTGGCAGATGGACTCATGGAGGAAGAGAAAGTCACCTGTGAAAAGGAGCCATTTGATGGTCCTTCTTGTCCACTCCCAAGCCAAGGTGTGCACTGTAATCGGTTCTCATGAATATTTGAAAGTCAGTGGCATCTTGTAATTCTGATTTATTACTTTGTGGTTTAGAGCTGAAGTCCAGTAATTTGCTACTGTATATACGTATATTGTTCCTTCCACGGTTTTGAGATTGTAAATACTTCTAAATCTTCTTTCTTGTAAGAAAAAAGGCAAAATACCAATGACTGAGGCTGTACTGAATTTGTTATGTCAGCCAATTGGCAGGCACTTACTAGTGAAAGAGAAAGGCAGAGCCCAGCACAATTTTATTGGACTTATTAATGTTAGAGTTGCTGTGGCTTTAATTTGATTGTTATTTATTGAGCAGTCAAAATATGTTAGGCAATATAAGGGACTCACTGAAAGTATGATGTGGATATTAAAGATTTTATGCCCTAAAAAAGTAAGTCTATTAACTCAATTGCAGAATGTATCCATTTCTGTAATCACTTGTGAAATCTTGATTGGAGAACTCATTTAGCTATCCTTATTCTTAGAGTTTATTTTTATAGCTTTGTAGTTAAAAAAAATGAGTTGCTTCAAATATCATTTCAAGATACTGGAATGTGATAGTATCACATACATGAAATGATTTCTCCTCAATTTCAAGGTAATTAACAAGTATCAAGTGCTAAAAACTCAGCAGATTCAGAAGACTCTGAGCAAACTGAGTCATCAGAGGATAGAGCCATATTCATTTCAGACTGGTTTTGGGAAAATGATCATATAAGAAGGGATACCCTCAGAATACCAAAGCAATTGCTCAGTGGGAAACTGAAGGAGGCGGGTAGATTTGAAGTGGAAGGACAAAGAATTGAAGGTTATATTGCAGCTTTATTCATAGGAATGTGACAGATTGTCTATTTCTCACCCTACCAATTCCTAGTGAGAACCCATAATGTTCTAGAGCCCCTGCAAAGCACTGGGAATATAATGATGAAGACAATACAGTTTTTGCCTTTGAGGTATTTGCAGCCTAGCCATACAGACAGGGAAATGTAATTATTTATATGTTCAACAAATACTTATTGAGTGCTCTCTTTGTAGGGCAGAAGAGAAAAAGTGAAGAAAAGAGACAAAAACTTCTGTTCTTGTCCCCAGATGGTGAGCTCAGTAGTTAGCATTGCCCCATGAACCAGAAGGTCACTGGTTCGATTTCTAGACAGGGCACATACACAGGTTGCAGGCTCAATCCCAACTAGGGGTGTGCAGGAGGCAGCCTATCAAGGATTCTCTCTCATCATTGATGTTTTTATCTTTCTCTCTCTCCCTCCCAATAAAAATACCTCTCCCAGTAAAAACATATTTTTTAACAATTTTTTTAAAATTCTGTCTTTTTAACTGCATTATAATTGGGAGTAGATTAATCACAAATGAGTGTGTGTGTGTGTGTGTGTGTGTGTGTGTGTGTGTAGATATATCATCTATCTATCTATATCTATATAGATATATCTGTATCTATATCTACATCTATATTCAGATGATGACAGATGCTATAGAGAACAGGGAAGAGGGAGAGGGTATGCTGGGTAGGATAGGAAAGTATGATTAAACCTCTCTAGTAAAGCGACATTTCAGCAGAGACCTAATGACATGAGGAAGTAAGTCATGTTGATATGGGTGTGGGGCCAGACAAAATTCCAGAGGGAACAGAAAGTTCAAAGGTTTTAAAGAACATGGATGCTCTCAAAGGGTAAGAGATCCTTCTTTTTTACTGCTGCATAGTATTCCATGTTGTAAATGTACCACAGTTTTTTAATCCACTCATTGCTGATGAACACTTAGGCTGTTTCCAGATCTTAGCTATTGTAAATTGTGCTGCTATGAGCATAGGGATGCATATATCCTTTCTGATTGGTGTTTTGGGTTTCTTAGGATATATTACCCTTTGAGATGCATGGAGGGACCTGGAGAGTATTATGCTAAGCCAAATAAACCAGTAAGAGCAAGACAAGTATCACATGATCTCACCCATATGTGGAATCTAATGAACAAAATAAATAAACAAAATAGATCCAGAGACATAGAAGCATGGAACATACTGATTTATCTCAGAGGGAAGGTGGGGGTTGGTGGGAAGAGATCAACTAAAGAACTTATATGTATACTAGTAGCCCAGTGCACGAAATTTGTGCACATTAAAAAGGAATTTAGAGGAAAATTAGTAAAATGTATATGAAAATCTTCCTCCTGTCAGAGTCTGGGGCACGCTGCGGGACCCAGAGTCAAGTCCCCACCCCCCACATGCACCTAGAAATCATGTGAGACCCAGACCCAGCCAGTCCCACCCCCATTGGGCAAGATCCAGACCCAGCCGGCCCCACCCCTGTCAAGCCCTGCCAGGCAGGGAGTGCGGCTTCAGGTGCCCAGGCCCAGCGCCAGGCAGGGAGTGAAGCCTCAGGTCCCCCGTCAAGCCCTGCCGGGTAGGGGGTGTGGCCTCAGGTCCCTTGGCCCAGCACTGGGGTGCGGGGTGCAGACTCAGGTCCCCCAGCCCAGGGTGAGGGACTGGCCTGAGGTTCCCCTTCAAGCCCCGCCAGTTGGAGGGCATGGTCTGAGGTTCCCCATCAAGCCCACTGGACCAGGGGCACAGCCTGAGGTCCCCTGTCAAGCCCTGCTTGGCAGAGGGCATGGCCTGAGGTTCCCCAGCCCAGCACCAGGGCGGGGGGTGCAGCTTCAGGTCACCCTGCCTGGGGCGGGGGGTGCGGCCTGCAGACCCCTGTCAAGCCCTGCCGGGCATGGGGCATGGCCTGAGGTCCCCCTTCAAGCCCTGCCGGGTGGAGAGCGCAGCTTCAGGTACCCCACCCCGGCCTGGCACCATGAAGCCTCAGATCCCTACTGATCACTTGTTACAGCTCGTTACGAGAACCCCGCCTCCACTGTGGGCACAGCCATCTTGTGTTAAGAGAACCCTGCCTCTGCTGTGAGCGCAGTCATCTTGTGATGGCATGAGGGTCAATTTACATATTACCTCTTTATTATATAGGATATGCATAACCTATGGACACAGTTGATAGTGTGGTGGAGGCCTAAATCAGGGGGTGGTGGCAGGCTAGAAGGGTTGATGGGAAAAAACAGGGGACATATATAATACTTTCAATAAAGATTTTTTTTTTTAAAGAACATGGTGCTTAGTATGGTATGCAGGTACAGTGAAGAGTCAGTGAATCTTACTGGAGCATTCCTAGCATGGTAAATATTTGTAGATGCCAACATTTCTGAAATTAACTCCATCCACTTTTCACCTGTACCCATCAATCCAATATCTTAATTTCCTTGGTCTATGCTATCCCTGTCCTCCTCTGCCACCTCAGCACCTAGTCATATGTTTAGCCTCTCCTGGCTTGTGGTCTTGACTTTCTCCTGGTCCCTTTTGGAATGTACCATTTGCCTGGTGTGTTTCCAGAGGATATTTGGTTTACTGACCCTTCTTAGCTTCGGACCCCTGTCTACCATCCTCAAGCCTTGGTAGAGGGTCCCAGACAACATTTGCCTCATGAGTTTATTAAGGAGATACTATATGAGTAAGCACTTTATTTTATTTTTTTTAATATTTTTTATTGATTTTTTACAGAGAGGAAGGGAGAGGGATAGAGAGTTAGAAACATTGATGAGCGAGAAACATCGATCAGCTGCCTCCTGCACACTCCCCACTAGGTATGTGCCCACAACCAAGGTACATGCCCTTGACCGGAATCAAACCTGGGACCCTTGAGTCTGCAGACCGATGCTCTATCCACTGAGCCAAACCGGTTAGGGCTGAGTAAGCACTTTATAAACTTTTATGTGTTTTATACTTGCAATGAAATCTTTTGTTCTGAGGTCATGAGTTCCCAAATGAAAAGATTACACCAACAATAATGTCATTTTACAATACCAAAGACAGCAAAAGCAGGAACAGAGGAAAGAGCAGCTAGTCAGGAGGTCTATCTCTGTCAGGGGTAAGATGAATCACCAGCAAGAAATAGAGTGGCCCTTGGAAGAGTCAGAGCAGCTGAGTTGGATCCTCCCTATCAGTCTGGAGAGAATGCTGCATAACTCATCTTCCCTCTATTCCAAACAATTTGCAAATTCTTTATTGTTCTTCACGCTAGATGCTTTTCTTCTTCATCATTCTCCATGCCAGATTTTTTTCTCCTGTTTCCTCAGGACTTTGTATCTTTTTATTTTTCTCACCTCATGTCACTTTCTTGCTTTGTCTGCCTCATTATTCTCTATTTCTTGCTCCTTAAATCTGAATGGATTTTGCTATGATCCCTGGGGAACTTGCTCTAGAAGCTTTCAGTACATGTGATATCAGGTGTCAGCCTGGCCACTTTGCCTGCTCTGAGAAGACTAATGCTACAGTGAAGTGATTGATTGAGAGAGGGGAAGAGAGTGATGCATAAGGAATCAGTAAGTCTGGATTCTACCACTAATATAATGAGTTAACTTTGGCAAGTCTTTAACCTCACTTAAGTCTCTGTTTTCCCAATATATACAATAAAGTTGTTGATCTAGAAGATGATCTCCAAGAGTTCTGATGTGCTGAATTCTGAAAATGTTATGTTAACATGAAGCAAAAATAAATGTTTTGGCAATAGAGGACAGTAGGGTTAGAGCTAGCCCTTGGAATAATACAGCTCTTGTTTCCTAGTACATTGTATCATGTTACAACCCTCAAGGTTTCTAATAAATGCATGAAAATACAGACTGTAGAGCCTGCCTTCCCCTAAAACTTTCAAAACATTCTCCTGTGCTCTGCATATACTGTCTGCTCATCAAAAGTAACTGAATGTACTATGAACTGACAATTTTTGAATAAACCTTCTTTATTTCTAAAAGATGGCATTGACAGATTGCCTAGGATATGATGAAAGAGGGTAAAGCACATTGGAAGAAGCCCCTAGGGAAAGTTCTTACAGAAGGTAAGTGATGAAGTGAATAAAGCTTTCAGGTTGCTTAACTAAAGGGTCTAGGAACTCTATAGTCCACTAAGCCCTAGATTGGTCAGAATCAAACAATATTAATTCCACCTTCAACTTCACAAAGAATTAAGGGACCTATGCGTCTGAAGCAAATAATTATTAGCCACCCCACTAAAAATAAAACCAGAGAACTTGGAATTGCTTTTGTGAGCTTAGAACAAGTCCTCTTTCTGACTTAATTTCCCTAATACCCATATTGATTAACCCATATGTGGAAGGTTATGTAGAATAAACTGTGTAGGGGAATATGCAACAATGATACGATTATTACTGAGCTGTAACCATAAAATCCAATACAGGGAACGTTTGAATTTGTAGTACTGATTACAATTATCTTTTATGCCCCTAAATCCATTGTCTTTGTGCAGCTAAATCAGAAATTTCAACATCTTTCAAACCCAAACTGCCAACCTCCCTCATCTGTATCCACACTCCTCTACATTCTTCCTGTAACCATAAGCAGCACCTCAACTACTATCTAAGGCCAACACCACAACTGTGCTTCTTATCTCAACCTTTTACCTTCTTAAGGTCACCAGTCCAGCAATGACTATTTCCTTCTCTCTCGTGGATCAATCATTTCTCTTTCTAGTATGTCATTTCCATTAGAAAAAAAAGAGACAAAAAACAATTTAAACCTCCAGTGTCTCTTATGTTAAAAGAAAAATAAACATATTATTTACCATATATCACCATCCTACTACAGCCCTATTTCTTATTCCTTTTATGAAAAAGCAAAACTTTCTAAAAGAGACAATTTCATTATCAAATCCTTTATCTCCTTTGGAAAAGGCTCGTTTTAAAACCATTTTTACTTTGTTTTGTATTCCAAAATGTCACCTCTCCTATTTATTTCCTATATTACTGGGCACTCTGTCTCAGCTTCCTTTGATTATCTGCTTCCTTCCTCTCTGCATGAATCAAATAGTAGAATATCTTCATTCCTGCCACTGGTCCTCTATCCTCTACATTCTTCCCTGCCTGAGCAAATTCAATCTGTTCCATGCCTCCACATATACCCCAAGTGCTGACTTCTCCCTTCAGCGTTGGACTCACATACAGATTGGCTAGTCATCATACTACAAAACTAGTTCAAAACTTCATCATCAGCTTTCTCCTGCACTCTCAAAATAGCCTCTGAATTGATCTCCCTCCTCTATACCTTGCCCCTTTTTAGTTGATTTGCTATATAGCAGACAGAATGAACCTTTCAAAAGTTGGTCAGACTATGTCATTCTCCTGTGCAAAACCCTCCTGTGGTTTCCCATTACTCTTAGAATAAAATCTGGACTCCTCACCATGCCCCACAAACTGTACGATCTGGCCTCTGGTGACCTCTCTTTTCTTCCACCCTTTGCCCACTGTTTTCTGGCTACATCATACTTTTTCCTCAAACATACCAAGCTTGTCATCCTAGGACCTTTGGCCTACTTGTTCCCTTTTATATCTGTCATCTATTTTTATCAGTCTTAGTCCCAATACATGTGGGGGTAGAGCTGTAATTTGCATGTGATACTTGAGATCAAACTATGGATATTGCAGCTGCAGTACAAAAGATGCACATAGTGAGACAGAAATAAAATCATATATATTAAACTTAAAATTGACTCAGTAGTCTTTTCTTAAGAGAAGCTTCTTAAAATTATGTTACTCTTAATTTTCTATCACATAATTAGTTTAAAGAAATGTGTACTGTAATTAAACACATTGTAAAAATAATATTTGTAAAAATAAATTCCTTGCCATTATGACTCTTAGAATGGCTTTTATTAAACAGAAATGCTATAACATAATAGATGTTTTGTTTAATCCTTGGTTTCTTTGAGTTAAAATAAAAATAAATACCAAATAAGAAAGTAAATAGAATAAAACACTTACTTTCCATAATTTTTGGGACATTTTGTTTCATAAAAGTTTTTAAAAATATATTTTTATTGATTTCAGAGAGGAGGGGAGAGGGGAAGAGAGAGAGAAACATCAATGATGAGAGAGAATCATTGATTGGCTGTTTCCTGCAAGACCCACACTGGCGATCTAGCCCTCAACCTGGGCATGTGCCCTGACCAGAATTGAACAGTGACTTCTGCTTCATAGGTCAATGCTCAACCACTGAGCCCTGATCCATGCCAGCTGGGCCTTAAAACTTTTTGCTGAATATTTCTGGGTTAGATTTGACCATAGTGAAAACTTATGTGATTGCTTAAAAAGAAACCATTTACTAAAAATAACCACAATTTTCTTTCTTTCCTTTTTTTTTTTTCCTATCGGAATTGATTGAATCAAGTCCATTCATTTGAGATGACATTATTAAGCAGGAAATGGGCCTGTCTGTGTGACTAAATTGGAACCACCACAATCAATACATTTAGTGAGTTTTTAATTCTTTTACTCTGAACAATTGCCTCAATAGAATTATAGCAAGAACTTAAAATCACAAGATCATTTTTTAAAAGTATCCTTTAAGAAAGTTCCAATATCAATTGAGATTAGGTTCTCTAGCATTATATTGTGGCAATCACTCAAATATCTTAAAATGAGATTTATCCAGGGGACTTTTGGGGACTACATTTAGGATCAGAAATAAAAATGGACCTATAAACATATGGGTCATATTATTGATTTTTGTTTAGAAAAAATTCAACAAGTGAAAAATCAGTTTATTTAATTATTTTTAAATTACTTTATTTCTTTCTCTTTTTTTTTCTAAAATAGGGAAATTTCCTAGAGCACTTATATACCTCTTGTCCTTTAGAAATGCAGTTCACACACTAAGGCACTATCTGTTTCCCCTCTACTTTTGCAATGATGAAAAGTACTATTACAATAAGACTAGCTTTTTTAAGTATATATATTTTTATGTATATGAAGACAAATGTGAACAGTGAGATAAAAATTTTAATTTTTTTTTCTAGCTTTTGAGGTGGGTGTGGGTATCCCAAAAAACAGAACTTTTCATACTGATTATCATCAAGGTATATGCTTGGTAGGTTTATGTCCTGCTAACAGCTGGGTTTCATTCAAAGTTTGCACCAAAAAATGTTGAACTTTGTGCTATGAAGCTGAGATTGAAAGAGCAGGAACACAAAATCTCAGGAAGTTACATATATTTTCTTTGACCAAACAATTCTTGTAACAAGAATTTATGAAGTGATTCTGATCTCCAGAGAACAAGAGTAGAATGAAAATAAATGAAATAGAGTGTGAGTTTAAAGAAAAACTGAAACCACACCATTGTGTAACAAATACACAAAATGTTATGTGAATAGGTACATATTTTTTAAGTGCAGTTACCTTTAAATAATATTTTGAAAACTGATTCTCAGTTTTAATTAAAATTCCTTCTGAGTTATGTGGAATTTTGGCATGAAAAAGCTCTGAAATATATTTACATTTATAAATTACACAGGAGAGAAACAAGAAACTAGGAACACCAAAAATAAAAACTGTATTAGATTAAAAAAAAATTTTTAAAAATATTTTTTATTGATTTTTTACAGAGAGGAAGGGAGAGGGATAGAGAGTTAGAAACATTGATGAGAGAGAAACATCGACCAGCTGCCTCCTGCACACCCCCCACTGGGGATGTGCCCGCAACCAAGGTACATGCCCCCGACCGGAATCGAACCTGGGACCCTTCAGTCCGCAGGCCGACGCTCTATCCATTGAGCCAAACCGGTTTGGCAAAAATTTTAAAAACTTTTTACTATTTACCTTTTCTTCCTTCTTGTTCCTTCTCTCTAATTACCAAAATCTGCTCCTTACATTAAAAAATATCATTTTTGCATGTATCTGTCCAATTTTCCCAAAACCATTTATAGAAGAGATTGTCTTGATTCCATTATATGTTCTTGCCTCCTTTGTCAAATATTACTTAAGCATAGTAGTGTAGGTCAATTTCTGGGTTCTCTATTCCATTACACCATACACAAAAATAAACTCAAAATCGATAAAGGACTTAAACATAAGATGGGAAACCATAAAAATATTAGCAGAATCCATAGGCAGCAAAATCTCAGACATATACCGAAGCTATATCTGCACCGATACAGTTCCTAAGGCAGCGGTTCTCAACCTGTGGGTCGCTATCCCTTTGGCGGTCGAATGACCCTCTCACAGGGGTCGCCTAAGACCATCCTGCATATCAGATATTCACATTATGATTCAAAACAGTAGCAACATTACAGTTATGAAGTAGCAACGAAAATAATTTTATGGTTGGGTCACAACATGAGGAACTGTATTTAAAGGGCCAGAAGGTTGAGAACCACTGTCCTAGGGTAATGGAAACTAAAGAAACAATAAACAAATGGGACTACATCAAAATAAAAAGCTTCTGTACAGCAAAAGAAACCATCAACAGAACAACAAGAAAGCCCACTGCTTGAGAGAACATATTTGCCAATGTTATCACCAATAAGGGTTTAAACTCCAACATTTATAGGGAATCATACAACTTAACAAAAGGAAAATAAACAACCCAATCAAAAAATGGGCAATGGACCTAAATAGATACTTTTTTGAAAGAAGACATAAGGAAAGCCAAGAGACATATAAAAACATGTTCAAAGTCATTAATCATTCAAGAGATGCAAATCAAAATGACAAAGCTTTACCATCTCACACCTGTCAAAATGGCTCTCATCAACAAATCAACAAACAACAAGTGTTGGAGAGGATGTGGAGAAAAAGGAACTCTCGTTCACTGCTGGTGGGAATGCAGACTGGGGCAGCCAATGTGGAGAACAGTATGCAGTTTCCTCAAAAAAACTAAAAATGGAACTCCCATTTGACCCAGTGATCCCACTTCTAGGAATATATCCCAAGAAAGTAGAAACACCAATCAGAAAGGATATATGCACCCCTATATTGATAGCAGTGCAATTTACTATAGCTAAGATTTGGAAACAGCCCAAGTGGCTATCAGCAGATAAGAGGATTAAGAAACTGTGGTACATCTACACAATGGAATACTATGCCCCAGTAAAAAAGAAGGAATTCTTACCATTTGCAATAGCATGGATGGAACTAAAGAGCCTTATGCTAAGCAAAATAAGCCAGTCAGAGAAAGATAAATATCACATGATCTCACTTATTTGTGGAATATAATGAACAGCATAAATTGCTGAACAAAAACAGATCCAGAGACAGAGAATCATGGATCAGACCGTCAAACCTCAGAGGGAAGTTAGGGGAGGGCGGAAGTAAGGAGGAGAGATCAACCAAAGTACTTGTTTGCATGCATATAAGCTTAACCAATGGACACAGACACCATGGGGTGTGGGCATAAATGGGGAGATGGAGGGGCATGAGGGGATAAGGAGACATATGTAATACCTTAATCAATAAAGAAAAAAATATTGAAAAAAATAAAATTATTCATCTTCTTCTTCTTAAAAAAATATCATTGAAATAATAATGTCTGGCCTGTTTCCCCTTGGCTCTGTCTTTAGTTACGTTATTAGCTATAGAACTGAGGTATTTATGGTACGTATTTAAAGTGACAATGTGAAACTGAATTCAAATCTGGCTTCAAATCCTATCTTTATATCATTGGGCAAGTTACCCAATTCTTCAAGTATTCATTTTTTCCATTAATGGAAAAGAGCAATAAGTCCTACCTCACAGAAATTTTGAGGTTTGATTGAGAAAATGTATAGAAGACACCTACTTATCAGTGAGCAAACAGTGAATGATCAATTCCACTCGCCTAAGTTGTATTTCTGTCTAGCATTTTGTACATGAGTCCACTTACCAACAGATTGCTCTTTATCCCCAAATCCATAGTTGCTACAAATATTTTTATAAAACTAATAATAATCATAATAATAATTAAATGGAATAATCATATCACACCTGTTTCCAAATGCCATATCTATTCTAGTTTTATTAAACACTAAAGGCCCAGTGCACAAAATTCGTGCACGGGATGGGGGGGTGTCCCTCAGCCCGGCCTGCATCCTCTCCAATCTGGGAACCCTTGGGGGATATCCGACTGCCGGATGTCCTGCAAGATAGGGCCTAAACCAGCAGTCGGACATCCCTCTCACAATCCAGGACTGGTGGCTCCTAACTGCTCACCTGCCTGCCTTCCTGATTGCCCCTAACCACTCTGCTTGCCTGCCTGATCATCCCTAACCACCTCTGCCTGCGTGCCTGTTTGCCCCTAACCGCTCTCTCCTGCTGGCCTGATCGCCCCTAACTGTTCTCCCCTGCCAGCTTGATCACCCCTAACTGCTCTGCCTTGGCCCCCACCACTGTGGCTTTGTCCGGAAGGACATCCAGAAGACTTTCAGTCTATGCATTCTAATTAGCATATTATCCTTTGATTAGTATAGATGTTTTTAATGTTTTCATTTTGATGCTGCCAAGTGTAGAAGCTGAGTTCTAATTAGTCTTTTGAATATGTTGGTGTTTTGTTGTTGTTGTTTTCTTAAGTGACTAGATGTTACAGTCCTTGAAGAGGTAATATACCAACTGTTATCCAAAGAAATTTATAAAAGGGAAAACATATCTGGAATGTGCCACTTTGATAGCAAAAGCAGTTCTTCCTAGCAGGCCTGATCTCCGGATAAAGTCCTTGCAGTGTGACCATACATTTTGGCTGACATGTTAGTATGACTTCTTTCTTTAAAAATATATTTTTATTGGTTTTAGAGAAGAAGGGAGAGGGAGAGAGAGAGATAGAAACATCAATAATGAGAGAGGATCATTGATTGGCTACCTCATGGATACTCCCCATTGGGGATCGAGCCTGCACTTGGGCATGTGTCCTAACTGGGAATCAAACTGGGACCTCCTAATTCATAGGTTGATGCTCAACCATTGAGACACACTGGCTGGTCAATAAGATGACTTCTTGATGAGACCATCTGCTGTCCAATTCCTGGTTATTCTGCCTACTCACTCCAGCTTTTAGGGATTTAAAATAGCATTAAATGAAGGGTTTTTTTAAGTACTTATCTTCTTTCTCTTTAAATTATTTATCATTTTTAATTTAACAACCCTATAGATTAAGACAGTTTTTATTTCCTAGATAATATGGAATTCAATCATATTGAGGTTTGATTGAGAAAATATATACACTCAACCATTTTTAAACTTGTTTTTTACATATATTCAGTAAAATTTACTCTTTATGCTAAACAGTTCTATGAATTTTGACCAAAACATAGGGTCATGTGAAAACTAGCACAATTAAAATACAGAAAAGTTCTATTATCCCCAAGTACCCCCTTGTGCTTCCCTTTAGGAGTAAAACCCCCACACTCTAACAATCACTAATCTGTTCTCCATCTCAATAGTTTGCTTTTGCCAGAATTTCTTATAAATGGGATCATCCAGTATGTAGCCTTTAAATGTGGTTTATTTCTCTTAGCATACTACTTTGGGATTTACTGCTGATTAGTATTCAATAGTATGGATGTACCACAGTTAATTCTTTCATCAGTTAGATGATCTGACTTTGAGTGGTGGACACACAATGCAATATACTGATCATGTATCATGTGTGTGCCAGTCAGGGGAAAACTTGAGACATGTATTAATTCACACACAGAATTAGGGGGATTCCTTTCTAGTGTTTTCCTCTCACAGGTTCCCCGCATAATATATAGATCTCAGGGGCTTCATTTTCTATTTCTTTTGGCCAAAATGTTGGGTTTCTCTTGGAGTTTAGACCCCCTCAGGCTATCTTGCAGTTCCACATCACTGGGGCTTCCCTTAAGGCAGGGAAGTGATTAAAAAATATTTTCCCTCAGAATTTTTTGTATTCACTATAACTATGTACCTATGTAATATGTCCCATCCTTGGATCAAAACCTATTCTAAAGGAGGAAAATAAAACTAAGAAATTCACCACCATTTTAGTCAATCTTCAATTTATGACTTCTCTTCAAATCTTCCAGCTATTAGT
This sequence comes from Myotis myotis, assembly GCF_014108235.1. NCBI lineage: Eukaryota > Metazoa > Chordata > Mammalia > Chiroptera > Vespertilionidae > Myotis > Myotis myotis. Next base: position 22,302,482 of record NW_023416346.1, read on the forward strand.
TACTTTACTTTTCAGAGTTCTCAGGCAGCTGCTTCTTGCATCCTCTCCACAATTTTTAGCTGTAATCAATGGGAGAGATAGGCTATAGTGGGCTTATACTACTTTGGTCAGCATCAGTAGTCCTATCCATTTTTCAAAAGCATTTCAACTTTTGATTATCTGGATCACTGAACTTATAGCTATATCTTTATATTTTAAATACATAACCTGCACTGGGTACTTCCCTGAGGAAGGATAAAGGAACATCATTCATATGTCAAAACAATTGCTATTTGAAGCAACTGAAAATAAATCATATTAGTCATAGAGCAACTTTTCTGTCTTTTCAGAAAAAAAAGAATTCTGCCCATAGGATGGTCTGTTGTGACAGTGATCCATCATGAATATCTTTCTTGGTCATTGGCACTTACCAGTCTGACAGTTACATGTTATCAACATAGTATCTTTGCGAGGCCAGCTTAAGAAAAACAAGAAGAATATATAATTTTCCAATATTTTTCCATAGTAGATAAGGATTTGCACTAACCAGCCTTTCTCCTATCCCCATTCTTACACTTGATTGGAGTAGAAATGGATCCTATGGCTATACATCCAGTGAAACTAATTGGTCTTGGTAGTTGTCCACAAATGTTTCTGACTTTGATTTGCTTTTGTAGGGTGATGATTTCTTTATAGTTTTCTACTTACTTCATTAAGAAAAATAAATAAGTACTGTGTGGAAAAAAAAAGACAAAGTCATTCATTCAAAAAATACTTCTTGAAATCTTGGCATGTATTACACATTATTTTAGAAAGATAATGAATATAGAGCTCAGTACAAAAAAAAGTCAAGGTCATTTTGTAGTAGCACATACATTATGGTAGAGAGAATAGACAGGAATCACATAAACAAACAAATATAAATAAACAAGTAAATCATCAACTATGTGGGGAGCAGAGTTAACATAACTCTTCAGTTTGAAACTTAACGTCTGAATACATTTAAGTCTGGACCAACAGCCAAGTCCTGGGCTGCCAGCCAATGGGAGGCAACCCACAAATGTTGCCAAATATTCTTTTTTTTAATCTTTATTGTTGAAAGTATTACATATGTCCCCCTTGTTCCCCTTTGACCCCATCTAGCATGCACCCACCCCCCCACCCTAGGCCTTCACCACACTATTGTTTGTGTCCATGCGTTATGCATATATGTGCATATAAGTGCTAAATATTTTGTTTTGGAACTTCAAAGATTAATCTCAGGAGACCACATGTTAATATAACAAGTGCAGATGAAGGGAGATACCTCCACAAGAAGGATAAAAGTGAAATTAAGAACAGTGATACTTGCTCTTTGCCCTCTTGCAAATGAGCCAGCTCATGTGTCTGGCTTGGTGGCCGTTGATTATTCTGGGGCCTTGATGTCTCACATTAGTTCAGTTATACTTATACTAGTGGCCTGGTGCATAAAATTTGTGCACATTAAAAGGGAATTAAGTAAAGGAAATATTTTAATATTGCTATTTGCCCTTTCTCTATAATAGAAGTGTCAGAGATGAAAGGAAAGTAGTTAAAGGTATATTAAAATAGTATATAAATTTATTAATAAATAAACAATAACAAAATGATACATTGTGTTTACAACAATGGCTTCTTTCAGCTTCAGAGGTACTTTGTGCCAATAGTTGACCTTTAGACATATTCCCATCTCCCTGCTGTCAGGGTCTGTGGTGCGGGTCAGTGGATTCCTGGCTGTCGGGGTGCTGACAGCAAGCTGACCAATGGCTGATTCTGTGAAGGATGGGGTTCCTGCTGCCCTGCTTTGTGGGTCCTGGGTGTGCATGCCGTGCTGTGAGGGTCCTGGGTGCAGTTATCAGGCTCCCTACTCCCTCCTGTCAGACTCTGGGTTCAGCCACAGGACCCAGAGTCAAATCCCCGGACACTTGTGCAGGCCTCAAAATCACTTGAGACCCAGCTGGCCCCACCCCCACTGGGCAAGACCCAGACCCAGCCAGCCCCATCTACACTGGGCAAGACCGAGAACCGGCCGGCCCCACACCTGTGAAGCCCGGCCCCCGCCACAGTGTCATGTCAGCGCTGGGCAGGGATACATGCAGGCAGCGCCATGTCCCAGGTCAGGGACACAGTCAGGCAGTGTCATGTCCCTGGCCAGGGACACAGGCAGGCAGCCTCACCTCAGTCACCGGCTGTCACTGGGGGACCAATTAGCATATTCCCTCTTTATTATATAGACTAGTCACCCGGTGCACAAAATTCATGCACAGTGAAAGGGAATTAATTAGAGGAGCATAATTTGGACTCACTATCTAATATCAATAATATGTGAGAATGAGGCAGTCTGCATTTCTGAAATTCAATGACATTGCCCTAACTGCTTTGGCTCAGTGGATAGAGCGTCAGCCTGCAGACTCAAGGGTCCCAGGTTCAATTCCAGTCAAGGGCATGTACCTTGGTTGTGGGCACACCCCCAGTAGGGGGTGTTCAAGAGGCAGCTGATCGATGTTTCTCTCTCATCAATGTTTCTAACTCTCTATCCCTCTCCCTTCCTCTCTGTAAAAAATCAATAAAATATTTTTTTAAAATGACATGAATTTTAGCTATTACTTTGCCAAATAAATGGAATTTACAGATATCATTTAAAAAAGCATTCAGCTTAATATTAAAAACTCTGGCTACCGCCGAAACCGGTTTGGCTCAGTGGATGGAGCGTCGGCCTGTGGACTGAAGGGTCCCAGGTTCGATTCCGGTCAGGGGCATGTACCTGGGTTGCGGGCACATCCCCAGGGGTTGTGCAGGAGGCAGCTGATCTATGTTTCTCTCTCATTGATGTTTCTAACTCTCTATCTCTCTCCCTTCCTCTCTGTAAGAAATCAATAAAATATAAAAATCAATAAAATATAAAAAAAAACTGACCAAGTCAGGTCTGTTTTCAACTTTTTGCCAGCATTGTAAATTGTTTGCAATATCTGCCCATTTGGGGTTGCATGTCATGGTTATGAATAAATCAGGCTTGCCATACTTCGTTACAATTGCCATAGCATCCTGATATCGCTGCGGCATATTTCTGGGACTACCCTCAAAAGATGATGGAAGTATTATCATTTTACCAGTTGGCACATTGTCATTTTCAGATCTAGATTTGAGATAATCCATCAAACCACTATATTTTTCAACTTTCAAATTAGATTGGTTTGCTTTGATGCAATTTATCCGATTGGCCTCTATTTTTTAATATGAATCCACGATAAACTGTTCAGTTAATTTTCCTACATTTAAAATAGGATTGAACGTGTCCCACACAGAGAGATGAAATCCATAATACTGCATTTGTGTGACTCGTGAACTTACATTTTGTCTAGTATTATTATTGACTACACTGTTGTCTCTGAGTCTTAATGCAATATCTGTTCCCCAGCCTTTTTCACCATGAGGAAAAAGAATAGGATATGTCATTGTATCTAATGTAGGAAACAGGATATTGATTTGTTTCATTTTAGTTGTATTTGGATTATTGGGATCTGGTTTACAATGAATGAGTAAGTCCCTTTCAAAAGGAGGTTCTCCACCTTCGTTTCTGAATATGACAGCAATCTCGGTTACACAGGGAGAATTATAACTACCTGGGTCACTGTTACGATCGTATTTAATTGCCACTGTTACATCTGTGGGAGCAATACCTTTTGCTGCTGCTTCAGATTGGGCTTCCTTTTCTACCTCATGTAGCATCTTGTACAATTTTGCAGGAGCCTGCAAGCGTGGCTTGGCGTGGCAGGCCTTGACTCCCGAGCCGGCAATGGTCCTGGGAGCCTGTGGCCATGGCCACCGTCGCCTCCTGGGGCACCTGACACTGGTGTATGCAAATTAACCACCATCTTTGTCAGGTTAATTTGCATAGTCATTCTGATTGGCTGGTGGGCGTGGCCTGTGGGTGTGGCTTGAGCGTAGCAGAGGGATGGCTAATTTGAATGTTTCTCTTTTATTATATAGGATTGTATATAGAAATACAATTTATTTACATATATTGACCTTGCATCCTGCAATCTTGCTATACTTGCTTATTAGTTCTGGAAGCTTTTTTTCTGTAGAATCCTTATAATTTTCTGTACATATGATCACATCACCTATGAATAAAGACAGTTTTATATCTTACCAATTTGTATGCTATTTTTTGTCTTAAAGCACTATCTATTTAAGAGGGAAATGATTTAATCTTTCCCCATTGAGCATGCTACTAGCTATAAGATTTTCTAGATGTTGTCAGATTGTGATACTCACCTTCCATTCCTAGTTTACTGTGAGTTTTTAACAAGGCTGGCTTTTCTTCACCTGTTGAGATAATCATTTTTGTCTGTTAACATGGTGAATTACACAAATTAAGTTTCAAATACAAAAACAACTTTAAATTCTTGGATAAACCCACTTGGATATGATGTAATATTACATAATTACATTTATAAAATTTTGTTAAGGATTTTGCATCTATGTTCATGAGGGATATTGTCTAGTTTATTTGGCTGCAATGTCTTTGTATGACTTTGGTATTCAGAAAATGCTGAACTCATAGAATTAGTTAGGAAGTGATTCCTTCTTTTTATTTTCTGTAAGAGTTCATGTTGCATTGACACTATTTCTTCCTTAAGTGGGTGGTAGAATTTACCAGTGTAGCATTATGAGTCTAGAGTTTTCTTTGTGGTAATATTTAATTTCCAAATATTTGAGGATTTTCTAGATATCTTTTTTAATTGGCTTTTTTATGGAATCCTATTGTGATCATACAACTTGCAGTCTATACTATAATTTCTTTAAAATACATTGAGTCTTGCTTATGGTCTATCTTGTTTAATATTGCAATGTGCCTTTAAACAAATGCATATTCTCTTTGGGTTGCAGAGTATTCTATATATGTCAATTGGGTCAAGTTGTTTGATAGTGCTTTTATAGGTTCTATATCTTTACTGATTTTGTGCCTTCTATCAATTAGTGAAGTATGAGTGATGATATTTCCAACTATGATTGTGGATTTGTCTGTTTCTCTTTTAAGTTTTGTTAATTTGGGTTTCATCTAATTTGAAGTGCATAAATATTTTGAATTTGGTCATTTAATGAATCAATATTTTTATCATCAAAAGTTATCTGTCTTAATCTATATTAGTATTTATTATCCTGAAGTCTATTTACTTTATTAATATAGGCACTTTAATTTGTATATGTTTGTATGCTATAACATCATACTATATATTTTCTATCCTTTTAGTTTAACATATTTATGTATTATATTAATATTTGAAGGTTAGTTTGTGTCTTCTGAAAATCAAATGCCAAGGCAGGATTGACATGAAAAAACTGTATTAAGTGAAATGCCGATGAAAGAAAACTGTAAGTCTGTTGCAGGCCTTACCTTTGTACTCAGAATGTCAAACGGGGGGAAAACTCACAATAATATTTTTATATCATTGCTTCAATTATATTTCCCACAAATATTGCATTTATTAAGTAATTTTCTTTATGATCTCTCCCTTTTAAATTCATTTTAAAAGGAAACATATCAAGTATAGGTAAAAAAGAGCTTGTCCTAATTGTCTAAACCAACTTTACCCATAATTTCATTTATGTAGGCTAAAAGTAGGGGCTCCTCAGAACCCAGGAACAGGCAGTAGAAACTCTGTGTTCATCTTGGAAAAGGTGAGTACTCAGTCATCATTCTATTCATCTGTATTTAGTACTTTCTCTGCTTGACTATTCCTTCCTTCCTTGCTTCCTTCATTCCCATGCCAATTTCAGGGCTATGGGTGCTCCTGCCCTGGGTAGATGTATGCCCAGGCACTGTCCAAGAACCAACTGCTCCTGAATTGTGTGTGATTCCTTCCTTAATTGGGAAGGAAAAATATGTACATAATACTAAAATAATATTGCATATGATTAATTTTTTCACACTATGAGAAACTGTACATAAGTGATGTCACTTCTCTCATACCTTTTCATGAGTGCTCTCCTGGCAAAACACTGGGCATATAGGAAAAACCTGTTCATCATTAGATTCTAATATTGCTTCTCATCCAAGCAAAACTTGATACTATTCATGAGAATATCTCCACCACATTCATTATTTATATAAGCTCATGTTCACCCTGTTTATTATCTATGCTTCACATGTTGGTATATACACATCTGAAGCCCTAAATTCCTTCAGGATTTCTTTCCTATTTTAATCTCTCATAACTCCCACATTAATTGTTTTTATTGCCTTCTGTTTCCTTTAGTAACTAGTTTTATGTGTTTATCTGATCATATTTTCTTCTCCTTCATCATATTCAGTTTAAGCAAACATATTTACACTTATGCCTTTGATATGCATTCTGCCTCAAAGAACCCATCCATCTGTTATCTATAGCTACAATTCAGAAATCCATCCTTATTTCCTCAATAAACAAACATTGACTATCCATTAACCTTGCCAGGCACTATTATAGACCTTGGCAACACAGTGATAAAAAGGACAGGTGAAGTTTTTAATCTCACAAAGTTTACATTCTACAGGGAAGGGACCAATATATAAACAAATAAATGTCACAGTGTAATAAATACAAGGTAGAGAGTAAATCAATGGCATGATATTGCAGTCTGACAGGGCTAGTTTATTTCTACTCAGGGAAGTAGTTACCTCTGAGGAGGTGATATAAGAGTATAAATGAACTAGAGGTCCGGTGCACAAAATTCTTTCACGGATAGGATACCTCGGCCTGGCCAGTGATCAGGACCATCAATGGCAGCCGTGGGCAAACTATGGCCCGCAGGCCGGATCCGGCCCGTTCGGCTGTTCTATCCGGCCCGCGGAGCCGAAAGAGCGGAGGGTTCTCTTGCTCTCCCCTCCACTCCTTCACCAGCAGCAGTGTTAACATGGCAACGTCGGGAAACACGGCCGCAGCTCCTTCTTCTGAGTCCAGTTTAAGAACCCATTGTGGCCCTCAAGTCAAAAAGTTTGCCCACCCCTGATCTATGGGGTGACTGGAGGGTGATCAGGGGGCCCCCACGGGCACCTGCCTTGGCTGGCCTGGGGCCTGTGGGCTGGGGGCAGCTCATGCATTGAGCATCTGCCCCCTGGTGGTCAGTGCACATCATAGTGACCAGTTGTTCTGTCATTCGGTAGATTTGCATTTTAGGCTTTTATTATATAAGATAATAAGGAGTCAGTCATGAGAAGTTCTTGGAGAAGAGCCTTCCAGAGAGAGTGATCATCTAGTGCAAATGTCCTAAGGTGGGAATGAGTTTGAGCTCACTTAAGAAACAAGAAAAAGGACAATACAGCAGGAGCAGAGTAGGCAAGGGGGATAATGAGATAAGATGGGTTTCAAGAGGTCTGCAGTAGCCAGATAATAAAGGGGCCATAGCAGTCATTGTAAGGACTATGAATTTTATTCCAGGTTCATGAGAAACCATTGGAGAGTTTGAAGCAAGGGGTTAATGTGATCTGATTAAGGTTTAGAAAGGTCAGTTCCCTTGGGATCCCTTCACCAGCCAGAGCTTCCTCTCTCTTCCCAGGCCCCAAACAGCAGTAGGAGGGAGGGAAGAAAACATTACTTGTGTTACCAAGTCTTGTGCTTTCTTGTTTAAGACCAATGCCTCCTGGTCTTTCATAACAATCATTGGACACCATGCTAATAAGCAGAGGAGAATATTGGACAGAGTGTTTAGCAAAGCATGCTCTAATCTTCATTGGTGTTATATTTTCCAGAATGATAGCAGTTTTCTGCAAGAAGGCAGGTCTGTCTTGGTTCTAATCTAAAGAGCTGTATTTGTATTCTGAGGAATGCTAGGCAGAAGCACAGCATAAAACCCAAGTATAGAGTTACAGAGATTTAATGGGAAATAGCATTTATTCAAGAAAATAGAATTAAAATGTAGATCCTAATGTCACCTCCAGTTTGTTTGGCATCTGTGTCACTGACTACTATTGTTTTCTGTTATTTCTCTTTGGTTTTGAAGTTCATGTTTCTAAAATGGTGACCCGAGTTTCACACAAGTTGTAATTTAGAAATGTTTTATTGTGGAAATTGTACTTTGCTTTCATTGAAAGCATTTATGTGTCAAGTAGCAAAATAAAAATGTCATGAAAGAAGGTAAAGTTCCCCATTAAAGAAAGAGAAATTGGGTAAAGACCTGCTAATGTATACCGCAGAAAATAAAAGGGATAATGAGTTGAACATGCCTATCAACTTACTCTTATAATAAATACAGTGATTTTCAAATGTTAGACAAGAATTTGTGAGCCTGTGCTATCATAATAGAATAGTGTGATAGGATGCTGTTTTCAGAAGGTCAGAGTTTCACAGCTGCTCAATCACTATCTTGAGAATTGCTCTTTAATTTTCTAGTTTCTTTGTAGTTCTGATATAATGTCTTTTCTGTTTTGCTATTATGGAAATATGCCTGATGCTAATACTGTTGTTTATTGTACCATGACATTTACTCTCTCTTCTTCCCAATAACAAAAACAGCAATATCATCAGGAACTACTATTTATAAAGTGTTAGGCACTTTGCATCATGATTTTACCTACTTTTCAAGAGTCCTGTAAGTCAGGACTGGAGCCCAATTTCCAGATGAAGAAAATAAGGCTAGTTCTATGGAACTGACAGTAGGGCCATATTCAGAGAGAGGTCAGGAGATGGGGGCCTTTAGGATAACACTGCTCCCTCCTTTCCAACATGTAGAGCTAGCCATGTTACTACAGCTTGGAAGCCTCTATAAGAGCTTTGCTAGTAATAAAGAAAAAATTCAATTCTCATTGTCATTTGAAGTAGAGATTTTTAAACTTTCTGATCCATTTAGTTTGCCATAGACTTGTCTGCCTAACAGAAACTTTTCCAACTTTCAAATATTCCATACTAGAGGCCCAGTGCATGAAATTCGTGCACTGGGAAGGTGTCCCTCAGCCCAGCCTGCACCCTCTCCAATCTGAGACCCCTTGGACATATCCAACTGCCAGTTTAGGCCAGATCCCACAGGGACATCCCTCTCACAATCTGGGACTGCTGGCTCCCAACCGCTCGCCTGCCTGCCTGATCGATGCCTAACTACTCCCCTGCCAGCTTGGTTGCCCCTAACTGCCCTCCCCTGCTGGCCATCTTGTGGCGGCCAACTTGTGATGACATGGGGGTGGCCATATTGTGACAACATGGGCGTGGCCATCTTGTGACCACATGGGAGTGGCCATCTTGTAACCACATGGGTGTCCATCTCGTGTGAGGGTGTGATGTTCAATTTGTGTATTACTGCTTTATTATATAGGATGTAAAAGTTGCCTATGAACAGAATACATAATTATTGCCCAGCAATTATAATTTGTATAGGATAATATAGTATATAAACTCCTTTTCTGTTGCCTCCAAACTATATTAAATTCATCTTGAAGGTTGCATTTCTGGTAAAAATTGCAACTTTTCCTTTAGTAAAAATGCTTGGTTCCCAAGCACTTATTAAAGCTAGAATTCATAAGAGGCAAACTTAAAAAGAGAGAAGTGAAGTGCAGTTGTTGGCACTAAGTGGGAAGGAAGCTGTGCTTTCATCCCAACATTCTCTTTATTTAAAAAGAGAGAATGGAAAAAGGACAACTCTCTTTTTTAAATTTTATTTCTGTGACATTAGAAAATACAAGAAACACCATGACTGGGCTCTCTGGACAAGTTGCAATTGCACCCTCTAACAGATACAGGTGGCTATATCCAAAATACTGATGCCTCCACTCTCAAAATAAGATCACATTAATTTCAGTTTAATTCTGACTATTTAATCTATGGAAGTTTCAGAAAAACAATGTATCTCTATTCTGTGTGAGAAAAATGTGCATACTAGCAGCAGTAGGTCTGATTATACTATTTATTTTAAAACCACCAGCTTTAGTACATCCTCTGCTGTCAGTGGAATAAGTTTCTTCATCCTTGTTGACACATAAAATATTCCCTTTGATCTTGCTAGAACACAGCTGTTTATTACAATGGCTGCATCTTGTCTACGTGTCCTACTGTTTACATGCTATTTTTTCAAAGCAACTATGGACCTTTATACTTATGTTCCAAACTCTGTGTTTAGTACAGGAGTGTTCAGCAATATTACAACATAGAATAAATAGCATTCATTATGAGAGACTCCTTGGGATTTATTAATCTAATAGATATTACAGTCATTATGTAGAACTAATTTGCCACTATATCTTTAAAACGTGTTAAAATTCTTTGATGCTGAAAATTGCATTTGCAAAAGTGGTTGTTGGAAATTATTACAATGCTCTGAGATGAAGCAGTGTCCAGCTCTCAAAGGACAAACAATGCAATATCTTCAGGTTCAGTACTCAGGCCTTCCTGCCCATGGCTGACTTCTGGCCTCAAAGACAGCAAGCACAGGCTCCTGGATTCCTGGCTTCTAGCTTCTCCACTCAATAGCTTCCTGGATTTTATTGGCTCTTTGAGATGTATAAATGGGCTGGTGTCCAAGAATATGACTATAAACCATTCAATAAATTAAGGGGCCAAGTGTCTGCTAGCGAAGCAGATGGTAGGCTTACTTGAAGAAGGAACTGGATGATATTATGAAGAAAGCATGTGACAGGGTTCACATTTCAGCTCTGCAACATATTGGCTGGATATATCTGTTAAGTTATCTGCCTCTTGATGTATTCGCTTATGAAATTTGCATAATTATACATACCTTGTGGAGTTGTAAGAATTACATGCTATAACTTGTGAAAGCACTTCACACAGTACCAGAATATAATCGGCACTTAATATACATTAATCTATTCTCCTCTCTCATGAATTTAGAAGAATACAATTTGCCCTGCTTATCTCAAACCAAAATAATGCAGTGGTTTTTAAACTTTCTTTTGGAGTAGAGCCTTTGGTTTTCCCCAAGAGGTGAGCTTACGTGAAAACTCACACAATAAAGCAAGTTAAAGTAGGGCTTTGGAGTTCACCTAGTTGGTTTTTCCCTCATTGCCCTCAGTGGTCTCTGAGACATTTCCAGGTAACCCAGTTTGAAATCCACTGAAGTAGCGTGTTTGTGTCCCCTGTCTGAGAATCATATGTTGAAGCCGTAATCCCTGGAGTGATGGTATTTGGGTGTGGAGCCTTTGGGAGGTAATTGGATTTGGATGAGGTCATAGGGGTAGAGTCCCCATGATGGGATTGGTGCCTTTATAAAGGGATGAAGAGATCAGACTTGCTCTCTCTCCCCCATGTGATAATACAGCAAGAAAGTAGCTATTTGTAAACCAGGAAGAGGAACCTAAGGAAAAACTCAGCCATGCTAGCACCCTTTTCTCAGACTTCCAGCATTCAAAGCAGTAAGAAATACATGTTTGTTGTTTAGGCCACCCAGTCTATGGTATTTGTTATAGCAGCCCAAACTGACTACAAAATATATGAAAGTACTATGTAAAGTGACACAAAGATGTCAGCGGTTATACCTTACAGTGATTCTTGGAAATGGAGGTGGTAGGGCATTGGTTTAAGAGTATGGAGGTGTTCTGAAAGAAAATGTGGTGTGATCTGGGCCAGCCACACATGCTCTGAAGAGGGCCAACCTGTAGTTGCAATGGGCACATGTTCAGGATGGTTACATATTTTTTTATAATTTTTTATTGATTTCAGAGAGGAAGGGAGAGGGAGAGAGAGATAGAAACATCAATGATGAGAGAGAATCTTTGATTGGCTGCCTCCTGCACACCCCCTATTGGGGATCGAGTCTACAACCCAGGCATGTGCCCTTGACCAGAATCCAATCTGGGACTCTTCAGTCCGCAGACCAGTGCTCTATCCACTGAGAAAAACCAGCTAGGACAGGTTACATATTATTTTTAATGTGTTGCTGTTGCTATCTTGAAATTTTAGTAATTTGTGAACAAAGTGCCCTGCATTTTCATTTAGGACTGGGTTCCACAAATTATGTGCCTCTTCCCACATATGGGAATATAAGTTTTATAGAATTTTGGCTACTTGTTTTAACTTTATTCTCTGATGGGAATATGCCCTTATATGACAGCTGGATCCTACTTTGAATCCACTCTCTTTTCTTCCCTCTTGAAATAGATGGTCTTTGTGTGTTAGTACTGACTTTTTCCTGATGCTTATCACACAAGCTCTCATTTCTGACCTACACTTAAGCTTCACCAAAATCACTTCATCATGAAATATGAACAAAATCAGTAGTACTTTGAGAAATTAAAATAGACACACTAATTGTATTCATCAGTGTTTTCCCTCTATGAAATCATGGGAGTTTTCTCTAATCTGGGTCACAGCACCATCAGGAGACAGTTTCATATCCATAAAATTTTTAATGTTTCTGTTATAGCCATGAAACAATAAAATGCCTCTTTTAGGTTTGAGAAGGTTTTTTTTCTGTGTCTTAATAATCAGGAATGATTATATAAGTGTTAATCTCAACTAGGCACTTTTAAGTTTGAAAATGGGTGCTAATAATGATCATTAATAATTATGCCACTGAAACTGTTGTAAACCTGAACTCTCCTGGGAAGTCTAGGAAGTCTCCTGGTCACTCTATCAATTTCTTCAATGGTCATTTTTTTTTCCTCTCCAGGTTGGTTTCAAGAGCAAATGATGTAATTATTTTAAAACATTCTCTTGAATCTGGACTTAAATATCAAAGTAAAAGAGCAGTCTAAGAATAATCTAAGCAGAGGTAGATTATGATCATAGCCCAAAATCTATACAGTTATTCACAGCTTTTTCTTCAGTAGCCCATGCTGATACATATGGCACAGTTTCCTTCCTAGAGACATTGATGTACATGAACCCCAAAGTATCAATGCTCCCATTTGTCAGGAAAAATGATTTTACATGTGAAAACATGGGCTGACCCATATGACTCATCCTTTATAATATATATCATATAGCATGACACTGTTTTGCTATAATACTGTTTCCTACAACAATGTTTGCTATGAAAGTGATGAGTGTTAAAATTCCTTCCATCTTCTGCACCTTGTGTGGTGCAGGTTCTCCTCATCCCTTGCCTAGAATACTGCAATGCTTGTTTTCCTTCTACGTATGTCCACATTTCTCCAATCCACTGCTAACACTATGGCCTTGATGATGTTTCTGGAACAAAAACTAGGCCACATTGTTCTAGTTATAAATCCTTGAGTGGTTTCCCATTGTCCTTAGGCTGAAACCTACATTTCTTAAGTTGACAAGTAAGGATTTTAGTGATCAGGCAGAAATCCAGACTAAGTGTAGATATATCAATGTGAACAGAGATGAGGGTGATGGAGTGGAGGTCAGAGAGAGCAAGGTCATATTTTATCTGATTATGGGTGCTCTCTGCAGCGTCTACTTCTTCTCTTTTTTTTTCCTGGCTCTTTCTTAGGCTCACTTACCTTTACTGCTACTAATTGCACTGTCATTAAGTTTTCTTTGAAAACTTATTAGAGTTGGCCATGCTCACTAGCCACAGGCAGGTTTTGTATCTGAACCTAGTTTATGGCTTTAAGCACCACTGAGTATTCAGTGTGAGTGATGGGCAGTCCCCTCTTCACAATGTAGATTAATGAGATCCATTAAGTGACCAAGAAAGGATCCCAAACATAACACAATTATGGAGATACTGCTTTGAAAGGGTTTTCATAAGTAGTACAAAATATAAAATAAGTTGGATAGTGTCACTGGACTTCTCATTTTATTCAGAGAAATAGCTCAAGGGCCTGTGATGGCCTACCATCTCTCCACAGCCTGTCAGCTGGCTGCATCTGCAACCTCATTCCTACTCTTTCACTCTTTCCCTTCTGTGGTGGGTTGAAAATTGTCCACCCCTAAAGATATCCATGTCAAATCATTGGGACCTGTAAATGGTACCTTCTATGGCAAAATATATAATTAAGTTAAGGATCCTGAGAGGAGGAGCTTATTATGGATTATCCAAATGGGCCCAATATAATTACAGGGGTCCTTATAAGGAAGAAGGAGAGAGATGTGGAGAAATCATAAAGAGGAGAAGAAGAGAAGAAGAAGGAGTCAGAGGTTGGAGAAATGTGACCGCAAGACAAGAAATGCAGTTTGTCACACGAAGCTGGAATAGCAGGAAATAGTTCCTTCCCTAAAGCCTCCACAGGGAGCATGGCACTGCTAACACCTTGATATTGGATTTCTAGCCGCCAGAGATGTGAAAGAATAAATTGTTTTAAGCCATTGGCTATATGGTACTTTTCTACAGTAGCCCTAGCAAAATAATCTACCTTCTTTCCAGTCTCACTGGCTCCCTTGCTGTTCTTTAAATAGGCCAAGTGAGCCTCGCTTTAGGACTTCTGTACTCACTGCTCTCTCAGACTAGAAAGCTCTCCCAACCAGATAGCTCCCTACTGACAGATAGCTCCACAGCTTTCTCCTTCACTTCTTTCAGATGTCTGCTCAAATATCATTTCTTTTAGTAATGCTTTCCATGGCCAGACTATTTAAAATAGATCCCTTTGGACTCTTTAATATTCTTGTCCTATTTTTTTTTATCCTCATAGTACTTATCACCTATCTGACATACTACCTGTTTTATGTATTCACTTATTTATTATTGTCTGCATCTGGTTGTCTATTTACCCAGTAGAAGATAAGCTCCATACTGTCAAGAATTGTTGTCTATATTATTTATTGCTGTATTCCCAGTGTATAAAACGGTGCTTCAACACTTAGGACAAGACCCAGTATATATATATATATATATATATATATATATATATATATATATATATATGCATTCAATGCACATTTGTTAAATGAAGAATCATCTCACACCAGAGACAGAAAGAGGCAGCAATAAAGCATTTTATAACTTATCAATCATGTTCCACAACCTCCCTAACCTCAACAAATTGCTTAAGTACCCATTTTCAAATGTTCAAGATTAAGGAAAGACTTTGAAATATTTAATGTATTACAGTTGGCTTTAGCTATTTTTTAGTCATATATTTACCTCAAGATTTTTAAATCAAAGTGAAGTTATCAAGTATTATCTTCTGTGGCATGCTGGAATTCTAAGCACAGAGTGTCCTAATTAAATGAACACATACTCTTCAGATATGACCAAAAATGTGAGTGTATTTATTTTTAAAGGCTTATACCTTTTTTTTTTTTTTTTTTTTTGCAGATGTTAGCAAAAAGAACACAAAAAGAAATCCAATGGTAGTCCCTTATGCTTCTACCTTGAAGAGTCCATATGACACAGGTTAATTTCAGGGTTGTTTATGGTTTAGGTGAATAAAGAGAAGATACAAAGATGCAAGATATGTATACAAAGGATAGCCAGAGGGAGAGTTCCTGAGTGAATTTGGATGGGAAATCCAACAGACTCTTTTGTTTATATCTGAAAGTAAAGCACAGTATTGTTTGAGTTCCTTGGTTCCATTTTATGGAGGAAGTTTGTGCCAGAAATACTAGAAATGAGTTGCAGGACATCTGAGAAAGGATTCAAAAACTGTAAACATCACTCCAGCCCAAGCCTGTATTGTTGCCAATACTAAGAATTTCTTGATGAAGTTCTGTCATGGTACTTAACTTTGCTTTTGTATGATGTCAAGTGATAGGCTTTTGATGACTCTGAAGCTTCTTTGTTGAAATAAAACTTCCCTTAAACTGAAAAGCTGTATCTACTCAAAAGTGAAAAGGGATGCATCAATTTGTGAAATTGTGTTTTAATATTGCACAAGTCCACATTTTTGCCTTTAGCATTGGAAGAATGCTTAGAATATGTATTCCATTACTGTAAATATCTATGAGTAGAGTAGACTTATTTGGGGAAAGAAAATGGTGGAAATAATTGTTTTTATGTTTGACTCACTCTTTTTCAAGTAAATTTTGTTAATCGGAAAAATTATATACATAGAGAAAAAAGCACATATCAAAATTCTGCAGCTTGGTAATTTTTCTAATAGTAAAATTAGCCTAGAACAGTGGTCGGCAAACTGTGGCTCGCGAGCCACATGCGGCTCTTTAGCCCCTTGAGTGTGGCTCTTCCTAAGCCTTAGGAGTACCCTAATTAAGTTAATAACAATGTACCTACCTATATAGTTTAAGTTTAAAAAATTTGGCTCTCAAAAGAAATTTCAACAGTTGTACTGTTGATATTTGGCTCTGTTGACTAATGAGTTTGCCGACCACTGGCCTAGAACTACCACTCAGATCAATAAATAGGACACTGTCAATACCTTGAGAAATCCCCCTTGTGCCTCTCCTTGTCACTACCCTCCCACTCCACATGTAGCTTCTGTATTAACTTTTTTTCTACACAACAAAATACTTAGATTTTATTTTATCAGAGTCTTTCTATTTTGTTTTTCTTTAAAAATAAGAGCTTAGAGATAGAATGAGCAACTAAATCAAATAACATCCACCCTGAATTGGTGATGTAGACACAGCTGGTGGGACAATTCACAGCTGGGAAGGGCAGAGGATGCCTGGAGAACCGTAAAATTAGGAATCTTGGCTGTAGAGAACTGCGAGACCTCTGAGCCCAGAGGGTCAGAGGGAAACCGCATGGCACAGAGGCCACATCCCTTGGGACAGGCATAGAGTCCGACTGTGGAAAGGAGGTCTGCAGGACTGCTGGCAGCAGGAGATTCTGCATCTGGGTCCACAGTCACAAGAGACTGAGCCCAGAGGAGACAGCCTGAATGGCTGTCCAAGCTGCGCCATGCCGGGGGAGAAGAGCTGGCAGTGGTACAGCTCTTCCCCCTCTTTTGGTCTTTGCTTTTGTTCGCTGAATCGAGTTCATAGTACCTTTCAAATAGACACTCACCCAAGGCCGAGGTGCAGGTGGAGGTGTGGACTTGTGGTCTAGGGAAAGACTGGAGAGAGGAGAGGGTCCAGGAGAGGGCGCCGCGAATCTGGTACTGAGTCATACCTGACAAGCCGGACCTAGACAGCCATTTCCTCCTGAAGAGATAGTCCCTGCAGTCTCTAGGCAACCAACTCAGCCACACCCAGACTACACCCTGAGTGGTACAAAGGATAGAAAAAAAAAAATCTGAATAGTCCCTGAGAGTCCACAGGGACTGGCCTAAAGAGAGGCCTTCAGTCCCAGCAACAGGAAACTGAGAAGCAGGCAGACAGTACAGAAGAGTAGGATCTTAAACCAGCCCTCACTTTTTTATTTTAATTTTATTTTATTATTTTGTTATCACTTTTTCCTTTATTTTCATTTTTCATTTGTTTATTTTCTATTTCTTTTTGCATTATTTCTTTCATCGTTCTAATTTTTTAAATTTTATCCTATTTTTTAAAATATTGTTTTAAATTTGTTATTATTTTTTTCTTCTCTTTCTCTTTCTTCTTATCCACCCATCCCCATTCTACTTCCTCTACACTGAACTGAGGTCCTCCCCATATTCATCCAATACCTTAACCTTACTTTCTGTATATAAGATTCTTTCTTTACTCTCTTTACTGGGTATTTGGGTTTGTATGTTTTGGTTTATCTGTTTGTTCTCTGGTGTCTTCTCCCTATATATTTTTTTCCCTTTTTCTTCCTTTTTCTTTTTTCTCATACCATTTTTTTCTCTCTTCAATATCATTTGTGCTCTTTTTTCTCTCCCCTAATTCTCATTTCTCTGGTGGTCACTTATATCGGGGTTATTGGTGTCGTGAGTACATTCATGTATTGTTCCCTTTGTGTCATGTCTTGTCAAGGTGAATTTTATCCTGTTTGACCAATGTGGTAGAGAGTGAACCACATAACCCGACACCTGGAGAGGAGACTCTATCCACGAATGGGTCAATAATACTCCAGACCCAACTACAGAGGCAGGAAGAAGGTGGAAGTAAGGGAGAGAGCGTGAGGGAGAGAAAGAGAAAAAGAAGAGTGTGTGGACATGGTGTGTGTGTGTGTGTGTGTGTGTGTGTGTGTGTGTGAGTGAGAGTGAGTCACAGTTAGATCCTGCAGTATCTTCGAGGGCAGGCTGACCAGGATCACCTACTTAAGCAGCCTCTGCTACCGTTGTAATTAGCCCTGGAGTGGCTGGCTCTTCCACAGAGGCTGCACCTTTTTGAAGGGGAGAGCTGCTGTGACTGGGAGCCCAGCCTCACCTCCACCCAGTGTGCCCTCAGATAACACCTGGGACTCTACAGCCACCCCTACCAAAGACCTGCTGCCTTGGCTGCAGTCCCACTGTCACTGAGACTCCAGGCACCCAGGCGTGGGCTCATGTGAGTTCCGAAGCACACTCCCCTCTGGCCGACCCAATGCTTTAACCAAGGACTGCAACCACAGGAGCAGCAAGCATGTGAGCAGCTCACCTCTGTCCATGGAGCAGCAGCCCTGTGAACAGCCAGCCTATTTCTGAGGAGTGGCAGCTCCATACACACCACCCCTGTCTGAGGGGTGGCAGCCACATGCAGCTTGCCCTGGCCAAAGGGCAGCAGCTGCGTGAGCAGCCTGCCCCCATCCAAGGAGCAGAAGCTGCACACAGCCTGCACCTGTCCAAGGAGCAACCCCCACTCACAGCCCACCCAATCTAAGGAGCAGCAGCCTCAAGAGCATCCTGCCCCCACCAGCCAGAGGAGCCACACTGCTGTGAGCAGCGCCCACCAGAGGAGCCACCACCAACTGAGGAGCAGCACTGTCACAACTGCCTGAGGAGTAGCCACCACCCTAGGAGCCGCTGCCGCCCAAGGAGCCACTGCAACCCAAGGAGCAGCCCCCACATGACTTGACACCTAGATCCTTCGGTGAGAGCAAAAATGGGGAGACAAAGAAACCCCCAAAGAAAAGAAAAGGAGGAATCACCAGAAAAGCAGCTGAGTGAAACAGAGGTATGCATATGTAAGAAAGAGAATTCAGAATAAGGGTCATACAGTTCATAAACTGGATGGGTGAAAAAATCAACTTATGTAGGAATCAAGAAATAAAGAGTGATATATCTGCAATAAAAACACCACGGAACGTTTCAACAGTAGACTAGGAGAAGCAGAGGATCGAATTAGTGAATTAGAAGACAGGGAAGCAAAACACAACCAAACTGAACTGCAATTGGAGAAAAAAATTAAAAGACAAGAGGAGAGCCTAAGGGAGCTTTGGGACAACATGAAACAAAGCAACATATGAATAATAGGCATGCCAGAACAACAGGAAGAGGAACAAAGGTTAGAAAACCTATTTGAAGAAATAATGTCAGAAAACTTCCCTGAGGTGAGGAAGAAAAACGTCACACAAGCACAGAGAGTCCCAAACAAGATGAACCCGAAAAGACCCACACCAAGACACATCATAATTACCATGGCAAATGTTCAGGACAAAGAGAGAATCTTAAAGGATGCAAGAGAGAGACAGAAAGTTACATATATGGGATCTCCCATTAGATTATCAAATGATTTGTCAACAGAAACACGTCAGACCAGAAAGAAATCAAAGGAAATTTACAAAGTGATGCAAAGCAAGGGACTGAATCCAAGAATACTCTATGCAGCAAGGCTATCATTCAAAATTGAAGGGGAAATAAGGAGCTTCACAGACAAAAAAAGACTAAGGGAGTTTATTGCTACCAAACCAGCAACGCAAGAAATGCTAAAAGGACTGGTGTAAATAGAATAAATAAAAAGGGAAGAAGGAACATAGGCACAAAAAATAAAAATGGCTACAAACAAGTACCTATCAATAATAACTTAAAAAAACAACAACAGACTAAATGCTCTAATCAAAAGACATCGAGTGGCTGAAAGGATAAAAAAAAAAAAAAAAAAAAAAGAAACATGACCCTTATATATGCTGTCTACAACAGACCCACCTCAGAACAAGGGACTCACACAGACTGAAAGTGAAGGGGTGAAAAAATATCTTTCAGGCAAATGGAAATGAAAAAAAAAAAAGCTGGGGTAGATACTTATATCTGACAAAATAGACCTCAAAGTGAAGGCCATAACAACAGACAAGAAAGGCCACTTCATAATACTAAAGGGATCAATACAACAAGAGGATATAACCCTGGTAAACATATATGCACCCAATGCAGGATCACCCAAATACATAAAAAATAACTCCTGGAAGATATCAAGGGAGAAATTGACAACAATACAATCATAGTAGGGGAATTTACTACACCACTGACATCACTGGATAAATCCTCTAGACAAAAAAATCAGCAAAGAAACAGTAATCATGAATGACTCACTAGATCATATGGACTTAATTGACATCTTCAGAACATTTTACCCCATAGCCATGGGATATATATTCTTCTCAAGTGCACATAGGACATTTTCAAATATAGACCACATATTGGGTCACAGGAAAAGTCTCTTCAAATTCAAGAAGACTGAAATCATATTAAGCATCTTCTCAGACTAAGATGGCTTAATATTAGAAATAAACTACAACAAAAACAACCAAAAAATTCAAACATTTGGAAACTGAATAGCATGCTATTAAACAATGATTTGCTTACCAAAGAGATCAAGGAAGAAATTAAAAACATCCTGGAAATGAATGACAATGAAAACACAACAATTCAAAATCTATGGGACTCAGTGAAAGCAGTCCTGAGAGGGAAGTTCATAGCTCTACAGGCCTACCACAAAAAAATGGTAATAAATCATTTAACTCTACAACTTAAAGAGCGCAACTAGAAAATCCCAGAATGAGCAGAAGGAAGGAGATAATAAAGATCAGAGCAGAAATAAATGACATAGAGACCAAAAAATACAAAATATCAATGAAACCAAGAGCTGGTTCTTTGAAAGGATAAACAAGATTGCTGAACCTCTAGACAGGCTCACGAGGAGGCAAAGAGAGAGGACTCAAATAAACAAAATCAGAAATGAAAGAGGCTAAATAACAACAGACTGCACAGAAATACAAAGGATTGTTAAAAAATACTATGAACAGCCCTATTCCAACAAGCTATACAACCTAGAGGAAATGGACTTATTCCTAGAAAAATACAACCTTCCAAAACTCAAGCAAGAAGAATCTAAAAATCTCAATAGGCTGATAACCATGGAGGAAACTGAAGCAGTCATCAAAAAGTTTCCAGCAAACAAAAGGCTGGGCCAGATGGCTTCACAAGGGAGTTTTACCAAACATTCAATGAAGAACTAAAACCTATCCTCCTCAGACTCTTCCAAAAAATTCAAGAGGAAGGAACACTTCCAAGCTCTTTCTATAAAGCCAGCATTACTCTAATACCAAAACCAGATAACGACAACACAAAGAAAGAGAACTACAGGCCAATATACCTCATGAACATAGATGCCAAAATCCTCAACAAAATTCTAGTAAATCAGATCCAGCATTACATCTGAAAGATCATACACCATGACTAAGTAGAATTTATCCTGGGTATGCAAGGATGGTATAATATCTGCAAATCAATAAATGTGATACAGCACATAAACAATTTAAGAGATAAAAATGACATAGTCATATCAATTGATGCAGAGAAAGAATTTGACAAAATCCAATACCCTTTCTTGATAAAAACCCTGGCAAAATGTGAATAGAGGGATGAGCCTTCAACATAATAAAAGCTTTATATGACAAATCTACAGCCAACATCATACTCAATGTGCAAAAAACTAAAACCATTTCACTTAAGAACAGGAATGAGACAGGGATGCCCACTTTCACCACTCCTGTTCTACATAGCACTGGAAGTGCTAGCCATAGAAATTAGACAAGAAGAAGAAATAAAAGGTATACAAATTGAAAAAGAAGCCATAAAACTGTCCTTATTCACAGATGACATGATACTGTCCATAGGAAACCCTAAATACTCCATCAAAAAATTATTAGACTTAATAAGTGAATTTGGCAATGTAGCAGGATACAAAATTAATGCCAAGGAATTTATGGCATTTTTATACACCAATAGTGAACTTACAGAAAGAGAGATTTTAAAAAACAATCCCATTTACCATCACACCAAAAAAAGTAAGATACCTAGGAATAAACTTAACTAAGGAGGTAAAAGACCTGTACTCCAAAAACTACAGGACACTGAAAAAAAGAGAGGAAAACATAAGCACATGGAAGAACATACCATGTTCATAGATTGGTAGGATCAACATCATTAAAATGTCCATACAATCAAAAGCAATGTATAGATTCAATGTACTCCCCATTAAAATACCAATGGCATATTTCACAGACCTAGAACAAACTATCCAAAAATTCATCTGGAATAAAAATAGACCCCGAATAGCTGCAGCAATCCTGAAAAAGAAGAATAAAGTAGGAAGGATCTCAATACCAGACATCAAGCTGTATTACAAAGCCACTGTTCTCAAAACTGTCTGGTACTGCCACAAAAACAGACATATAGACCAATGGAATAGAATAGAGAGCCCAGAAATTGACCCAAACCACTATGCTCAACATTTGCCAAAGGAGGCAAGAGCATACAAAGGAGTCAAGACAGTCTCTTCAATAAATGATGTTGGGAAAATTGGACAGATACATGCAAAAGAAATGAAACTAGACTACCAAATTACACCATACACAAAAATAAACTCAAGATGGATAAAGGACTGAAACATAAGATGGGAAACCATAAAAATACTAGAGGAATCCACACGCAGCAAAATCTCAGACATATGTACGAGCAATATCTTCACCCATACAGCTCCTAGGGCAATGGAAACTAAAGAAAAAAATAAACAAATGGAACTACATCAAAATAAAAAGCTTTTGCACAGCAAAAGAAACCATCAACAAAACAGCAAGAAAGCCCACTGCATGGGAGAACATATTTGCCGTTATCACCGATAAGGGTTTAAACTCCAACATTTACAGGGAACTCATACAACTTAACAAAAGGAAGATAAATAATCCAATCAAAAAATGGACAAAGGAACCTAAATAGATACTTTTTGAAGGAGGACATACGGAAGGCCGAGGGACATATGAAAACATGCTCAAAGTCACTAATCATCGGAGAGATGCATATCAAAACAACAATGCAGTACCATCTCACACCTGTCAGAATGGCTATCATCAACAAACAACAAGTGCTGGTGAGGATGCGGAGAAAAAGCAACCCTGGTGCACTGCTGGTAGGAATGCAGACTGGTGCAGCCACAGTGGAGAATAGTATGGAGTTTCCTCAAAAAACGAAAAGTGGAACTCTCATTTGACCCAGTGCTCCCACTTCTAGGAATATCTCCCCAGAAATGAGAAACACCAATCAGAAAAGATATATGCACCCTATGTTGATAGCGGCACAATTTACCATAGCTAAGATTTTGAAACAGCCTAAGTGCCCATCAGCAGATGAGTGGATTAAAATCCGTGGTACATCTACACAATGGAATACTACGCTGTGGTAAAAAAGAAGGAATTCTTACCATTTGCCATTTGCAACAGCATGAATGGAACTGGAGAGCATTATGCTAAGTGAAATAAGCCAGTCATAGGAAGACAGATATCACATGATCTCACTCATTTGTGGAATATAATTAACAACATAAACTGATGAACAACAGATCCAGAGACAGAGAAGCATCAATCAGACCATCAAACCTCAGAGGGAAGGTAGGGGAGGGTGGGGCAATGGGGAGAGATCAACCAAAGGACGTGTATGCATGTTTATAAGCTTAACCAATGGACACCAGGGGGGTGAGGGCATGAGTGGGGTGTGTGGAGGAAATAGGAGGATAAGAACATGTATGTAATACCTTAATCAATAAAGAGAGAAAAAAATAAAAATAAAAATAAAGGCTTAGATTTGGGAACCATAAAATCGTATCTGAGACAACTTCTATCTCCCCCATCCTTGCTTATTTTATGTGCTCTAATACATGTGCTTTCAAATAAAAATCTATTCTTTTTGTCAAATTAAAGCAGTGCTAGTAACTAAGTGCTACAATACAAAGCAGAGTGCACAGGGACACCAAAAGAAACACACTGCAGTTAAGGATTTTAGTTTCAGTTTTCAGCTTTAAAAAAGTAAGTAATCCCTGCCAGCATATCTCAGTGCTTGAGTGTTGACCTATGGAGGTCATGGTTTGATTCCTGGTGAGGGCACATGCCTTGGTTGCAGGCTGGATTTACAGTGCGGGATAAGCAAGAGGCAGCTAATCAATGATTCTATCTCATCATTGATTTTTCTCTCTCTCTCTCTCTCTCTCTCTCTCTCTCTCTCTCTCTCCCTCCCTCCCTCCCTCCCTCTCTGAAATCAATTATATATATATATATATATATATATATATATATATATATATATATATATATATATTTAAAGCAAGTAAAACAATAGATTTAATGATAAAAATACCTTAACTGTGTTCTTCTAAATAAGGGTGAGCTCAGAATTTTACCCCTTGAATTCAAAAGCTCTTACACACATCACCATTAGCCATTAAAATTTCAAAACAATAGTAATAAAGGATGTATGGGGTAGGTTCAAGACACTACTGACATATCATATACCTGTCATGGGTATATGTCAGCTATGTACTAGTATATCACAAACTCCCAAGAGTGAGCCTGGGCACTGCCTTCAAGGAGCCCCTGGTAGGTTATGGCAGGACCCGCAGAAGGGTTCCCTCTGTTGGTAGCAACTTATCATTGTGAGGACATATGAACATTTAGCAAGATCCAGCCCAAAAGTAATCCCAGAAAGCAAATGCTTACATAATTTTCATAGTATGTACAAATGTCTGCCACCAAAACAGGGCCTGAAAGAAAGAGAAACACAGAGTTGGCACGTATGAGCTGTAATGTCTTCTATGAATAACAAGGTTTTCAACTGCTCAAAAAATTGATCTTGCAGAAGAGTTCATTTAAAAGGCCTTCGAGAGAATGTTTGAGAAGCCCAGAATCACTCTCTGTTGTCCATTTAGAATAGCTCTGACTTTCCTGTGAGAGCCACAGAGTAGCTTCCACATTTTTATTCTGAAGTACTCAAGCATTGCAATAAGTTATCTGAAAGAGATTACATAACCACAATCTAAAAATACTTGCCACTGAGCAAATCTAATGGTTCTTGTATTATTGGTTCATGTGGTGAATAAATTCTGGAATCTCTACAGGGAGAAGTGCTGATATACAGATGAAACTGAACATTCTTCCTCAGTTTAAATCTTTCTCAGTCTGATTTCTAAAAGATATATCTTCCCCCCCCCCCATATTTGTTATTTAAGTAAAGCTCAAGTTTTATATAAAGAAATCTAAGTAAGGATCTTTGAGATCTTATTTCTGCACGGCAATCATTTAATGCAAGGCCACAATCACTCATGTATTTGACATTAATACATTTTGTTTCTGTAGAAACACTTATCACCTTGTCATCTTTAACATCTGTGCCTGTTGTCATGACAATCTCAGCAAGAACTTTTCAGCATGAGGGGAGAGGAAGTTGTCAGTCAGATCACAGAATTTATCCAGAAACAAGTGTAACATCATGCACAAACATTCCTGTTTTCTTTATTTTATATATACATGGAAAACTATTATTGAGGATTTCCTGACTACCAGAGACTGTTTCTGTCTTGAATTTTTAGTTTTTATGTGTTTGTTTTTTTCCTGATCCTAAGGCAAAGCTTCCTTCAGTGAAAGAACTTAGATAATATCTTAGGAGCACTGAAATAATACCAAGCATGTAAGGCGGGAAACCATAAAAATACTAGAGGAATCCAAAGGCAACAAAATCTCAGACATATGCTGAAGCAATTTCTTCACCAATACAGCTCCTAGGGCATTGGAAACTAAAGAAAAAATAAACAAATGGGACTACATCAAAATAAAAAGGTTCTGCACAGCAAAATAAACCATCAACAAAACAACAAGAAAGCCCCCTGCATGGGAGAACACATTTGCCAATGTTATCACCGATAAGGGTTTAATCTCCAACATTTATAGGGAACTCATACAACTTAACAAAAGGAAGATAACAATCCAATCAAAAAATGGGCAAAGGACCTAAATAGACAATTTTCAGAAGAGGGCATTCAGAAAGCCAAGGTCTCTGTTTTATTTTTTTAAATTTATTTGTATTAATTTTTAGAGAGCTAGAAAGGGAGAGGGAGAGAGAGAAAAAAAACACATCAAATGGTTGTCTCCCGCACATACCTTGACCTGGGACTGAACCCACAGCCAGGGCATGTGCCCTGACTGGCAATCAAACCAGAGACCTTTTGGTGTATGGGATGAAGCTCAGCTGAGCCACAGTGGCCATGGCTGTGTTTTCTTTATTTTTAAAACATATAAGGGGGAAGAGATCAACCAAAGGACTTGTATGCATACATAAAAGCCAAACCAATAGGCAAAGATATGACTGGGGGGGGAGGTTGGGGGTTAATGGGGGGGATGAGGACACATTTGTAATACCTTAACCAATGAAGAAATTAAAAAAAAACATATATATTTTTATTGATTTCAAAGAGGAAGGGAGAGAGAGAGAGAGAGAGAGAGAGAGAGAGAGAGAGAGAGAGAAAGATCAATGATAAGAGAAAACCATTAATTGGCTGCCTTCTCATGCCCCACACTGGGGATTAAGCCTGCAACCCTGGCATGTGCCCTGCCCGGGAATCAAACCATGACCTCCTGGTTCATAGGTGGACACTCAACAACTGAGCCTTATTGGCCAGGCTGCACTTTCTTCTATCACTTCTGTGGCTCTCCATATCCAACTCAAAAAACCACTCTCAACTGCAGCCGTGTGATGTTGCTCCAAGAATTTTACATAAATATAAACACAATATATTCTCTTTAGTGTTTGATTTCTTTCCATTAAATTTGTATTTGTGAGATTTATTGATGTCGCTGCCTGTGACACTAGTTCATTAATTTTCATTGCAGGGAAGTTTGCTGTTTTAATGATATATCAAAATTTATTGAGCTATTTCACTTCTTATGAACATTTGGGCTCTTTTCAGTCTTTGGATGCTACAATGAGAATTCTTATTCATTTGTTCCAGAAAACATATGTATAAATATGTTCAGTATACATGTTGGAATCAAATAGAAATTGCTAAAGTCATAGGATATGAGTATATTCATCTTTGGTAGACACTTCCAAAGAATTCTCCAATGTGATTGTATTGATTTACATTCAAAACAGCAGTACTTGACAGTTTCATTTCTTCCACATATTTGTTAACACTTTGTTTTGTCATTGGTTTTAATTTGAGCCAATGTGGAATATGTATAGTGGTATCTATAGTTTTATTTCCATTTTTCTCATGATTTATCATGTTGAGTATTTTACATTTGATTTTTTTTCATTTGTTTATGTTCTTTATTGACCATTTTGCTATCCCTTTGTTTTGAGGGGGAGGGGTGGAGAAAAAGCTGAAGGGATAAGAACTAAAAATTGGCAGTTACAAAATAGTAATCACAAGAATGTATGCAAAGTACTGCATAGGAAATATAGTTAATAACATTGTGATAACAATGTATGGTGTCAGGTTGGTACTAGACTTATCAGGGGGATCACTTTGTAAGTTATATAAATGTCTCACAACTGTGCTGTATACATGAGACTAATATAATATTGACTGTTAACTGTAATTGAAAAATAAAATAAACATTTAAAAAATAAAAAATAAACAAAAGTCTTTTCTACACCAAAGGTCAGTTGTTTTCTCCTGTGTTGTTTTCTAAGAGTTTTATAGTTTTATGCTTTATATTTAGGTCTATGATCCATTTTGATATAAGTTTTGTGAAGGTTGTAAGACCTATGTCTAGATTAGTGATTTTCAACCAGTGTGCTCCAGCACACTAGAGTGCCACAAGAATTTTAAAACATACAATACCTGACTATTTAGTCAGAGGCACTGACCTCTTTTTCCTTAGATTGTCAAATTTAACAAAAATTACAATAGCCAACACAGCAATAGCCGTCCACTGTGAATAAATCAAAATTATACCTATTTTTGTCAGATTGGCACAAAATATTATACATTTTTGGTGTGCCAAAGAATTTTAATAATTAGTTTATGCGTGCCATGAGATTAAAAATGTTGAAAATTGCTGGTCTAGATTACTTTTTTTATATGTGGACATCCAGTTGTTTCAGCACCATTTGTTGAAAGACAATATTGCTCTGTGATCTTTGAGCAGGTTCCTCAATTTTCTGAGGCTTATTTCCTGGGCCAAAAAGATGGAATAAAAGTAGTTTACCTCATGGAGTTTTTGAGATGATTGGCACATAGTATGTGTTCTGTAAACAAAAGTTAATAAAAATTTTTACAGTTATCATCAGCATTTCCAGCAAGGCTCAGACAGGCCAAATGGAAAGCTGTCTCCCATAGAGTCAGCATATGGGAGAGAGAGAGCACTTGAGGATGGATCAAGCCTGAAGAGTTACAACCAAAGGTATGTTACTGAACTACAGTGGAGAGAAGAATATTATCATGAGAAAAGTCTAGGTTATAAGCCTAAAAGAAAATAAAAGAGGTACAGGGTTGAATGAACAAGACAAAAACATCATGATAAGGACAAGTTGAAGATTAGAAGTAAGGAGTAATGAAGAATTAATTGAATGCAGAGTGTGGTGCCAAGAGGAAATCTATTCTCAACACTTGGCATGTAGTAAGATTTTGCTGTTGTATACTTGGGTGACTTGGATAGAACAAGCATACCTCATTCGAGGCACTGCATGGACTCTACCAAAACCACACCTAGAACATCACAACCCTGGTTTAGTAAACCCCCAAGCAAATCAATCCTTCTTATCTATTGTGTGTTTACTTCTTTACAGGATTAACCATATAAAGCAGTCACTCACTGGATGCAAGAGGAAGTGTTTTATCTCCAGTTTCCACATATGTACCATTTTCTTTCTGCTTTGGAATGCAAGGGACTTGACCATCATTAAACAGAAATACTATCTTGGATGTGCAATCCAAGAAAATATTTTTTCTCAGCACGTTAGACTGAAAAATAGTCAGTCTTCCTAAAGAATAGAATGGTAGCCACCATGGTTTAGCTTCTCACATTAATACTCCCTATGGGATAATGTGCTATTAATATGGCAAAAAAAAAACCCACTTTAAATAGCAGCTTGTGCTTCTTTTTTATTTCTCTACTGCAAAAGCTGATTTACTGTGTGTTTCTTCCATCTGGCAGGATGCTAATCTGAATATGAATCAATCCTTGCAAAAATAACTGCAGGAAATTTTAGACATTCATAACTTTCTAACTTTTTTTTCTCTTTAACAATAGCATTTTTGTCATTCTTTCAGCTGAACAAAGTTTTGCAATTGAAATTAAGTATGACTATTTAAAGAATTGTGCCACCTTATTCTGCATGCCTCCTTTACTGTGATGAATTCACATTGGTCATATTCTAGATATTTGCACATAAATGAATAATTGCTATTACCCCAAAAAGTTTTAATCATGAGTAGAGAACAAATTAATGTGATGTTCACAACTTGATGAGCAAAATGATCAAAAATCATTCTCAAATATCTGATTCTTCTTTTCTTGCAGTGCATTTTGTAATAATGCTGGTTTCTTCTAACATTGCTATACCAACTAATGTTTCTTATGCTATGTGTGTGGGGGGGGGACTCAATTTCTTAGCAAGTATCCCCTGGCTATTTTCAAAATAACTTCCCAACCATTCCCACCCACATTGTGCATTCACATTCCTCTCTAAGGAGAGAACATAGACTTTGATATAACATCAATATGGGCTCAGTATCAGCTCTGTCATTTATTTTACCAGCTTTGGGCCTCAATATTAAATGTGAAATGAAAATTATATCATGCACTTCACAGGGTGATTGTGCAGCTTAAATGAGCAAGCATATTTAAAGCCTTAGTACAGTGCCTAACACTTAGTAGTGTACAGCAAATATTTCTATTCCCCTTTTGCTCATGTTGTTTCCACTGCCTGAAATGCTCAATCTGCCCTTCAAGGACTATTTTTACAAAGCCTTCCCTGATGAACATGAACCTTCCCTCAAACTTCTGCTGCATTTTTGTTTTCAGCTCTTTAAAAAATACATTCTAGCGCATTTTTCGGATACTAAAATAATTTTGGCCAATTTCTCATCCCCTCTGCTTGCTTGTGAAATCTTGAGAGCAGCAACACTGTCTTGTTCATCTTGATCACCACCAAAACCTGGGCTATTTTAGGCACTTAGCAGATGTTTGCAAAATTTAATGGAATCAAAATAGTAAAGTAGCTGGCAGGTACCCACAATATATTTTTCACTGAGGAAGTGATAATAGCTCTTCTGGATGCACATTATAGTCTGCAAAAATCTGTCTATTGGCATAAAGAGATAGTGATAATAAGTCCTGAAGATATATTTTACATAACACAAAGAAAATATCTGAGGTTTACATTGCACACATTAGTTGTACAATCAACACCCTCTGTAAACTAAAGGTATTTAAATATAGGATGGTTGTGGATACTCTAAACATCAATTATAAACACAAAAGTAAAGCAAACATTTTAGAACAGATTCCCAGGTTCAAAGATCAATATGGATACATCCCTGTTCCTTAAGTTCTCTTCAAGTGCAAATCTAAACTAAATACTAAGCAGCTAAGCCACTTTTGAAATGTCTGCCAAGATGATGCATTTGCTTATATTACAATATATACTGTTTTAAATACATTTAAACCATGTTTTTCTCATTAATAAAACATGTATGCTCTATATCCAGTGTTATATTTTATTCATGTTCTTATGCTAAAGCATTTTAAAATAAGATGTAGATGTGCAAAATAAATTACACATTAGCTTTCAAGTAAGAGTTTGCTATGAAAATTCAACAAAAGCAAACAAACTTTGGAAGTTGAACTATAGCTATCAACGGAAATAAGACAGTTTAGAAAGAAAATCCAGGAATAAGAATTTCTTTTTTAAATAATGTTGGGACAAAAGACTTTTTATATGAATTACATAGTTAAGATACACAGTTCCATTCTTTAATAGGTGTTTCAGTCCTTGATACACTATTTAAAGACTGATTTATCAGAAAAGCACAAAATTGTGATTGATGAAGGTTTTCTAACTACCTTAACAACTGATTAACTTCCACAAAACATGATACAATAGTCCACAATATAAATTAATAATAATGTTATAAGGATTTGACTTATTTTTCTCCACTATTGCAAAGAGTTGAGGCTTTAGAAAATATAACTGTTATATTTGCAAATATGTAGAGTGTGTGGACACAACCTTTAAAGCAAGCTAACAACTAATTATTAAAGTAAAGGTAGTCTCTTCAGCACAAATTTAAAATATACTATTGTAATTGCTGTTGTTAGGTTTTTATTAGCAAACATTCTACTAGTATAGGTTCTTATTATTTGCCAGCCACTATGCTAAATGCATCATACACATTGTCTACACACTTAAAAAGCAAGTAAATGTTGACAACTAAGAGGTAAAAGGGAAAGGGGAAAGTGAACTAGCATTTTAAAAAGCATGTTGGAAAAGAAGAGCCAGATTAGATAAACTGGCTAGCAGGTGAGAGACACCAAGGTGATTCTGACTAGCATGAATTTACCACAATCCTGAGTCTGGCCCTCAGCTTTCAAAGTCTAGAAATTTTGACCCATATGCTCCTTCATTGAAGGCAGATCTATGTAGGGAACATATTCTAATCAGAAGCTTGATAAACTTGGAAATAGAGCAAAGGAAAAAGGACAGTCTTTAGGAACATTTCATCCAAGTCCCAATAAGGCCCAGAAAAGAGAATAGGTAAAGTCATCTACAGCACAGGGAACAGTACACAAAAGAGCAAAGAGAAGTCAAAAAGTACAATGCCTTACTGAAAGATCTTGTAAGATCTTGTAAGTAAAGATCTTGGACTAGCTGAAGCAGGGCAACCTGAAGCAGAGGTCTGATAAAAATAGGGCTGCAACAGGCAAGGCCAAAATGCAAAAGACCTGGCACTTAACTTTGATTACAATGAGCAGCAAGTTACTGTTTTATTTTATTTTTAAATGAATTTATTAGGGTGATACTGGTTAACAAAATTATAGAGGTTTCAGGTGCACAATTCTACAATACATCATCTGTACAGTGAATTGTGTATTCACCAACCTAAGTCAAGCCTCCAGTCCATCACCAATGATCCTCCCTATACCCTCCTCCATCACCATGCCCCCAAACACACTTTTCCCTCTGGTAATCACCACTTTACTGTTTCAAAGCAAGGGTCTGACTCATCAGACTCTTCTGAAGTCTGTTTAGAGGGAAATAATAGTGAATGAAAGGAAAATAGAAGGCTGTTTTAAGTGGCCAAGATGAAACATACAGATCTAAATTAAGATACGATTCAGGGACAAAACACCTTTAAAACACTGTTTCTCTAAGAAAATGTGCTCTGAATAGAAAACTACTGACTTCACTAAACATTACATTTGGTATTCAATACTTGGTACTTGATGCATTTGAAAGTTGGCATTAGTCCATATTTAAAAATAAACACTGTAACTGTGATTGTTATGATTATATAAAACCATGTTTAGTGCAAATCGGAAACAAAATGAGAAGCTTAAAATATACATAATCGAAATGATTTTATACAATTTTATTAAAAGTATAAGTCACATCACCCAAGATAAAAAAATTAGTGTTGCATTCATTAAAAATTACCTTATAATTCTACTAAACTCTTTTCCATTATTTTTTTTAAATCCTCACCCAACAGAATGGAAGAGAGAGGGAAAGACAGAAATATCTATGTGAGAGAAACACGTCAATTAGTTGCCTCCTACACGCACCCTTACAAGGGCCCGGGTGTGGGAGGAGCCTACAACTGAGGTAGGTGCCTTTGACCGAAATCAAGTCCTGGACCTTAGGTCCACAAGCCAATGCTCTATCCACTGAGCCAAATAGGCAGTGGTCGGCAAACCGCGGCTCTTTGGCCCCTTGAGTGTGGCTCTTCCACAAAATACCACATGCAGGCATGCACGTACAGTGCGATTGAAACTTTGTGGCCCATGCGCAGAAGTCAGTATTTTGTGGAAGAGCCACACTCAAGGGGCCAAAGAGCTGCATGTGGCTCAGGAGCCGCAGTTTGCCGAGCCGCAGTTTGCTGACCATTGGCTAGGGCATTCTTTTTATTCTCTGTCTTCTTGGAGACTATTACGAAATTCATTTCAGTTCTCTAATCCTTTTAGTACATTCAATTTTTAGTTTTATTAAGAGATCTCTGATTAATTTCCAACAATTAATAAAGACAGATAAAACTTCCCAATTTTTACTTAATTGCAAATAAAATTGTTTGAGCACTTATGACATTAATCACAATTTTAAACCATAATTATCAAATATTTCCCAATATAAAAGCAATACATTTACTATTTTAGGAGTAAATCCCACAGCTTGGCCCGGTAGCTCAGTTGATTAGAGCATCCTCCCAATATGCCAAGGTTGTGGGTTCACTCCCTAGTCAGGGCACATACAAGAAGCAACCAATGAAAGCATGAAAAGTAGAAGAGCAAATTCTCTCTCTGAAATAAATTTTAAAAAGAAAATAGTAAATCCCACGTAGTGCACACTGTCAGCGATTGTAGGAGAACGACTATTAGAAGTATTAAAAGAATAAAATAAAGTATGTTTCCAGTGTATGTGTGTGCCAATTCTTGTTCTGTATGTTTCTCTTCAAAGGAGAAAATTACAAGAAACAAGAAGTAGTAAAAGAATTAGGCAATATATATACATAAACATGAATTTGTGAGGGGGAACACTGATTCAGCCAGTTGGCATTGATTGTATTCAATAGTTTTTTCCTAGCTTGAACCTTAAGCATAGACAAAACTTACATTTTTTTTGTTTTAGAATAGGGATAATGCTCCCTGTGATAGAACACAAGTCCCATCATTGCCACTCATATACAGGACTTTGTAAGGAAGCACACACAGATTTGACCTTGTCTTTAAAAAAAATAAGACATGTCCTTGCCAGTTGCTCATTGGTTAGATTCCAGTCAAGGGCATGTACCTGGGTTGCAGGTTTGTTCCCCTGATCAGGGAGCATGCAGGAGGCAATCAATCTAAGTGTCTCTCTCACATCTATGTTTCTCTCTCTCTCTCTCTCTCTCTCTCTCTCTCTCTCTCTCTCTCCCTCTCTATCTCCCCCCACCCTCCCCTTTTCTCTAAAAAAATCAATGGAAAAAATATCCTCAGGTGAGGATTAACCAAAGAAACAAACGAGACAAATTATATTAGAATATTCATAGAAGCTTTATTCACAACAGCCAAAAACTGGATATAGCCCAGGAGTTCCTTTAATAGGAACATGAATAGATTATGACATATCCATGCAATGGAACACTATTCACCATTTAAAAGGGACAAACTTTGAAATTGAGCAAACACATGGATAAATTTCAAAAATATTATTCTGAGAGAAAAAAGCTAGACACAAAAGAAGAGTACATGCTCTGTGACTTCATCTCTATGGAGTTCTAGAAAAGGGAAATTTAATTTAGAGTGAAAAAAATTAGAACACTGGTGCCTGGGTCAGGGAGAGAGGATTAATTGGGAAACAGGCATGAGGGAACACTTTGGAGATAATTGAAATATTTTATATCTTAATAGAGGTTAGGATAACACCAATGTATAAATTTTTTTAAAGACAGTGAATTTGTATGTTTAATTTTACATAAAAATGAAACAAAACCCCAAAAGTCAAACGCTGATGCTATTCATGCTGAACTAACTATTCAGGGGGAAGTATACCGATGTCTGCAACTTACTTTGGAGTACATAAAAATATATGGATTCATGAATGAATAAAGGAATAGGCTAGTTGGTAGATATGTGAAGAAAACAAGTAAGTATAAGAAAACATTAGTGGTAGAATCTGGGAAATGGGTGTACCAGTAATTAATTGTCTCCAACCCAACCCTTCTTGGCTGCATTTTGTGATTCTGGAGCTGGACTCTACAACTCACTTTCTCCTCTGATAAATGGTTCTCAAGTCTTCAGATAATGTGGGGAGAAATTCTCTTAGAACTTAAAGTAAGGTCAAATGGTCAATTTTCCTTCAGTCCTACCTCGGCAGCTTATTTCTGTAGTTAATACTTCAGTTACACATTAGAATTTTATTTTATCCATATTAGTAGGGACAGCCTTTACTTTGTACTGCTGTGATTTACCGCAGTTTAGTTAAATTACACCAGATACCCAAAAGCACAGTTTGAATTTTAGTTTCAGGGTATAGTAACTGAGTAATTACATGAAGTCCAAATGTTGCCAGTTGCTGTTTGGTCCACGAATCACTACACAAATAACAATGCAGGTCATAATCACTGGCAAATCATGTCACTTCTTTCAAATTCTGTAGGTGAATGGTCACTGCACATATGATATTTAATTCATGCACAGATAGCAAAGCATGTAATTGTGTTGAATCCTTGTCTCCCAGTGATAAATGTGACACTTTACCAATATGGGTAATTAAAAGAGAATTGGTCAACCAAGATGTAAGTGCAGCAAATAAACAAAAAGAAAGGAGTGAGAATGCTAGAAGTGAAATTAAAATGAAGTATAAATGAAGTTATACAATAAATAGGTAACCCTGGGAATGTTGATACTGCTGCCATTTTATTTTTTATTATTTTTTTTAATATATTTTATTGATTTTCCACAGAGAGGAAGGGAGAGAGACAGAGAGTCAGAAACATCGATGAGAGAGAAACACCGACCAGCCGCCCCCCGCACATCCCCCACCGGGGATGTGCCCGCAACCCAGGCACATGCCCTTGACCGGAATCAAACCCGGGACCCTTCAGTCCGCAGGCCGACGCTCTATCCACTGAGCCAAACCGGTTTCGGCATTGCTGCCATTTTAGAGACTCTAGAAATGCAGCCAGAGGAACCTAGTGATGGTGAAATTATTGACCTAAATGTAGAAAGTTGTTGTGATGAAAAAGATAAAGATATCCCAGAAGAAGTGATGCCAGCAAAAACTTACACATTAAAGGAAATCTTAGAGATTTTTGACACCATGGAAAGTGTAAAAGATACAATGTTGGAAGCCAATACAAAATTAGAAAGGAGTGAGAATTTACCAAGGCTCCTTTCATATCATAAGTTGTATGCCAAGAAAAGGAAGACAAGCACTATTCAAACTACTCTTGATAAGTTTTTAGAAAGAAATAAAATAATCTTATAATTCAATGTTTCTCATGTTTTAAATTATAGCATACTAAATAAATATTAGTTTTGCTATATTTTCATTTCCCTATGCTTTTAAAACACAGTAAGCATTTTTAAATATTTTTTACCACAAGTAAATGCAATCATAATTTCCCCCAATGATTATTAAGACTATTTTGCAAAGTTTCAGCATGCACTGTCATTTTTATGGTTCTACAATAGTGTGAGAAGTGCTGACTGCCTATACTTAATCAGCTCATACTTGGTTAACAATTCATTTTTTTCATATATGAGCATTCATGCTTTTTAAGTCCAGGCCTCAAAATGATTCCCATGATTTAGTTGTTGTTGCTGTTGTTAATCCTCACCTGTCGAAATTTTTCCATTGATTTTTAGAGAGAGTGGAAGGGAGGGGGAGAGACAGAGAGAGAAACATCGATGTGAGAGAGGCAGATCCATTGGTTGCTTCCCACATACTCCCTGACCAGGGTCAGGGATCCAGAATTGAACTGAGGTACCTGCCCTTAACCTGAATCAAACCCAGGACCCTTCAGTCCTCGAAGGTGGATGCTCTATCCACTAAGCCAAACTGGCTAGGGCAAGAATTCTTTGTATTAAATTTTCGTGTTCAAAATCTGACTCTTGACTGAGCATTGACTAATCAAGTAAGTATAAAAGTCATCATTATAAACTTCTTTCAACTTTGTTGTTTGTTTGAAAAATTTAAAAACAAATGATGGGGGAAATCACATAAATAAGTATTGTGTTTACTTCCAGATAAGTCAGAAGAATAAAGGAAAATTATCTTATGCAATGAAAAACAACAACAATATTTTAAACAATAAAAATGGGAAAGGTGGTGACTTCATCAGCAGCAAATTAATGTAAGGATATACTAGTAACCTATGCCAAACATTTCCAAAACCAATGGGGTGATATAGCAAGGAATTTGACCCAATCACAGCCTGAGATAGAGCTAAGGGAAAGACTATTAGTAAAAGCTTGAAAATTCCTTCTAATACCCATCATCCATTCAGAATCACACTGACAAGATGGATACACAGCCCAGTGAAAAGTTAAGACTGAACTCTTGAGAATAAAAACCATTACTTACTGCCTTCAGGAATCCTTCAGTCATCTAGACAAGGGAGAGAAGAGGGCACTTAGAAAAGATAAAGAAATATATTAGGCTGGCCTCAGACTTCTCCATAGCAACATTCAACATAAAGTGATCTTGGGAATAGAGAACCCTTATATAAATTTAATGGTGAAATCTATGGAAAAGTCATGGTAAGAGGAAGCAAAACACTCAATGCAAGAAGATAATAGAGCCATTTTTGCAATTCTGAGAGCGGGGGGGGGGGGGGGGGATGGGGAAGGGGAGGGGAAGCATGGCATAAAATTTTCTAACCACTCAAGTTGCCCTTTGTGTATAAAGGCAAAAAGCCTTCTTCAAGTTTGAACACATTCAAGGGCCACCATGAACCCTACTGGAAATTATTGCTTGATGAAGCAACCAGTCAATAAGACATTAATCCAAATTTAGAATTTAGGAATGAAGATGTTGTGGCCAAAAATAAATAAATAACGGGAAGCACTGAATGCTTTTAAATAGAGAATTAAAACTAAACAGTTATGGGAATTAGAATTTTAGAAGTCAATTTAAAAGCAAATAGACTTGAAAAAAAAAGTAACAAGTACTGTCTAAAAATCTCCAATAGAGCTTAAAAACAATAAAATATATTTGAATGATTTGTCTGCTTAACTTTGACATTTTTAAAAATATATATATTTTTATTTATTTCAGAGAGAAAGGAGAGGTAGAATCATTGATCACCTGCCTCATGGACGCCCCACACTGAGGATTGAGCCCACAACTCAGGCATATGCCCTGACCAGGAATCGGACTGTGACCTCCTGGTTCATAGGTCAACTCTAAACCACTGAGTCATGCCAGCTGGGCACTTCAACATTTTTTTCTTCAATTTTATTGAATTATTTTTCTTCTATTAAATTCAAGTTAATTTCAATGTACTTCTTTTACATTTAAAATTAATACAGTATACCAGTAATCCCATTTTTATAAAACTACTCTACACATTACCCAGTCATCTAGCCACTTGTATATTTGCATAGGTAGATAGATATATGGAATGATATTCACCAATGTCAATGATGGTGTTCTAGATAATGGGTTTTGAAGTGATATCCCCTTTACTGTACTTCTGCATTATTTGATTTAAAAAATAACAAGTATTTACAGAAAAAGTAAAGTCATGTAATGAAAAGAAAAATAAATCACATAGAGATAGGATTGCTAAACCAAAACATATCCTATCTAATAAAAGAGAAACATGGTAATTAGCGTACGACTGCTGCCCTTCACATTGGCTAATAAGAGTGATATGCAAATTAACTGCCAGCCAAGATGGCGGCCGGCAGCCAGGCAGCTTAAACTGAACATGAGGCTTGCTTGCTTCAGTGACGGAGGACTGCAACATTCCCTGCCTGCCTTGCCAGGCTCTGAGCTTGCAGGTAGAAACATTGTAACAAATATAGAAGCTAAACAAAACCCCAGAAAGCAGCTTTCAGCCGCTGGAATCCCAGAGCTGGAGTTGATACAGAGTTTCGATTATAGAACCTAAACAAACCAGATACCTGATTTCAGCAGCTGAGGCCTCAGAGCTGGAGCCAGAGCTAAAGCTGGCCCAGAATAAAAAATAAAGAAAGAAAAAAAGGAGCAGTTGGGAGCTTCAGTCCCAGCCTGAAAACAGCCCTCAGCCCCTCACCCAGACTGGCCAGGCACCCCACTGGGACCCCCACCCTGAAGGGTGTGTGACCAGCTGCAAACAGCCATAATCCCCTCATCCAGGCTGGCCAGGCACCCCAGTGGGGACCCCCACCCTGATCCAGGACACCCTTCAGAGCAAACCAGCCAGCCCCCACCCATGCACCAGGCCTCTATTCTATATAGTAAAAGGGTAATATGCCTCCCAGCACCTGGATCAGTGGAGCCGCGAGGCCTCCTCCTGACACTGGGATCAGTGTGACAAGGGGCAGCGCCCAAACCCCCTGATAGCTCTGAAGCTCTGTGTGTGACAGGGGGCGGGGCCACAACCTCCCTATCGCCCCTGTTCCTGACAGGGGAAGGTGCACCAACCCCCTGATCGGTCCTGCTCTGTGCCTGATAGGGGGTAGCTCCCCAACCCCCTGATCGCCCTGCTGCACTGTGTATGACAGGGTGCAGCACCACAACCCCCCCACCCCACGGGCCCTGCTCTTTGTGTGAAGGGGTAGAGCCATAACCTCCCCATCGGCCCTGCCCTGAGTGTGAGAGTGGCGGCGCCCCAACCCCCTGATCGGCCCTGCTCTGTGGGGGATAGAGGGCGGCACCTACCCCCCCACCCCACTGGCCCTGCTCTGTGTGTGATGGGGTAGATACATAACCTCCCCATCGGCCCTGCCCTGAGTATGACAGTGGCGGCGCCCCATACCCCTGATCGGCCCTGCTCTGTGGATGATGGGGGGAGCTCCCCAACCCCCTGATGGGCCCTGCTCTGTGAGTGACAGGGTACGGAGCTCCAACCCCCTGATTGGCCCTGCTCTGTGTGTGACAGGGGGTGGTGCCGCAACCTCCCCATTGACCCTGCCTTGAGTGTGACAGGGGGCGGTGCCCCAACCCCCCAATCGGCCCTACCCTGAGCATGACTGAGGGTGGCATCGCAACCTCCCGATCTGCCCTGCTCTGTGCATGACAGGGAGCAGTGCCCCAACTCCCCAATAGGCCCTGCTCTGAGCCGACCAGGGGCTGCACCTAGGGATTGGGCCTGGCCTCTGCCACCTGGGAGCAGGCCTAAGCCAGCAGGTCATTATCTCCCGAGGGGTCCCAGACTGCGAGAGGGCACAGGCCAGGCTGAGGGACTCCCTCCTCCCCCCGAGTGCACAAATTTTTGTGCACCGGGCCTCTAGTATATTAATAAACAAAAGTGAGGAGTAATGTGTAAACCCCATTAAAGCATCAATTTATAAACAATTCCAGTATCCTATCTAATAAAAACAGAATATGCAAATTGACCATGACTTCATGACAAAGATGGCGGTGCCCACAGCCAATAAGGAGGGAATATGCAAATTGGTGCAACAAGGCGAGAGGGAGAAAGGCGGCTCCGGGCCAGAGCGAAGGCGGAAAAGCAGCTCTGGGCCAGAGCGAAGGTGGTGCCAGCAGCCAAGGGAAGAAAGGCCTATTCTTGCACGAATCTTCATACATCAGGCCTCTAGTTAATTATAAATCAATTCACCAAAAATATAGAGAGCAGGCAATAATTTGTTGGCCTACATAGCTACTATATGTATGAAAAAAGTAAACTCAATTTCTTTAGAAGTATCTTATCTAATAAAAGACAAAAAGGGTAATTAACTGTACCTCCGCTACGCTTTCCCATGGGCTAATCAGCGAGATATGCAAATTAACTGCCAACAAAAATGGCGGCCGGCAGCCACGCAGCTGATGCGAGCATGAGGTTTGCTTGTTCCAGTGATGGAGGAAGCCAAGGTTCCCCGCCTGCCACGGCCTGCTCTAAGCTCGGAAAGCAACAGCTCTGAAAGTAACAAAGTTTCAATTATAGAAGCTAAACAAACCCCAGATACCTTCTTTCAGCCAGCCGCAGCCTCAGAGCTGGGAGCACCAGTTAATGCAACAGAGTTTCAATTATAGAAGGTAAATAAATCCCAGAATTAAAAAAAGAAAAAAAGGAGAGTCTGGGAGCTTCAGTCGCAGGCCAGCCTCAAAACGGCCCTCAGCCCCTCACCCAGAATGGCCAGGCACCCCAGTGGGGACCCCCACCCTGAAGGGTGTGTGACCAGCTGCAAACAGCCATCATCCCCTCATCCAGGCTGGCCAGGCACCCCAGTGGGGACCCCCACCCTAAAGGGGGTGTGACCAGCTGCAAACAGCCATCAGCCCCTCACCCAGGCTCACCCGGCACCCAAGCGGGACCCCCACCCTGATCCGGGACACCCTTCATGGCAAACCAGCCGGCTCCCATCCATGCTCCAGGCCTCTATCCTATATAGTAAAAGGGTAATATGCAAACTGACCCTAACAGCAGAAAGACTGGGAATGACTGGTCACTATGACACATACTGACCACCAAGGGGCAGATGCTCAATGCAGGAGCTGCCCTCTGGTGGTCAGTGCGCTCCCACATGGGGGACCTCTGCTCAGCCACAAGTCAGGCTGATGGCTTCCAGTACAGCGGTGGTGGTGGGAGCCTCTCCTGCCTCCTCAGCAGTGCTAAGGGTGTCTGACTGCAGCTTATGTCTGCTCCCCGCTGGCAAGTGGACATCCCCCGAGGCTGCCAGGCTGCCAGAGGGATGTCTGATTGCCAGCTTAGGCCCAATCCCCCGGGGAGCAGGCCTAAGCCAGCAGGTGGTCATCCCCCGAGGGGTCCCAGACTGCGAGAGAGCACAGGCCAGGCTGAGGGACCCCCCCTCCCCCGAGTGCACAATTTTTTGTGCATCAGGCCTCTAGTCTTACACATTAGAGTTCTAACAAATTTAAAACTTCTCTCATCCAAATTGGTAAAAACTTGCTTTAATGATGTAATATTTATTTGATAGTTTAAGAATACCACTAATCTACATTTGAAATTTATAATTTTTATCAACCCCCAGTCAAAATAATAAATGTATTCTTGAACCTTAAGATATTTTATTTTTCTTTGTAATAGTATTTTGTATTTTATCAAGTAAATATTTTAGCTTAGGTTTTATCAATTTTTCAAAAATCTCAATTCAAATCATTAAAGACATGTGTCCTTTTCAGTGTCGATGCCCTGCATTTCCAGCAACTACACAGAGATGTTTATCTATGTGTTTTTATTCATTCATTTGATAAATAATTTCAGTGGTGTCATCTAAATGTGGGCAAATCAGAAAAGTTCAAGTCACTATTATGCCCAATTTCATTAAATTACTTTTGGCAAATGGTGTTGTCTTTTAATAATAGTTTTCAAACATCTAATAATTGCTTGTAATTTTGCCATTGTCTGAGAGTGAAATGAAAGAACAGGCACTTTGGTGCTGCTGAAACCCTCCATCTGTGTTGTACTGCAAAGCTTTCCAGTCACATGATTCCTTTTTACTGTCATGCTGTGAAAATTGCAGGGGTTTGCTGTAATATAGGCTTTTAACTTTTGAAAAAGAACCAAGGGGAAAAAAGGAATAAAATTACAATGAGTCCCAGCAGCCAATTCTATTTCTCCTCTTACCTGACAGGCCAGTTTCTGGCCCCATGGAAGGACCTACCAACTTCTTTAGAACCTTAATTACATATCAGCATTAATTTCAATCCCCTGGATTACTACACTGTAAGGAGACGCTCTCACCACTAGAGATGATTGTTAGGCCCAAAGTCCACTGTGCCTTTCTAATCCTTCTCAGGAAAAGAAAGTGAAAGAAGCCATTTGACAAGCTTCTATTTCAAGTTATACACTGGATCATACTAGTTATTTCTTTTAAAAATATATATTTTTATTGATTTCAGAGAAGAAGGGAGAGTGAGAGGCAGAGAGAAACATCAATGAAGAAAGAGAGTCATTGATAGGCTGCCTCCTGCATGCCCCACACTGAGGATCAAGCCTGCAACCCAAGCATGTGTCCTCACCAGGAATCAAACCATGACCTCCTGGTTCATAGGCTGATGCTCAACCACTGAGCAACACTGGCCTGGCTAGTAGTTATTTCTGATTCACTTCACATTTGGATGTAATTTGGGAGGCCTCCAAGGCAGCTGTCCTCCAAATTATGACTTTTATCATGTTATGGTGCTGCCATTTTAAATACTGGCCTATAAGGTCTCCAGGTTAGAAGAAGGGAGACTATATTAGTAGATAATCCATTGCAGTTTTATAGATAGTTCTGGAAGTGGTGTATTTCAATTCTGTACATCTCTCATTGGATAGATCCAGTTACATAGCCCCAAAATAACAGCAAGAGAGACTGAGAAAGATAGTCTTCCTGTATGT
The DNA here is from genome assembly GCF_014108235.1 of Myotis myotis. Classification (NCBI taxonomy): domain Eukaryota; kingdom Metazoa; phylum Chordata; class Mammalia; order Chiroptera; family Vespertilionidae; genus Myotis; species Myotis myotis. The sequence continues at coordinate 22,345,579 of NW_023416346.1, forward strand.
ACAGCAGGATTAAATGAGATTGGTGAGCATCTAGGCACACTTTGCAATCTTAATTCACATAAAGGGACTTTCAAGGTTTAGAGTCTGTCCATGTCAATTTCATTTCTAATTTAACAAGAAAGAGTTTTACATTTTCATATAAATAATTGCCTAGGAAGTATCTTTCTTCCAACTATCCTCTGATATTGTTGCTTTCTTTTTTCTAGAGGGCTGACTCAGGAAATGGTGTGCAAAGTCTCAGTGATAAAATAGAATATTTTTTATAGGCAATGCATAGTGGCATGGAATTCAGAAAGGTACTATCAATGATCAGATCTCTCCCATTCAAGGAGAGCAGGCTGACTAAACCTAAAACTGTTCCATAAGTGAGTGCTTGTATCCAGGAAGAGTACTAGCAAGGGCAAGACTTGTTCAAATGATAAAAAGTCACAATATGGTTGGATAGGCATAACATTTAGAAGCTGCAAAAAACATGTGGTAGGGAAAATGTTTAATGTTGTTTCATGGGAAGTGCCAACATGTACATATTTCTACATTGCCAGTATGTGTCTTAATCAAGAAGGATGTTACTTTCCCTACTCATAGGAGCTAAAAACATTTCTCTGTTTACTTCAAGGCTGCAGCAAATCTATAAAAAAGTTAGTACATAGCAAGATTGAAGATACTGAATGTTAGATTAGAGTGCGCAAGATACACATTACAAACTGACACAAACAGGAAAGAAGCCATTTTCTAGTAAGCAGTAATGCAGACAGACTGCAGTTTGTTGCCTGTATTGTGGTGAGGAGGGATAGCCTCCAAAAACTTAAGTGACAAATGCTCTATATATAAAGTAAAATTGGATAAAGTTTTTAAGTAAAAACTTAAGGATTTTTTGCAAAAGGTAACATAGACCCTGAATGACAAAATAATATCCCAGTTGAGACATGCATAGAAATTTACTCAGTAAATATTGATTGAATAAATGAATGGACAAGTGAATGAATGAGGGAGAACTTGGAATATAAAGGTGCCATACATGGGGGGAGTTGGGAAGAGTAGAAGCAAGTGATATGAGGTAAGAGGAGACAGTAAGGTTTACTTCTTAAGTGATTAAGAATTACTATTTTTTAAAATTTTATTTACATGCTGGCTGTGGAGCTTGACCCTCCCTCAAAAAAACCATACCCTGTGCAGGCTATGTAGATGACTAGTAATAACATTCTATATGTCCTTTTCGTTTAGGTTCCCCAACAGTAGCAAAGCATGGTTCAGCCTCAAGGTTGACTCCATTAGCCCTGAATCTTGCATAAACAAAGTCAGTGAGGAAACCTTCCATAAAACATCAGTCAAATTCTACTGACCATCAATAAAAACCAATTAAGCTGTTTTCTCTATTTTACTAGGACCAAGAATGGAAGTGGCCATCTATCATGAAAAAAAAAACAAAAACAAAAAACAAACAAGCACATTCTAACAGTATAGATAGTTAGATAATAAATGGCTTACAATTTACCAGATGGTCTGTTTTTAAAGAGATTGCTCCTAAAATTGCATATGAATATACTCTGACTAAGAGATCATACTTCTAGGTAAGACACATTGGCAAAAATATGAAAATTTAGGTACATATTCATTGTAACATTATTTATAACTAGAGGCCCGGTACACAAAATTCGTGCATGGGTAGGTTCCCTAGGCCTGGCCGGCAATCAGGGCCAATCGGGGCCTTCCTTCGTTCCACGCTGCCCCCTGTTGATCAGTGCGCATCACAGCAAGCGATCAAACTGGTCAAACTCCTGAGGGGACACTTTGCATATTAGCCTTTTAGATAGATAGATAAGAAAGAAAGAAAGAAAGAAAGAAAGAAAGAAAGAAAGAAAGAAAGAAAGAAAGAAAGAAAGAAAGAAAGAAAGAAAGAAATGAAGGAAGAAAGAAATGAAGGAAGAAAGAAGCTGGGTACAATCCAAATGTGCATCAATAGGATATTGTTTGAATAAATTATGTTACATTTATGTAAGGTGAAAAATATGTGTCATACTGCCATTTATCTAAGAAAGTTGGTGGAGGCCATCTTGTTGTACCAGAAATCAAGGAAGCTGACAAAGACTTCTAAAGTATGTCCAAAAACCTAAGGCACCAACAGGAGAGAAAGGAAATATAGATCAAAGAGGTTAATTAAAACTTCATAATTGTGAATATCAGTGTGAACTCATATAATTAACGAAAAATACTTCCTAGCTCTGTCCACTGAAATGTCCTAGAAATAATAATCACTGTAATAGTAACAAAGGATACTATGCATCCAGACTATTGTCTTGAAACACTATTTCCCATTAAATAAAATTAGTGATCCTTGATAACACAGATTACTGGTCTATATCTGGAAGTGAAAAAGAGTAAGCCTGGGACACATTGTCATATACATTTCCATATGAGGATAAGATTACTGGGACTGTAAAAAACAAACAAACACACAAACAACTAAGGTCCCCTTTGAAGAGCTTCCCATGTGCCAAAGATGGGATGATTTGAGCCACTGGTAAACTATGAAGAATGCTAGGGAACCATTCCTTCTAAAAATTGGTGAAGAAAGAGAAAACAATGAACTATTAACCCTCACCTTTCCTAAATATATTGTACCATTGGGTAATCAATGAGAAGATAAAGGGAAAGTTTCCCTTCATACAAGTGTTCAAGTTAATAAATGGAAAAGGAATGATAGAAATAGACTCTGACCATTTAGAAACCTTGCAATAAAATAATCTATACTAATAAAAGGGTAATATGACAATTAGACCGGGAGACCTTCCGGACGTCCCTCCGGACAAAGCCATGGTGGCAGGGCTGAAGCAGAGGCAGTTAGGGGAGGGCAGTTGGGGGTGATCAGGCTAGCAGGGGGAGCAGTTGGGGGCTAGTAGGCTGGAAGGGGGGGCCAGTTGGGGGTGAGCAAGTTGGCAGGGGGGGCAGTTGGAGGCAAGTAGGTTGGCGGGGGGGGGGGGTTGGAGGTGAGCAGGCCATCAGAGGGGGCAGTTGGGGGCAAGCAGGCTGGTGGGGGGGAAGTTGTGGGTGAGCAGGCCAGCAAGTGGGGGTGGAAGTTGGGGGTAAGCAGGCTGGCAGGCAGGTGAGTGGTTAGGAGCCAACGGTCCCAGATTGTGAGAGGGATGTCCAACTGCCAATTTAGGCCTGATCTCCCGGGGGATCCCAGATTGGAGAGGGTGCAGGCCAAGCTGAGGGACACCCCCACCCTGCACAAATTTTGTGCACTGGGCCACTAGTTGATATATAATTGTCAAAGGATATTAACATTACAAAATGAAAAATAACTTAGCAAAGTTAAAGATATTATACCATACAATACCACAATTCCTGTATATACCAGAGAGTCTCATGCACATGTGTCCTGGGAGACATCTACAAGAATGTTCATAACACCATTGTTTGTAATAGGAAAGAAATAGATTGCACTCTAGATATCCATAAACACTATAAAGGATAAATAAATAGTGGAATAGCCATACAACAAAGTACAATATTATAATGAAAATAAATGAATTGCAACCATACACAACATAGTACTGAGGAGGAAAAAAAGAGAAAACACACACAGAAGAATATATTCAGTGAAATTACATTTATATAGAGGTGAAAACAGGCAATGTTAAACAATACTAGTACGTTGTTACAGGATACAGACATTTGTGGTTAACTATCAAATGATGCAAAAATATTAATCCAAAATTCAGAATAGTATACCAGGACAGGTGTTGGAAGCATATAAGATTGGGAACAGGAATACAAGGGGCTTCAAATTCAAAATATTTTATTTCTTAAATTAGACAGTAGGCATATTTGTTTCCATTTTATTGTCGTATCTGTATATATATATATATATATATATATATATATATATATATATATGTGTGTGTGTGTGTGTGTCTATACATAGGCACACACAAAAGGGACTTATATAATGGCTGCAATATGGCACTTGAAGAACAAACATTTAAAGAAAGTATTTGACTATAAATAATTAAATAAGGCACATAAAAATAGAATTATTATACAGCTGCAATGAAAATGCAATTGCTCAAATTTGAAACACTATAAGAGTGATTCATTCGGCAAATGATTTTGACGTCCTTATATGGCAGGTATTGTGTGGTGGGTATGCAGTGACCAACAACAAGCACACAGTTCCTGCTCTCTAGTGGCGAGAGAAACATTGAACAAGTAAATGACCCATAAATGTGTACTTACAAATTGCAGCGAGAGTATTAGCATAAAACCAATGCTTTCTGAGTAAGTTTGTTTCAGAAATTGAGTAAAAGGTAGACTGCCACTTTACAGATAAGAAAACTGAGGTCCATCTATGTTAAGCAACTCACTCAAGGTCATATAAGCTTATAAGTGGAGCAACTGTGAATCAAATCCAGGTAGTCCGCAGAGGCCAAGCTTCTATGCTATACTGAGAAGAAAAACATTTGAATTATCAGGAGAACAGTGGAACTGATGTTAACATTTATTGGTCAGGAAAGGCCTCTCTGAGCATCTGACATTTATACTTAGAAATGAAGCATCAGGAAAAGCAGGCTTGATTCCTTGTCTGTACTAACTGATCTAAGTTATAGGAAGTCTAGAGGGCAGGTAGGCACAAGGAAAATACTGAAGAGGGAAATCATAATGAGAAGCCTCCCTCCCTCAGTTCCTATACTCATTCTCTCAGACCTCATGAAGAGCGTGTGGGAGAGTGGACTGTAATGAAATGTCTGGCCAGGGCCTGGCAAAAGAGGGCAAGGAGCAAGAAAAGGGCATCAGTTACCACCTTGGCTGCAGCAAGTTTCTCTACTTTGGCTTCCCTTTGGGCACTCTGGTGTTCCAGGTAAGTTCCCAGGCCCTGAGAAGCTGCTTCTCAATGTCTTTCTTTATTGCTCCTTTGCTTCACTGAGCCCTATTCCACAATTCTGCTTAGGACCAGGCCTCTATTCAGTGCTCAACCGAGGCTACTATTTCAAGGTTGTTGTACCTTAACAAGTGGCAAACCTCTGCACTGAGCAGCAGGCTAGCTGCCAACAAAAAATAACTGAGTATAGGAAGCTGATTACAATGCACTTAAAAGATCACCCCAGTGTTCTCAGTAGTTAGAGCATTGGCCCATGCACCAAAGGGTCATGGGTTCGATTCTAGGTCAAGGGCACATACCTGGGTTATGGGTTCCCTCCCTGCACCCTGTATGGCACGCATGTGGGAGGTAACTAGTCAATGTGTCTCTCACAACAGGCAATCTCTCTCTTTTCCTCCCTCCCTCTCTTTTTCCCTCCTTCCTTCTCTCCCTCCCTCCACTCCCTTCTTCCCAACTTTCTACTCTTTCTGAAAAAAAAACAATGGAAAATTATCCTTATATAAGGATTAACAAAAAAATAAATAACTCCACAGATTGTTAAACAGTCTTCCAAGAGTGTGGTGTCACTCTTTCACCCAGCCTCCCAATACCCCTTTCCTCTGACAGCTGTCAGTCTGTTCTCAGTATCTGAGTCTGTTTCTATTATGGTTGTCAGTTTAATTTTTTTCATTAGAATCCATATGTAAGTTAAATCATATGGTATTTGTCTTTCTCTGACTGGTTTCTTTCACTTAGCATAATGCTCTCCAGGCCCATCCATGCTGTCACAAAAGGTGAGATAAGATATCCTTCTCTTTATATGACCGAGTAGTATTCCATTGTGTAAATGTACCACAGCTTTCTTTAGCCACTCATCTACTGATGGGAACTTGGGTTCTGTCTAGATCTTGGCTATTGTAAATAGTACTGCTATGAACATAGGGTGCATATATTCTTTCAAATTGCTGTTTCGGGATTCTTGGGAAATATTCCCAGAAGTGTGATTTCTGGGTCAAAGGGCAGTTCCATTTTTAATTTTTTTGAGGAAACTCCATACTGTTTTCCACTGTGGATGCACCAGTCTGCATTTCCATCAACAATGCACTAGGCCCTAGTGACTAGCGTTTCCTTTTCTCCACATCCTCACCAACAGCTGTTTGCTGATTTATTGATTACAGTCATTCTGATAGGTGTGAGGTGATACCTCATTGTAGATTTAGTTTGCATCTCTCTGATGATCAGTGACATTGAGCATCTTTCCATATGTCTATTGCCCATTGATGTGTCTTGTTTGGGAAAATGTCTTTTTAGATCCTTTCCTCATTTTTTAATTGGATTGTTTGTTTCCCTGGTGTTGAATTGTATAAGTTCTTGATAAATTATGAATATTAACCCCTTATCAGATGCATCATTGGTGAATGAATATGTTCTCCCATTCAGCAGGAGGTCTTTTCATTGTGTTGATGGTTTCTTTTGCTGTGCAAAAGCTTTTTAGCTTGATATGGTCTCATTTGTTTATTTTTCCCTTTGTTTCCCTTGCCCAAGGACATATATCAGCAAAAACATTGCTATGAGAAATGTCTGAGATTTTACTGCCTATGTATTCTCCTGGGATTTTTATGGTTTTGCAATTTAATCCATTTTGAGTTTATTCTTGTGTATGGTATAATTTGGTGGTCCAACCTCATTTTTGCATGTATATGTCAAATTTTCCCAACAATATTTATTGAAGAGACTGTCTTTACCTCATGGTATGTTCTTATCTCCTTTGTCAAATATTAATTGACCATTAAGTCTTGGGTTTATTTCTGGACTCTCTATTCTGGACCATTGATCTGTATGCCTGTTCTTATGCCACTATCATGCTGCTTTGATTACTATACCTTGTAGTATAGTTTGATATCAGGCAGTGTGATACCTCCACCTTTGTTCTTTGTTTCAAGATTGCTGAGGTTATTCAGGATCTTTTGTGGTTACATATACATTTTTACAGTAGTTGTTTTAGATCCATGAAATATGCTGTTGGTATTTTAATAGAAATTGGGTTGAATCTATAGATTGCTTTGGGTAGTATGAACATTTTAACGATGTTAATTCTTCCTATCCATGAATACAATATATGGTTTCACTTATGTGTATCTTCCTCAATTTCTTTTTCCAGTATCCTCTAATTTCCCAAGTATAGGTCTTTTCCCTCCTTGGCTAAATTTATTCGTAGGTACCTGACATTTTTATTACAATAGTAAGTGGGGATGTTTTCTTAATTTCTCTTTCTGATAGTTCATTATTGGTATGTGGAAATGACACTGATTTCTGAATATTAATTTTATATCCTGCTACACACTGAATTCATTTATCAATTCTAATAGTTTTTGGTAGGTTCTTTAGGGTTTTCCATATACAATATCATGTCATCTGCAAATAATGACAGTTTTACTTCTACATTTTCAATTTGGATAGCTTTTATTTCTTCTTGTCTGATTACTGTGGCTAGGACTTCCAGCATATGTTGAATAAGAGTTGTGAAAGCAGACATGCCTGTCTTGTTACTGTTCTTGAGGGAAATGCTCACTGAGTTTTTGCTCATTGAATATGATGTTGGTTGTGGGTGAATGTATTTTAAATAAAGACACTTTTGTGCTGGTGAGGATGCGGAGAAAAAGGAACCCTCGTGCACTGCTGGTGGGAATGCAGACTGGTGCAGCCACTGTGGAGAACAGTATGGAGTTTCTTCAACAAACAAAATGGAACTCCCATTTGACCCAGTGATCCCACATCTAGGAATACATCCCAAGAAACTAGAAACACCAATCAGAAATAGTATATGCACCCCTATGTTCATAGCGGCACAATTTACCATAGCTAAGATTTAGAAATAGCCTAAGTGCCCATCAGCAGATGAGTGGATTAAGAAACTGTGGTACATCTACACAATGGAATACTATGCTGCACTAAAAAAGAAGGAATTCTTACCATTTGCAACAGCATGGATGGAATTGAAGAACATTATGCTAAGCGAAATAAGCCAGTCAAGAAAGATAAATATCACATGATCTCACTCATTATGGAATATAATGAACAACATAAACTGATGAACAGAAACAGATCCAGAGACAGAGAAGCATCGATCACACCGTCAAACCTCAGAGGGAAGGTAGGGGAGGGTGGGGGTAATGGGAAGAGATCAACCAAAGGACTTGTATGCATGCATATAAGCATAACCAATGGACACAGACAACAGGGGGGTGAGGGCATAAGTGGGGGTGTGGGGGGGGCAATGGGGGATAAGGACATATATGTAATACCTTAATCAATAAAGAAAAAAAGAAATACAGATACTTTTGTTTTTTGTTTGTTTGTTTTAAAGGCAAACTTTTAATATATATATTTATTGTTTTCAGAGAGGAAGGGAGAGGGAGAGAGAGATATAAACATCAATGATGAGAGAGAATCATTGATTGGCTGCCCCCTGCACACCCACCCTGGGGACTGAGCCCACAACCCAGGCATGTGGCCTGACTGGGAATTGAACTGTGACCTCCAAGTTCATAGGTCAATGCTCAACCACTGAGCCATGCCAGCTGGGCCAATACAGACACTTTTGTATCAGCTGTGACATTTTGTTTAGTATATAGTCTATTTTAAAAAGCATTTAAAGTAATAAATAATTCAATAATTATATTTCATTATTCAATTTAGCATTTCTAAAGTTAGTTTTTACGCATTCCTATTTTTTTTTTTTTTTTTTTTTTTTTTTTTTTACCTAAGTCACTGTTATAACATTTAAGCTTCTTTTCCTGTGGTAATTCTCATATGGTATGCATCTCTGAGGGGAAAAAAGACAGCTATATTCCCTGCAGAAGAAATACATACACACACACTTCAAATAATATTAAGGACAGTGTTTATTAAAATATATTTCCTTTTCAAAATTGAGCTATCAGCTGTTAAAGTGTTTATACATTTTTGTGGCATACCCTGTGTATGTGTGTGTGTGTACATAATATAAATATATATAATATATATTATAATACAATTATAATATATATAATATAAATTATGACTTGGTATCTATATAATAAAAGCCTAAGCGACCTTTATGGTGGAACGACCAGAACGACCGGCTGCTATGATGCGCACTGACCACCAGGGGATAGATGCTCAATGCAAGAGCTGTGCCCTAGTGGTTAGTGTGCTCCCACAGGGGGAGCACTGCTCAACCAGAAGCTGGGCTCATGGCTGGTGAGCACAGTGGCGGTGGCAGGAGCCTCTTCCACCTCTGTGGCAGTGCTAAGGAACAGCGAGCAGGCAGGCAGTAAGTAGCAAGGGGTCCCAGACTGTGAGAGGGATGTATACTTGCTGGCTTAGGCCCACTCCCCACAAAGCCAGCAGTTGGACATCCCCCAAGGGGTACTGGGCTGCGAGAGGGTGTAAGCCGGGCTAAAGGACCCCCCTCCAGTGCATGAATTTTGTGTACTGGGCCTCTAGTAAATATATAATATGTATATGCAAATATGTTTTTCATTTTTATATCTAATAGCAAGGGAGTAGAAAAGATGAAGAGGAGCAGGAAGAGAAGAAGAAGAGGTAGGTAGAAGGAGAAGTGAGGAAATGGAAGAGGATGCAGAAGAAGAAGGAGAGAGAAGAAGGAAGGAGGGAAGAAGAGAAAAGAGGGGCAGAAAAGACTTTATTAATAATAAGGGAATAGCTAAGTATATTGTATCCCAACCATTCCATGGAATTTTTACAGTTGTTAAATATATCCTATATAATAAAAGGGTAATATGCAAATTGACCCTAACAGCAGAACGACTGGGAATGACTGGTCACTATGACACACACTGACCACCAGGGGGCAGACGCTCAATGCAGGAGATGCCCTCTGGTGGTCAGGGCGCTCCCACATGGGGGAGCTCTGCTCAGCCACAAGCCAGGCTGATGGCTGCCAGTATAGTGGTGGTGGCGGGATCCTCTCCCGCCTCCTCAGCAGGGCTAAGGATGTCCAACTGCAGCTTAGGCTTTCTCCCTGCTGGCAAGTGGACATCCCCCACAGGATCCTGGGCTGCCAGAGGGATGTCTGACTGCCAACTTAGGCCCAATCCCCTGGGGAGTGGGCCTAAGCCAGCAGGTGTTCATCCTCAGAGGGGTCCCAGACTACGAGAGGGCACAGGCCAGGCTCAGGGACCCCCTGAGTGCACAAATTTTTGTGCACAGGGCCTCTAGTCTATGATAATAGCAATTTGCCAAAATGCTTAAAGCATAACATATAACATAAAAATTAGAATTTTTATGTTATATGCAGGCCCACAATGCTTACAACTATGTAAAAAAGATATATGCTGTGAACATTACTAGGAGGAAAATATGCAAAAAAATAAGTTGTTTTGGATCATGAAATTAAGAGTGAAAGGTTTTTTTTTTCCTTTTTCAAAATGTTTTAATGCCATTATATGTTTTTGCAATACAATGAAAATAAGTGAGGAAATGGGTCATTGCATTTAATTAATCTACATGGCTATGATAAAGAACCTAGGATTTATCTGAGAATGATTTTTTAGCCAAAAAATAAATCTCCCATTATTTATCATTTTAAGCATGGATTTTGTCACACACACACACACACACACACACACACACACACACACAATTTAATGGCAAGGTAAAGAGCAGAGGATAAAGAAAAGAAGTTATAAAGTATGGGCAAACAGTATTGAGAAAGAGAAGCTGCCAAAAGAAGCTTAAGTTTGCATCTTGAAAGTACCAGACTGTGCAGCTGGGAAAACAACATCCTCCTTAAAGTCTCCCATGAAAATGCAATCAGAATTGGAAGCTAAGGTGTGTAAAATAGAAAATGAAATTTTAAAATAAAAACACCCACCTTAAAGTGCCTAGACTTTCCTTTTTGTGTGCTAGTTTTAAATGAATGTATCCCCTAAAGCATTCTTCAGCCAACTCTTTGCACAAAGATTAGGAGTGCAGCATAGGCTGGAATTGTGCACCTGGATCACAGGGTCTATTCCTGACCAGAGGCTACTCATTGGTCACACCTTAAAAAAGCTTTAATTGCCCTTTTTTTTCTGGCTATTACTATTCTTAGCATAATTCCTCTGGTTTCACTGGAGGATAAGTGCCTCCAGAAGGAAAAAAAAGGGCTGAGACCTAGAGGCAAGTGATTTTTCATTTTGAACATACTGCAGGGTTGGAGAGAAGAAGGTAATTATCTTTAGCAATAAAATTTTGTTTTTGATAAAGCCATGGGGGAGGGGACAATGTGAAGGAAAAAGTAGGTCAGTTCATTTTTTTTTTCAGCTTCCCTGAGTCAGCAGCTCTTTGTCTGCTCTAACACAGGAGACTGGAAACCCGGACAACTCATGGGTCAGCAGAGCATATGCTGTTCAAATAAAATTTATCAATGCATTGAGATATGCTGTCTTTCCTACAAAAATTTCAACATCTTAGCTCCCACCCTTTGGCTGCTCTACATATCAGTGCCTGCCTTTTACTGACTAACCACTTTTCTTCAGAGCTGGTATACAGAACCTGTAATCCTTCATAAAATTGCACATCTCCCTGAGCTACAAATATTTTTCAAGTACTCACTGAAACTTGGTAATGAAGAATTAAAACTGCAAGCTTTCCACTGAGCTGCAGCCACTGGTCTGGACTGTAACAAGGTCTGATGAGTTTGTAAGAGTACAGAATAAGGCATACTAGTATAGGCAGCATCTTCTTGCTCATCTACTGGCCTTTACCTCTGGAAGCCATCATCCTTAGAGAAAATCTTCAATTATTTCTTGTCTAATTTCTACACTGCTCCAATGGTTTTACGAGAATCAATGACATTTTTAAATGTATTTTTATTGATTTTAGAGAGGAAGACAGAGATAGAAACATCAATGATGAGAGAGAATCATTGATCAGCTGCCTCCTGCACACCCCACTCTAGAGATTGAGACCCCAATCTGGTCATGTGCCCTGACTGGGAATCCAACTGTTACCTTCTGGTTCATAGGCCAATGCTCAACCACTGAGCCACACCATCCAGGCTGCAAGCATCAATAACTTAATCATTACAACATCCTATGAGATAGGTAAAATTACCCTATATAATAAAAGCCCACCGACTGAACGGCGGAACGACAAGAATGACTGGTTGACCAGTTGCTATGATGCGCACTGACCACCAGGGGGAGACGTTTAATGCAGGAGCTGCCCCCTGGTGGTCAGTGTGGTACCACAGTGAGAGCACTGCTTGGCTGACAGGGATGAGCAGCTGCTCCTGCTACGAACCCTGGGCCGATGGGCAGGAACCCAGGCTGCAATCATTGCCTCCTCACCCCAGGCTGCTCCTCCTCACTCCCTGCCACCTCCACTGGATGCCAGCAGTCCACGCAGCACCACCGCAGGGCTTGAAGAGCTGACCCTGGAGGCTGGGAGGTGGGTTCGTGGCCACCACAGGACTGAGGCCTACTCCGCAGCCTCTCAGTGCTATTGTCCCTGGGCCCAGCCCAGACTGGGTCCCTGGAGACATGAGTGCTCCAGATCAATGGAAGATGCCGGACCAGGGAGCAGATGCTCAGATGGTGGGTCCACAGCCGTTCAGCTGACCTGCATGAGTGGTGCTCCCACAGTGGTCCGATCCCCGCAGGCCACGCCCCTCACCAGTGCACAAATCCCATGCACCAGGCCTCTAGTATCCCCATAAAAATATGAGTGAACTCAGAAACAAGTGCATGCTCTTTACTATCCCACTCTAGTCTGTATCAGGCATTAGCAAACTTTTTCCAAAAAGCCAAATAGTAAATATAACTGGCACTGCATCTCTCTCTCTCAACTACTAAACTCAGCTATTGTAGTATAAAAGCAGAACTAGATAATATGTAAATAAATGATCATGATCATGTTTTAATAAAATTTTCTCTTTTTATTATTTTCTTTATTGATTAAGGTATTACATATGTGTTCTTATCCCCCCATTTTCCCTCCACCCCCACCCCCACTTATGTCCTCATCCCCCTGGTGTCTGTGTCCATTGGTTAGGCTTATATGTATGCATACAAGTCCTTTGGTTGATCTCTCCCCATTACCCCCACCCTCCCCTACCTTCCCTCTGAGGTTTGACGGTCTGATCGATGCTTCTCTGTCTCTGGGTCTGTTTTTGTTCATCAGTTTATGTTGTTCATTATATTCCACAAATGAGTGAGATCATGTGATATTTATCTTTCTTGACTGGCTTATTTCGCTTAGCATAATGCTCTCCACTTCCATCCATGCTGTTGCAAATAGTAAGAACTCCTTTTTTAGCGTAGCATAGTATTCCATTGTGTAGATGTACCACAGCTTTCTAATCCACTCATCTGCTGATGGGCACTTAGGCTGATTCCAAATCTTAGCTATGGTGAATTGTGCTGCTATGAACATAGGGGTGCATGTATCCTTTCTGATTAGTATCTCTAGTTTCTTGGGATATATTCCTAGAAGTGGGATCACTGGGTTAAATGGGAGTTCCATTTTTAGTTTTTTGAGGAAACTCTATACTGTTTTCCATAGTGGCTGCACCAGTCTGCATTCCCACCAGCAGGGCATGAGGGTTTCTTTTTCTTTGCATCCTGGCCAGCACTTGTCATTTGTTGATTTGTGGATGATAGCCATTCTGACAGGTGTGAGATGGTACTGCATTGTCATTTTGATTTGCATCTCTCAGATGATTAGTAACTTTGAGCATGTTGGTTTCCCTTCAGAATAAAACTTTCTTTACAAATAAAGTAAATGAAGGCAGGAGGGCAGATTTGGCCCTATGGTTATAGTTTGTAGACCTGTGACAAGTTCTATGACACAGGAGAACTTGATGTGAGGCACATCCTGTCAAAACACAAAGCTATTGGTGGTAGATAATGGGATTTTTCATTTTCTGTCAGGCATTTTGGTCTTTTAAATCTGTATCACTGAGGCAGTTTGCTTTAGGTGTGAAATGTGTCTAAGGAACATAACAGCAATTTATGAGAGCCAACCAGACTCTTTGCCTCAAAAAGGAGCCTTTAAGAGAGGATCTCAAACATAACCTACATCAGGATAGGGAAGGAAGTGCAGGTCTGGTATCTTTAGACATGTCCTAAGACTCCCCACCCCAAATTGTAAAGGCAGAACATATCAGAATCACCCATCATAAGAACAGTGTCTTTTCAGAGAGTATTTGAGGCAAAGAAGGAGAGAGTAGCATTCCTATATTTTTTGTGATTTATTTTTAGAAATTTCAGCATAGACGTTGCATAAATTAACTTTTTCCTACATCCTATATTTGATAGTTACCACTTGAAGTGCCCTAATCAGGAATACATACTCCAGAATTGGTTAGTTAGTGTCTCAAGGACCCTATTTCAGAGGCCATCACTACATACCTATTACAAACCTTCCTAATACAGGTATCTAAATCTGCACCAGAGGTTTGGCTCATTAGCATGAGGATATGTGGTTGTCTAGAAAGCATTTACCACAAGACCTTTCTGAAGGTGTTTGAAAATCTGTGAAGACCAACAGCTTTACACATCTGAAGTAGCACCCTATATCTAGAACTCTGTTCTTTTGGATCTATGTAATGGCACTAAATGAGGCATTCTGTCACCTGAGCCCATGAACATGATAATAGACTCTGCCTTGAGGGGAATTTTTCATATGAAGTACTATGACTAAGTGCCTAGAGGTCCTAATGGGACAGAAATAGGAACTGATTACAGAAATATGTCATTCAACTGTGTTCGTGCCTGCTCATTAATAATGTTTGCACATGTGCTAGAATGTGGTCTGAGACTTGCTTTCTTTATAACATACAACCTGGTAACAAGTATAGATAAGGAGATATATAGCTCCCATGCACCTTTAATTTTCTGAAGTTACATCTACCAAGAAACCATGCTAATTGTTTGACTGATAGGCTAACTTATGTCAGGTTACAAAGATGTGTTCATTAGTTTATACAGAGTATCTTTTGTGCAAATTGTTTTATTCTGTGCCATGGTAGGTAACAAAGACACAGAAAACATGGACCCTATCCTCCAGGAAATCAGTTGGTATTGTAGGGAAAATAAAACGTAGTGAGCATATTTTAATATTTCCTAAGGATTGCTATTTTCAGACTTTGCATTGGCTTTTAACTCAATTTATAGAGCACTTATCAGGCACATTGATATACATGCATTTTCACCAATCTCCTTTTACAGCTGAGGAAACTAGAAAATGAAAAATTATAAATACAGCTCAAGAAAAATCTATTTCCCTAAAGCCTTCATGTATTTATTAGTAAGCATGATTAAAGAAGTAAGTGGGAGGGCATACAGAGGATTGCAAACAAGTTTTAGTGGAATGGAAGAATAGAGAAATAATTCAGGGAATAAGATTTTTATCCAAATTGAGCTTGAAATCCCTATTACATAACCAATCACAAACAAAAACATGTTCAAAAGCATTGACTAAATTCTCTCCAAAGAAAATCCACTCAAGTACAAAGTGCAAGCTGTAAACATTTGAGCTGCCACAATAAATCAGTCTTTGCATGGGTGTACACATCTGACTTCCATGTGGAACATATTGAAACCAGAAGCTGACTACTGGATAATCATATTTGTAATTATGCTCTTGAAACCTAATAGTGTAATTCAAAAGGATATTAATTGTGATCCCAGTCTTGCATTTTAATCCAATCGTTTTCATCTTGAAAGGACCACAGGGGCCATCAGTAATGGAGACATAGATCTGAAGATCTGAGATATCTCTCTCTCTCTCTCTCTCTCTCTCTCTCTCACACACACACACTCACACACACACACACACACACACACACACACCTATTCTCTGTTTAATTTTCTGTCATACTAGCCAGAATATAGGGCATGTTAACATTAAGCAGTAGCCCTGTAATCCTCTGTCACCCCTTAAAAATTATCTGGGAAAGATGATGGCATTGATTATGCAGTGACAATAACATTATAATTCTCCAAATCTGTTGAAACAGTGAAGAAGGTACAGTTGCCTGGCTTTGACACAATCCCCTTATCTTAATGAAAATCAAAAGTATAACAGTTCTGCTGTGGTAGCCATTACGCTCAGGAAGAGTCTCATGATAACCTACTCAGTCTCTTCTTAGGACTCAAAAACCAAATGTTAATTCTGCAGCTTCACAGGCATACAAAAATATTTCCAGCCATGGAGTTAGACTTTGGCATCACATAATGACTTCCAATGCAGCAGAAAACAAAGTCACAAACTAGTGTTTGGGAGTCAGGGTTTCCAGCTACTAGAATGCCAGTTGATCTCAAAGTCTTATTTGTAGCTTTCCAAACCAGTGATGACAACACATAGCCCTCATTTGTGTTTTTGAGAAGCCCTAGCACTTGGAGAACAACTATAGCAGCATCCCCTCCTGACCCCACTCTGGTACTGAATGAGCAGTCTCTCCACCTGGCCCCTCATTGTCTCCTGCATCCAGATTCTTAGTGTATACTCCATTCTCCTCCCTTCCTCTATTTCCACACTCCAACACACAGGCATAGTGTATTGTGATTTTTTAAATGTATCTTTATTGTGCCATTTTTTACCCTTGTCCTCCTCCACCATCCACCTGTTCCTCCCAGGATTCCACCACACTATTGTCTGTGTCCATGGGCTATATATATATAAATTAGTAGCCCTGCACATGAATCCATGCACCAGTAGCTCTCTGCAGGGCCTGGCCGCTCCGCGTCTGCTGCCCAGAGGCTCTCTGTGGCCCAGAAGCCCATCTGCGGCCAGGTGCGGAATGCTTGCCTCGTCACCAGGGCGACAACACAGCATTTCCCCTGCCCCCACCACCGTTCCATGCTGACAGCCCAGAGGCCCTCCGCAGCCAGGGTGGAACACTTGCCTCGTTGCCACGGCAAAGAAACAAGCATTCCGCCAGGCCGCTCACACTGCCTGCTCTCAGCGGCCACCCCCCCGGGACTGGGGAACTCCGGTGGGGCTGAGAGGACTGGGCACCATCATCTTGTGGCTGTGGGCACCACCATCTTTGTGATGGAGTGATGGTTAATTTGCATATTACCCTTTTATTAGATAGGATAAAAGCCAAGCCACCAAAATGCCAGAACAACCAGAACGACTGGTTGTTTGACACACACTGTGGCCCCAATTGGCCCCCACCTCCCCATCCCCATCCGCTTCCCTCTGAGATTCATCAGTTTGTTCCATGTTTCTATGTCTCTGGATCTATTTTGTTCACCAGTTTATTTTGTTCATTAGATTCCATATATGAGTGAGGTCATGTGATACTTGTCTTTCTCTGACTGGCTTATTTTGCTTAGCATAATACTCTCCAGGTCCCTCCATGCTGTCTCAAATGGTAAGAAATCCTTCTTTTTTATAGCTGCATAATATTCCATGGTGTAAATGTACCACAGCTTTTTTATCCACTCATCTACTGATAGGCACTTGGGCTGTTTCCAGATCTTAGCTATTATAAATTGGGCTGCTATGAACATAGGGGTGCATATATTCTTTCTGATTGGTGTTTCAGGTTTCTTAGGATATATTCCTAGCAGTGGGACCACTGGGTCAAATGGCAGTTCCATTTTTTAATTTTTTTTAGGAAACTCCATACTGTTTTGCATAATAGCTGCTACCAGTCTGCATTCCAACCAACAGTATACTAGAGTTCCCTTTGCTCCACATCCTCACCAGCACTTGTGTTGTGATTTTACAGCTTCTAAGAAAAGTCATTCCTTCCTACAAAATTATTGGAGAGCCCCTAGTATACCATAGAAAAATGTTACAGAGAAACTGTAGATACATACTTTTGTGTATCAACATAAAAGAATATGGGCATTGAAAGATTCAAAAAAATGTAAAGGATAATTGCCAAATGAAATTCTTCAAATAATTTGGAATGGAGTCCTTTGAATATGAATTTTATTTAACAGTGAATGGTAAGGCTGTCAGAGGGTAAGAGGGCAGGGACTGAATTCTATTAAATGCACACATCAATCCTCTCACTTAACCAACCTGAGATGGGGGAAAAGGGAGATGAAAACAAAGTTATAGGTAACACAAGAATAAAAAGTAAGGAACAAAAAGTATTTAACTGACAGCTTATTCAAGTAGTACATGGGAAGTATATGTTCAAATAACAAAACAGAAAGAAAACATAGAAAGATCTATTATAAAAATAACCATCTACCTAATATTTTGATCAAAGGAACAATAGACCTTCATATAGGAATTCTCTACTCACCAACCAATGAATTGATCTAATATTTTTCACTCTGAGGTGGTCACACAGACTCTTTGCTTTACAGATAAGCTGTATGGCGTACTAGAATGCACATGATCTTAGAATAAAGTCCTGGTTCCCATAAGGCAGAAGATTTCAAACTTTTTTTTTTTAAATATATTTTATTGATTTTTTACAGAGAGGAAGGTAGAGAGATAGAGAGTTAGAAACATCGATGAGAGAGAAACATCGATCAGCCGCCTCCCGCACATCTCCCACTGGGGATGTGCCCGCAACCCAGGTACATGCCCTTGACCGGAATCGAACCTGGGACCTTTCAGTCCGCAGGCCGACGCTCTATCCACTGAGCCAAACCGGTTTCGGCCAAACTTTTTGCATAATAGAATTGCCTAGGAGGTTTAAATATTCAGATGCCTGGGCCCTACCCCCACATATTCTGATTGATTGGGAGGGGCTTTGCCATCTAGGTACAGGCATACCCCAAAGATATTTTGGGTCTGGTTCCAGATCATCACAGTAAAGTAAACATTGCAATAAAATGAGTCACACAAAATTTTTGGTTTCCCAGTACATATAAAAGTCATGTTTACACTGTATTATATTCTATTGAGTGTGCAGTAGTATTATGCCTTAAAAATGTACATATCTTAATTTAAAATAATTTCTTGCAAAAAATGCTAGCCATCACCTGAGCCTTCAGTGAGTCTTAATCTGGCTGTGGCAATTCCTTGGAATAAGACAATAATGATGTTTGCCATCGTTGTCAAATGATTTCTCTGTAGCATGTGATGCTCTTTAATAGCATTTCACCCACAGTATAATTTCATTCAAAATTGGAGTCAATCCTCTCAAACCTTGCTGCTAATTTATTAGCTAAGCTTATATAATACTCTAAATCCTCTGTTGTCATTTAAACAATCTTCACACATTTTTCACCAGTAGTAGATCCCATTTCAAGAAACCACTTTCTTAGTTCATCTGTAAGAAGTAAGTCCTTATCCATTAATGTTTTATCATGAGATTGGAGCATATCTCGTGTCTGACTATATCTTCAGGTTCCACTTTTAATTCTAGTTCTCTTGTTATTTTCACATTTGTAGTTACTTCCCCCACTAAAATCTTAAACTCCTAAAAGTCATCCATGAGGGTTGGAATCAACTTCATCCAAACTTCTGTTAAAGTTGATATTCTCATCTCTAAATAGAGTCAATATAGCCCAGGCAGCATAGCTTAATAGTTGAACATAGACCTATGAACCAGGAGGTCACAGTTCAATTCCCAGTCAGGGCACATGCCCAGGTTGCAGGCTCAATCCTGATCCTCAGTGTGGGGCATGCAGGAAGCAGTCAATTAATGATTCTCCCTCACCATTGATGTTTCTATCTCTTATCTTTCTCTCTTCCTCTCTGAAATAAATAAAAATATATTTTAAAAACTAGAAAAAATAGAGTGAGCCCTAGCTGGTTTGCCTCAATGGATAGAGCATCAGCCTGCAGACTAAAGGATCCCAGGTTTGATTCTGGTCAAGTGCACATGCCTGGGTTATGGGCTCAATCCTCAGTGGGGGGCATGCAGGAGGCAGCCAATCAATGATTATCTCTCATCATTGATGTTTCTATCTCTCTCTCTCTCCCTCTCCCTGCCTCTCTGAAATCAATAAAAATATATTTTAAAAATAGAGTTGATATAATTATTTATACCTTTTACATAAGTGGTTCAGGATGAAATAATTTGCACTGAAAACATTTCTTATACAATAAAAGGCACTGTATATTTAACAATTGATATTATAAAAACTGGTATTAGATACTGTCATAAACTTTAGATAGCTCTGTCTTATACCAGCATTTTACCTGAAACTATCTTTTCTCTCACGGGTGGACTCAACCTAATTTTTATTTATACCATTACAAAAATCTCACAAGAGCTGGCCTGATTAGCAATCATTGATTCATACGAAAGGTCACGTTTTACTTCAACTTAAATTAGAAAATTCATGCTATTTCAAGGTTAATTTGAGTGAATCAAATTCAAAAAAGGGTCAAGAGATAAGAATTTGTATAAGTGCTACACTCTGGCTGATAGAGAAATCTATAAAAGAAGTTCAGCTGTTTCCAGCAGAAGGGGTGGAACTGTTGAAGGGAACTGTAACTCTGAGTCATAGAATGACTAAATATATTTTCTGCTACAGGAGAAGGAAATATATTTCTGAATGGTATGAAATGACTCTGATTGGTATAAAAAGACGGTGCATGCTGTAGGTGCATAGCTTCAACAGTTTGAAAGTACATAAGAATAAAAGTATAATATGAAAATCTCTAAACAGCTGTGTATCATGGATCATTTTTCAAAAGCCATCAGTCCCGTCTATATTTATTGCTTTTACCAAAGCCTCCCTTCCACACCTCTGTAAGATCAGTGAGCTATGCCTGACCACATGATTAACAGTGGCTCTACACCAGAGAGGTAGCCAAATCAGATAAGAAAAGTCACAGCCAGGAGAAAAATTGTGAAGCTTCAATTGGCACTACAGGTCTTATTCTTATCTCCAGATATAGTACCGATTTCTAAAGAACTGGAAGGTTGTAAATGGGTCAACTGGCAGATAAACAGCTAATAGGCTAGCTCCTGCAGAATAGCAAATTATGATGCACCTAACATTTTAAACCTTGTATTTCCTTAATACATGTTTTATATTAGTTTGTTCTGTTATAAAAACAACATTTGAGCATTGTAAAAATTTAGAAAATTAGGAGGAAAGTAACACCACTGTAATTCTTCATTTTCGACAAACTGCTAAAAATAACTGAAGTGACATGGGAATGAACCATCACATTCTGAGTTAGAGGAAAGAGTACAGATTGAGAGGCAGCCTGAAGGGATAAAGAGTGTATGTGTTCTAATAAACTCAAAATGCATAAAGGACTTAAATGTAAGATGGGAAACCATAAAAATACTAGAGGAATTCAAAGGCAACAAAATCTCAGACATATGCTGAAGCAATTTCTTCACCAATACAGCTCCTAGGGCATTGGAAACTAAAGAGAAAATAAACAAATGGGACTACATCAAAATAAAAAGCTTTTGTATAGCAAAAGAAACCATCAACAAAACAACAAGAGAGCCCACTCCATGGGAAAACATATTTGCCACTGTCATCACTGATAAGGGTTTAATCTCCAACATTTATAGGGAACTCATACAACTCAACAAAAGGAAGATAAACAATCCAATCAAAAAATGGGCAAAGGACCTAAATAGACACCTTTCAAAAGAGGACATTCAGAAAGCCAAGAGACATATGAAAACATGCGCAAAGTCACTAATCATCCGAGAGATGCAAATCAAAACAACAATGAGGTACCATCTCACACCTGTCAGAATGGCTATCATTAAGAAATAAACAAACAACAAGTGCTGGAGAGGATGCTGAGAAAAAGGAACCCTCGTGCACTGCTGGTGGGAATGCAGACTGGTTCAGCCACTATGGAAGACAGTATGGAGTTTCCTCAAAAAAAAAATGGAACTCCCATTTGACCCAGTGATCCCACTTCTAGGAATATATCCCAAGAAATCAGAAACACCAATCATAAAGGATATATGCACCCCTATATTCATAGCAGCACAATTTACCATAGCTAAGATTTGGGAACAGCCTAAGTGCCCATCAACAGATGAGTGGATTAGAAAACTGTGGTACATCTACACAATGGAATACTATGCTGCTGTAAAAAAGAAGGAATTCTTACCATTTGCAACAGCATGGATGGAACTGGAGAGCATTATGCTAAGTGAAATAAGCCAATGAAAAAAAATACCACATGATCTCACTCATATACAGATAATAAAGACCATTATAAACTGATTAACAAAATAGATATAGAAGCAGAGCAGCATCGAGCAGACTGTCAAGCTACAGCAGGAAGGTTGGGAGGATTGTGGGGGGGTGGTAAGAGATCAACCGAAGGACTTGTATGCATGCATATAAGCATAACCAAAGGACACAAGACACTGGGGGGTAGGGGAGGCTGGGGGAAGGTCAAGGGGGAACAAAAAGGAGACATATGTACTACTCTTTGTAATACTTTAAGCAATAAAACAAAATTTTTAAAAAAGAGTATGTGTTCTTATTCCTATATTTTCTTTTCAATTTCTCTGCTCACTCAACCTTTTCTGCCTCTATTCCCACCCCCAAAGCCTTCTACTATGTCCTTTAGAACTCCCAATATGTGTTCAATAAGCTCCTCAAAATCCTAAGGCAGTGTTTCTTCACCAGCATTTTTGTGCACTAGAGGTCTGGTGCACAAAAATTTGTGCACTCGGGGGGGTCCCTCAGTCAGGCCTATGCCCTCTTGCAGTCTGGGACCACTCGGAGGATGTCCACCTGCTGGCTTAGGCCCGCTCCCTGGGGGATCAGTCCCAAGCTGGCAGTCAGACATCCCTCTGGCAGCCCGGCAGCCCTTGGGGGATGTCCACTTACCAGCAGGGAGCAGACCTAAGCTGCAGTCGGACATCCCTAGTGCTGCTGAGGAGACGGGAGAGGTTCCTGCCACCACCGCTGTGCTGGCAGCCATCAGCCTGGCTTGTGGCTGAGTAGAGCTCTCCCCATGGGAGCACACTGACCACCAGGGGACAGCTCCTGCATTGAGCATCTGCCCCCTGGTGGTCAGTGTGTGTCATAGTGACCAGTCTTTCTCAGTCTTTCTGCTGTTAGGGTCAATTTGCATATTACCCTTTTATTGTATAGGATAGAGGCCTGGTGCACGGGTGGGGGCTGGCTGGTTTGCCCTGAAGGGTGTCCCGGATCAGGGTGGGGGTCCCGCTTGGGTGCCGGGTGAGCCTGGGTGAGGGGCTGATGGCTGTTTGCAGGCTGGTCAAGCCTCCTCTGCCCCCCAAGTGGGGACCCTCACCCCATGGAGGTTTGGCTAGCCTGGGTGAGGGGCTGATGGCTGTTTTCAGGCTGGCCACACCCCCTTTAGGGTGGGAGGTCCCCACTTGTGTGCCTGGCCAGTCTGGGTGAAGGGCTGAGGGCCGTTTTCAGGCTGGCCAAGCCCCCTGGCCACAGAAGCTCCCAGCCTTTCCTTTTTTCTTTTCTTCTTCTTCTTTTTTTAATTCTGGGATTCATTTACCTTCTATAATTGAAACTTTGTAGCCTTGAGTGGAGCTCAGAGTCGGCCAGGGCAGACGGGAAGCTTGGCTTCCTCCATCGCCAAGGGCAACCCAAGCCTCCTGCTTGCTCCAGCTCCATGGCCATGGCCAGCTGAAAACAGGTATCTGGGGTTTATTTATCTTCTATAATTGAAACTTTATTGCCTTGAGTGGAGCTCAGAGCTGGCTGCGGCAGGTGGGAAGCTTGGCTTCCTCCATCACTGGGGCAACCAAGCCTCCTGCTTGCTCCAGCTCCGTGGCTGCTGGCTGCCATCTTGGTTGAATTTGCATATAGTCGCTCTGATTGGCTGGTGGGCGTGGCTTAAGGTTAACAAAGGTACAGTCAATTTGCATGTTTGTCTTTTATTAGTGTAGATTGGAATCACCTGGATATCTTGTTAAAATGCCAATTCTGATGCAGTATGTCTGGAGTGCAGCCTAAATTTATTTCAATCTGGATTCCACTTAAATGGGGTCTATTTTGTCTCTCACACCCCATATACTGCAAGTGCCACTGTAAGACAATTATCATCATCTCACCACTTCTCTGTTCTCATCTTAATTGACATCTCAGAAGCATTGCTTGTGGTTGTCTAGTCAATCTGTTCTGAAAAACTTGCTTACCTCAGTTTTCTTGATAACACACTCTCCTTGTCCTTGACCTCAGTGGGCACTCCTTCTCAATTTCCTTCAAGATGTGTTGAAAAAACCATTCTTTCCCCATTGAGTGGTCTAGGGAAGTGGTCGGCAAACTGTGGCTCATGAGCCACATACGGCTCTTTGGCCCCTTGAGTGTGGCTTTTCCACAAAATACCACGTGCGGGCGTGCACGTACAGTGCAATTGAAACTTCGTGGCCCATGCGCAGAAGTCGGTATTTTGTGGAAGAGCCACACTCAAGGGGCCAAAGAGCCGCATGTGGCTGGCGAGCCACAGTTCGCCGACCACTGGTCTAGGGTATTCCTATATTTAGAGTTGAGAAGAATACAATAAAGAACCAGCAAAGGAGAAGAGTTATACCATACTCTTAAAACACTTGATATAATAATGATGTCAAATCTCTGCAAATTAGGCTATATAGTCAATGTGATTTCCATTGAAATTCCAAAAAATATTTTTCTGTTGAGTTTGACAAATTAAATCTAAAATGTGAAGGAGCAAAGACAAAACTAAAAATGAAAAAATAAAGTGAAAGAATTTTCCCCCAAGACCTTAACACTTATTATTAAACTATATACAAAATAAAAAGTCCTATTCAAACTGGAGTACACAAATTAATATAGAAACTATAAATAGTGCCATCCACATACACAAACACATTGAGAAACTTAATATGATATGGCATTGAAGGTCATTGGAGAAAGGGTAGAATGTTTACTAATAAATGACACTGGAATGCTTTGTTTCCCATATGAAAAAAAAATAAGAAATTGTATACCTAGCTCACATCTTACTAAAAAAAATCAATTCCAGATAGTAAAGAAGTCAATGTAAAAGACAAAGCTTTAAAAGTTATAGAGGGATGACATTAGCAAGGTGGTAGGAAGTCCCCTGCTCATATCCTTCCTCAGCAGTAACAGTTTGGCAGACATCCACAGACAAAAGTGCCTTTGTGGGTGCTTTGGGATCCAAGTGGGAGCTTATAAAACCCTGGTGAATCCTAAGACCAAAAAAGACTATTCTGAGAGAGCAGGCACATGCTCAGGTAGCAGACTTGCCAACTGTAGTCCCAGGTAGAGACTCCAAAAGAGCTCCATTCCCCTGTGAACTTAAATGCAATCCTGTCTGACTATTAGCACTATCCAACAAGTGTCCAGGGACTAGGCATGTTCCTTCATGTCTTGGGTGACAGACCACCAGTGAATTGTGACATAGCTCTAGCCCCTCTCAGTCATAGTTCAGCCAATCCAAGGACTTGCCAGTAGAAATGCTGTCCGCACCTCCACAGGAAGGTTGGCCAACCTCAGTCCATCTGTGGCTACAGAAAAAGTCCTGAAACCTGGCTCCAACATCTCTCAGCCACAGACTGTGAGTGGTCCTTTGCACTCAGGAACTTGGAAAAAAACACATCTGCCCATTTACCCAAGGGGAAACCTATGATTTTGTTCTAGCCCTGCCAAATTGCATTCTAGGGCCAGTCATGCCCACCCAGTAACATGTCCAGTGAACTGTCAGAAGCCCTCCCCAGAGATCCATTGGGAGCCATACCCATCCATGCATCTGTAAACAAGCCCAATGTTTGCAAACCCTAAAATGGAGCCTTTTCCTAAGTACCAGCCCTATTGACCAAAGTCTTAGAGGTAGTCCATCCTACCCAGGAACCAGACAGGATCCATAACTACCTGAGCCTCTGGTAAGAAGCCCACCAACCATAAACCCCACTACATGTGCAGCAGCAGTCATGTGAACTAATTCCACTCAACTGTGATCCAGAAGGTAATAACATCAGCTCAGATACATGCCTGGAGAAGGGCATTATCTGCAAAAACCAGTCTGTAAAGACGGAAAAAGAATTTTCTCTCACAAATGTACAGAAACAATGCAAGGTTACATGGATTGCAGACAATCAGACAAATGTGACACAACCAATTTCCTGAAAAAGTTTCAAATTAATAATTTTGAAGAAGCTCAATGAGATGTAGGAGAACACATATAGACAAGTAAATAAAGTCAGGATAAAAAAGCATTAAACTTTAAACTTTTCTTTATTTTAATCAAGAAATAGAAACCATTTCAAAAGAACCAAACAGAAATCCTGGAGTTAAAGAATAAAAGGACAAAACTAAAAAAAATTCAGTAGTAGGTTCAACAGCAGACTCTACCATACAGAAGAATGAATCAGTGAACTCAAAAACAGGTCATTTGAAATTAGCAGTTAGAAGAACAAAAAGAAAAAATAAATGAAAAGCAGTGAAGAAAACATATGGGACAGAATATACAAAAGATTATATACATTGTGTAAGTTCCAGAAAGAGAAGAGAGAGAGAGAAAGTAAAAGAAGGATTATTTGAAGAGGTTATATCTGAAAACTTCCCAAATCTTGGGTTGGATATGGACATTAAGATTGATGAAGCTCAAAATACCCCAAGCTAGAAACACTAAAAAATTATTTGAATAATAAATTAAGAAAAATTCAAAATACAAAATCAACATAAAAATTAGTTGCACTTCTAGAAGTAAAAGGAATCCAAATTGGGGGAAAAAAAAGAAGTGAAACTATCATTATTTGAAAATAACATAATACTAAATATAGAGAACCCTAAGGATGTAGCATCACTAAAGTGACTATTAAAAGATTAACTTATGGTATATGAAAAATGATTCCAGAAGAAGATGTGAGATGTGAGAAAACACAGTAGGCAATTATCAAACAGGTCAATCTAGACACATTATATAAAATAAAAATAATAATGAATAAATTAATAGTACAAAATAAAAAATGGATCAGAAGTACAAATTACTAGTAAATAGTGGCACAAAAGCTTATAATACAAAATAAAAAGGGGGAAATATGGGCCTGATTTTATCAATTTGGCAAAGTCTTTAAACTTTCTGAACTCTAGTTTGCTTATCTGTAAGCACTCAATAAATGTTTGACAAAATAATTAACCTGTAAGATAGGAGAACTGTCCTTTTCAGGTCAAATATTCTATGCTTTCTTAAATGAGAATAAATAGTTGAAAATACTTGTCTCTTGGACAATCAGCCTCAAGGAGACTTTCAAATCCATTTTACAGTAAATTATTTTTCTGATATTCTTTTCTCAAAGTATATAAGCATGGAAAAGATTGTAAGGAAAAAGAACTGTAGAAAAATATCAGCACAAAAATTTAAAAAGGTAGTGGGTAGAGCATCACCTCTTTCAACATTAAAATCGGTGCTAATTTTAAAAGCAATTTTCCATCTTTAAGAAATCACCAGATTCTTCTGTTAATAAAGAGTGGTAGTCCCTAAATGTTAGCACTTACTAAATTCCCAATTGCCATAGAGAGAGCTCACATGCCCTATTTTCAGTCAAGGACCCAAGTCATGGTCATCTACATATATAAAAGTCTAAGTGACCTAACGTATGTATATCCAACCATCTGACCAACCGACTGATGGGTACATATGATGCACACTGGCAATTTAAAAATAACTGTTTGCCCTAACTGGTTTGGCTCAGAGCGTCAGCCTGCGGACTGAAAGGTCCCAGGTTTGATTCCGGTCAAGGGCATGTACCTTGGTTGCGGGCACATCCCCAGTAGGAGGTGTGCAGGAGGCAGCTGATCGATGTTTCTCTCTCATCGATGTTTCTAACTCTCTATCCCTCTCCCTTCCACTCTGTAAAAAAAGCAATAAAATATATTTTAAAAAAATAATAATAAAAAAAAAGGTTGACTCGCGCATGCGCAATACATATAAAGTTCTCGCTGACACCAATCACATGTGTGTGTTTCTTGAAGCTGAAGTATTAACAGGATCTGTGGAAGGAGAGGTTGTTCTGATTCCAAGAATTAATTTGTCTCCATCTGACACTGGCCTCCCATTTAAATTGATTCAACAATGGTTTCCCGTGATGCCAGCATTTGTGATGACTATCAATAAATCACAAGGACAAACTCTAGACAGAGTAGGCATATTCCTACCTGAACCCGTTTTTGGACATGGTCAGTTATATGTTGCTTTCTCTAAAGTTCGAAGAGCATGTGACGTTAAAGTTAAAGTTGTAAATTCTTTATCACAAGGGAAATTAGTCAAGCACTCTGAAAGTGTTTTTACTCAATGTGGTATACAGAAAGATATTAGAATTAGTTTAATCAATTTACCAGTCATTGTTTTTATCAATGTTGTTTTTATATCATGTTTTTGTTGTTTTAATATCATGTCTTTGTTGTTGTTATATCATGTTGTTATTGTTTATTTATTAATAAATGTATAAATTATTTTCATATACATTTTACTAATTTTCTTTCATCTCTGACACTTCTATTATATAGAAAGGGTGAATAGCAATATTAAAATATTTCTTCTAATTAATTTCCTTTGTTTGTGCAGGAATCCGTAAACCGGGCCACTAGTCTTTGGTAATTACCATCCTTTCTGACCCATCTGTCAAGAGCACCACTGTTTATTTCCATGGCAGCCTTGGCCTCAACAGAAGTACAAAAATTCCTATTTTGCATATTTTACTTTCTGTTCTCTGTGGTTAAAGACTATTATACTATCACTGTATCTGACAAATATAACCTAGCAGGTATCCTGACACCACTTGGAGATGAACATTTTTGAAGGATTTGTGCCATAAGAAAACACACTAACAAATATAGCTGAACAGATGGATCCTGATCACAGATTCAGAAAGGTTGAACACAGCAAGTAGTGAAGATTGATACCTACCTACAAAGCAGCAATCTGGGCTCAAGGAACAGCAGGCTGCCACAGATATTTGGCATATTTATTAAACCATTAAAGGAGTTTCACAATCCTCCTAATTATTATACCTACCTCTGGTTACATAGAGCTAGTCTATACTGAATTTTCCACTGATTTATTTAACTCTTAAACACTATAATCTTCTAAGCAATGCCTATGCTCGTGCAGAGGTAATAAATTTCTGCCATGCTATTAAACATTGTTTGCACTTCAGAAATGTCAGTGATATTTGTAGATCTAAACACTGTTTTATGCCATTTCAAAGGTGCAGTTTTTAGAGTCCAAAATATTCATGTTTTAAAAGCCTCTCTCATATAAATGGCTCAGGGTCGAAAGACATGAAAAATTTCTGTTTCATCTTAAGTATGCTCAAATGCATGATATAAAAGAATGTCAGGAAGAAAATAAATCCTGGAAGATTCGCCTGCTTTGCAAAATGAAATGAAGCCTTAGATTCATCTCAATTTCCATTTACAGCTTGTAAAAGCTTTTCTCAACTAACAAGATTCAACACATCAGTAAAATCACTCTATTCACTCTATTTTGCTAAACACTGAAGATAATATTGTGGTTTTGATAGATGGCAATGGAAAATGTCCTCTTCCCTGGAAATTGAAGGTGCCACAGTTTGTGTCTGCTGAAACATGGCCTCCTTTCCTAAGTTTATGGCTTCTATTTAAATCTCACCACCTTTAAAGAACTCAGTGAAAATTAAAGCTGTCCAACAAGTCCAAGAATCAAATGCGGTGATCAGAAACCACATTGCTGCCATGGTCGGGTGTCCCCTACATCAAAATGTTTTGGGTCCCATTCCCATAACTAGGTTGCAGGTTTGATCCCTGGTGAGGATGTGTACATGAGGCAACAGAGTGCAGTTTCTCTCACACATCTCTCTCTCTCTCTCTCTTTCCCTCTCTCTCTCTCTCTCCCTCTCTCCCTTTCTCTCTAAAATCAAGCTTCCTCCCTTAGCTGGCTTTAAAAAAAAATTGCACACTATTGTTTATTTAAACCATTTTGCATTTGGGTTCAGTTCATTCATTAACTTTGATAAGAGAACATTGTATGTTGGTATATTCCATGAATTTATTCAAGGGCATGTCAATAAATACAGCAGATGGAGCAATGAATGGACACAGATCATTGTAAAAATAACATTGTTTTCACCTGGATAATGTGGCTCTTTCTTTTTTCCATGAGAAGCTTATGTGGTATCAAGATGGGAAGTGGCCATTTTGTGACCATGAGATGGGAAATGCACAACTGAAAGGCCAACATGCAAGTAATGGCAGAGCAGAAAGATAGCATGGGCCTAGGTCACTAAAATGTCAGAACAATTTTGTGGCCACCTGCATCTGGATTTTCTTATTACTAAATAATAAATAGCTTTGTGTTTTAAGGCACTATTAGTTTATATTCTATTACTTTCAGGCAAAAGCCTTCATAATGGTTATGCCAGAGAAGATCAACTGAAGTAGGAGGATCTCATAGAAAGAAGAGGATCAAGAAAAGAGCCTTTTCAGACTCTCTCCTCAAAAATGTCATATAGCAGCTACATAAATCCAAGTCCCTACAAACATGATCTCTAAGCTTAGAAGCTTAAAAGAAACTGCAAAGAAATGAAAGAGAGAGAATGTGAGATGTTTTAAATCTGAATGTGGCTGAATTATTTGTATTAACTAAGATATCCCATATCTAGACTGAGTTTACCTGGAAGCAACTAGATTGAAGTTTTTATTGCTATATTTATGGTTGTGGTTGTTTTTCTACTACTATAAGGCAGACTAGGCACTTAAGAAAGAAAATGGCTCATCCAGGATGGGTCCGTGGTTGAGCGTCAACCTATGAACCAAGAGGTCACGGTTTGATTCCCGATTAGGGCACATGCCCAGGTAGCAGGCTTAATCCCCCATGTGAGGCATGCAGAAGGCAGCCCACCAATGATTCTCTCTCATTATTGATGTTTCTATCTCTCTCTTCCTCTCTTAAATCAATAAAAGAATATATATTTCTTTAAAAAAAGAAAGAAAATGGAGAGGAGATTTGAAGATGGCGGCGTAGGTAAATGCCTATACTCGCTACCTCCCACAACCACATCAAAATTACAACTAAAATACAAAATAACTATCATCCAGAACTGCTGGAAAGCTGGCTGAATGGAAGTCGTACAACTGGAGAAGTAAAGAAGAAAGCACACTGAGACTAGTAGGAGGTGTGGAGGCACTGAATGGGCTAGTCCAGCACCCCACATGGGCCGCTTTTTTTTTTTTAATAAGGAGGGAGATCATTTCTGCGGAGGCCACCTGGAGGAGCAAGGGATCCCAGCCCCATACAGGACCCTCAGCCCAGGGTCCCAGACCTGGGAAAAGAAGTCCCTACAGGCTGTAAAAAACAGTGTGGATTGGGGCTCAGTGAAACAGAGGCTGTTGGAGACCCAGCTGTTCCTCTTAAAAGGCTGGCATCACAAACTAAACTTACAAGGTCATACTTTCTTTGAGGTCCAGCACTAGGGTGAGGCTCTGGGAACACAGACGCATACAGGAGGAACTGAACTGTCTGGCATTGGGGCAGGAACTCAGGGGCAGCTTTCTCCCAGATGGAGGTGCTCACAGAGATCATTGTTCCTATGCTGGGACCTCCCTTGCCTTAGGGCTGACTGGCAGCCATTTCTGTTTGCTCCACCCTAGAGATTCCCTGAGATCTCACCCTACCCAATTTAAAATCCCAGCCAAGATGTGTGTAACAGCTTTTGCATATGAATGGCCTGCCCTTGCTCAGGCTAAAGCCTGTCAAACAAGATGCAGCTGGGTCAGGGAGCCACAAACCTATCAATAAAAGGCCCAATACCTGGCATCAGCACCACCCTGCCTTGCTTCACAGCTGGGCCTCATCTGGGGACTTCTAAACCCCAGTGGTTCTCAACCTTGGCTGCACATTAGAATCACCTGGGAATCTTTTTAAAATCCTGATTTCTGGGCCTCGTCCTCCAGAAATTCTGTTTCTTTGTTACTAATGTTGAGGCCCCAGCCCATAAAAAAGAAACAAAATTTCCAGAGGATGAGGCCCAGAAATCAGGATTTTAAAAAGATTCCCAGGTGATTCTAATGTGCAGCCAAGGTTGAGACCCACTGTGATACAAAGAGGAGGAATCTGTAGATCTCTCTGTAGCTCCTGCTGAGTGGCCCCAGGCAGTGACTGACTTTACACCTCCCTGGAGACCCAAAAGCCAGTGTACCCAGAGGTCAGTGTCAGACCATACCAGATTACAACTCTACACATCCATAAGCGACACACTCAAGGGGCAGACTCAGTGAGCACCAAAGCCCCGCTAAAGCAAGTCCTGCTTCACAGGAGTGTCTTCTGCCCAGTATCTCTCCCAATATAGTCTCAGCTGGTCCTCATAGCCAATTGGCCTTGAGGTCAATTACCAACAGCAATCAAGGCTCAACTACAAGACTGTGCTTACAGCCCACAAAGTGGTGCACCTAGAGCTCCCATCTCAGGTGACTGGGGAGGCTGAGCCACTGGGCCCTGTAGAACACCCGCCACACAAGGCCACTCTATCAACTGAAGGAGGCATAGCAGCTCTACCCAATACATAGAAACATACACAGGAAAGCAGCCAAAATGCAGAGACAAAGAAACATGTCACAAATGAAAGAAATGGAAGAAAGGAAACTACAGGATATAGAATTCAAAACCACAGCTATAAGGTTACTCAAGAATATTCTAGAAACCTCCAAAAAATGAAAATGGACCAGTCAGAAATTAAGCATACACTGACTGAAATAATCAATAACTTATGTAAGAATCAAGAAGAAATGAGGAGTGATATAGCTGCAATAAAAAACACCATGGAAAGTTTCAACAGTAGACTAGGAGAAGCAGAGGACTGAATGAGCGAATTAGAAGACAGGAAAGCAAAACACAACCAAACTGAACTGCGATTAGAGAAAAATACTAAAAGACAAGAGGAAAGCCTAAGGGAGCTTTGGGACAACATGAAACAAAGCAACATACGAATAATAGGCATGCCAGAACAACAGGAAGAGGAACAAAGGTTAGAAAACCTATTCAAAGAAATAATGTCAGAAAACTTCCCTGAGGTGGGGAAGAAAAACGTCACACAAGCACAGAGAGTCCCAAACAAGATGAACCCGAAAATACCCACACCAAGACACATCATAATTACCATGGTAAATGTTCAGGACAAAGAGAGAATCTTAAAGGATGCAAGAGAGAGACAGAAAGTTACATATATGGGATCTCCCATTAGATTATCAAATGATTTCTCAACAGAAACACATCAGGCAGAAAAGAATGGACAGAAATTTACAAAGTGATGCAAAGCAAGGGAATGAATGCAAGAATACTCTATACAGCAAGGCTATCATTCAAAATTGAAGGGGAAATAATAAGCTTCACAGACAAAAAAAAAAAAAAAAAAAAAAAAAAACTAAGGGAGTTTATCACCACCAAGCCAGCAATGCAAGAAATGCTAAAGGACTGGTGTAAAAAGAAGAAATAAAAAGCTAAGAAAGAAAACAGGCACAAAAAATAAAAATGGCTACAAACAAGTACCTATCAATAATAACTTAAAAAAACAACAATGGACTAAATGTTCTAATCAAAAGACATCGAGTGGCTGAATGGATAAAAGAAACATAACCTATATATTTGTTGTCTACAAGATACCCACTTCAGAATAAGGGACTCACACAGACTGAAAGTGAAGGAATAGATAAATATCTTTCAGGCAAATGGAAATGAAAAAAAAAGCTAGGGTAGCAATACTTATATCAGACAAAATCGAACTCAAAGTGAAGGCCATAACAAGAGGTAAGGAAGGCCACTTCAAAATCCTAAAGGGATCAATACAACAAGAGGATATAACCCTGATAAACATATATGCACCCAATGCAGGAGCACCCAAATATATTTTAAAAAACTCCTAGAAGATATCAAGAGAGAGATTGACAACAATACAATCATAGAAGGGAACTTTAATACACAACTGACATCACTGGATAAATCCTCTAGACAAAAAATCAGGAAAGAAACAGCAATCCTAAATGACTCACTAGATCAGATAGACTTAATTGACATATTCAGAACATTTCACCCCAAAGCCACGGATTATACATTCTTCTCAAGTTCACATGGGACAGATTCAAAAATAGACCACATATTGGGTCACAAGCAAAGGCTCCCCAAATTCAAGAAGATTGAAATCATAAAAAGCATCTTCTCAGACCACGATGGCATAATATTAGAAATAAACTACAATAAAAACAGCCCAAAATACTCAAACACTTGGAAGCTGAATAGCGTATTATTAAATATTGATTGAGTTACCAATGAGATAAAAGAAGAAATTAAAAACATCCTGGAAACAAATTACAATGAAAACACAACAATCCAAAACCTATGGGACACAATGAAAGCAGTCCTGAGAGGGAAGTTTATAGCTCTACAGGCCTACCTCAAAAAACAAGAAAAAATGGTAGTAAATCATCTAAATCTACAACTCAAATAACTAGAAAGAAAAAAAAAAAGCTAGGGTAGCAATACTTATATCAGACAAAATCGAACTCAAAGTGAAGGCCATAACAAGAGGTAAGGAAGGCCACTTCAAAATCCTAAAGGGATCAATACAACAAGAGGATATAACCCTGATAAACATATATGCACCCAATGCAGAAATGGGCAACAAGAAAAGCCCAGAGTGAGCAGAAGGAAGGAGATAATAAAGATCAGAGCAGAAATGAATGACATAGAGACCAAAAAAACAATACATGAGATCAATGAAACCAAGAGCTGGTTCTTTGAAAGGATAAACAAGATTGATGAACCTCTAGGCAGGCTCACCAAAGGCAAAGAGAGAGGACTCAAATAAACAAAATCAGAAATGAAAGAGGCGAAATAACAAAAAAAAACCCACAGAAATACAAAGGATTGTTAAAAAATACTATGAACAACTCTACTCCAACAAACTAGACAACCTGAAGGAAATGGACATATTCCTAGAAAAATACAACATTCCAAAACTCAAACAGGAAGAATCTAAAAATCTCAATAGGCCAATAACTATGGAAGAAATTGAAGCAGTCATCACAAAGCTCCCAGCAAACAAAAGCCCAGGGCCAGACGGCTTCACAGGGGAGTTTTACCAAACATTCAAGTAAGAACTAAAACCTATCCTCCTCAGACTATTCCAAAAAATCCAAGAGGAAGGAATACTTCCAAGCTCATTCTATGAAGCCAGCATCACCCTAATACCAAAACCAGATAAAGACAACACAATGAAAGAGAATTACAGGACAATATCCTTCATGAACATAGATGCCAAAATCCTCAACAAAATCTTAGCAAATCGGATCCAGCAGTACATCAGAAAGATCATACTCCATGACCAAGTAGGATTTATCCCAGGGATGCAAGGATGGTACAATATCTGCAAATCAATGAATGGGATACATCACATAAACAAATTGAGAGGGGAAAAAAAAAACACATAATCATATCAATTGATGCAGAAAAAGCATTTGACAAAATCCAACACCCATTTTTGATAAAAACTCTCAGCAAGGTGGGAATAGAAGGATCATACCTCAATATAATAAAAGCCATATATAACAAACCCACAGCCAACATCATACTCAATGGGCAAAAACGAAAACCATTTCCCTTAAGAACAGGAACAAGACAGGGATGCGCACTCTCACCACGCCTGTTCGAAACAGCACTGAAAGTATTAACCATTGGAATTAGATAAGAAGAAGAATTAAAAGGAATCGAAATTGAAAAGAAGTAAAATTATCCTTATTCACAGATGACATGATATTGTACATAAAAAACCCTAAAGACTCCATCAAAAAACTATTATATTTAATAAATGAATTTGGGAATGTAGCAGGGTACAAAATTAATGCCAAGAAAACTATGGCATTTCTATACACCAATGGTGAACTTACAGAAAGAGAGACTAAAAAAGCAATCCCATTTCCCATCACACCAAAAACATTAAGATACCTAGGAATAAACTTAACTAAAGAGGTAAAAGACCTGTACTCAGAAAACTACAGGACATTGAAAAAAAGAGATAGAGAAAGACATAAACAGATGGAAGAACATACCATGTGCATGGATTGGTAGAATCAACTTCATTAAAATGTCCATACTTCCAAAGCAATCTATAAATTCAACACACTTCCCATTAAAATACCAATGGCATATTTCACAGACCTAGAACAAACACTCCAAAAATTCATCTGGAATAAAAAAAAGACCCGGAATAGCTGCAGGTATCCTGAGAAAGAAGAACAAAGTAGGTGGGGTAACAATACCAGATATCAAGATGCATTACAAAGCCTGTGTTCTCAGAACTACCTGGTAGTGGCACAAGAACAGACATATAGATCAATGGAATAGAATAGAGAACCCAGAAATCGACCCGAACCAATATGCTCAATTAATATTTGACAAAGGAGGCAAGAACATACAATGGAGTCAAGACAGTCTCTTCAATAAATGGTGTTGGGAAAATTGGACAGATACATACAAAAAAATGAAACTAGACCACCAACTTACACCATACACAAAAATAAACTCATAATGGATAAAGGACTTAAATGTACGACAGGAAACCATAAAAATACTAGAGGAATTCAAAGGCAACAAAATCTCAGACATATGCTGAAGCAATTTCTTCACCGGTACAGCTCCTAGGGCACTGGAAACTAAAGAGAAAATAAACAAATGGGACTACATCAAAATAAAAGGTTTCTGCATAGCAAAAGAAACCATCAACAAAACAACAAGAAAGCCCACTGCATGGGAGAACATATTTGCCAGTGTTATCACTGATAAGGGTTTAATCTCCAAATTTATAGGGAACTCATATAACTTAACAAAGGAAGATAACAATCCAATCAAAAAATGGGCAAAGGACCTAAATAGACACCTTTCAAAAGAGGACATTCAGAAAGCCAAGAGACATATGAAAACATGCACAAAGTCACTAATCATCCAAGAGATGCAAATCAAAACAACAATGAGGTATCATCTCACACCTGTCAGAATGGCTATCATCAACAAATCAACAAACAACAAGTGTTGGAGAGGATGCGGAGAAAAGGGAACACTCATGCACTGCTGATGGGAATGCAGACTGGTGCAGCCACTATGGAAGACAGTATGAAGTTTCCTCAAAAAGTTAAAAATGGAACTCCCATTTGACCCAGTGATCCCGCTCCTCGGAATATATTCCAAGAAACCAGAAACACCAATCAGAAAGGACATATGCACCCATATGTTCATAGCAGCACAATTTACCATAGCTAAGATTTGGAAACATCCTAAGTGCCCATCAACAGATGAATGGATTAGAAAACTGTGGTACATCTACATGATGGAATATTACGCTGCTGTAAAAAGAAGGAATTCTTACCATTTGCCACAGCATGGATGGAACTGGAGAACATTATGCTAAGTGAAATAAGCCAGTCAATGAAAGAAAAATACCACATGATCTCACTCATATATGGATAATAAAGAACATTATAAACTGATGAACAAAAATAGATACAGAGGCAGAGCAGCATCAAAAGACTGTCAAACTACAGTGGGAAGGCCAGGGAGGGTTGTGGGGGAGTGGTAAGAGATCAACCGAAGGACTTGTATGCATGCATATAAGCATAACCAATGGACACAAGACACTGGGGAGTAGTGGAGGCCAGGGGAATATCAAGGGGGCTGGGGGAGGAGACATATGTAATGCTCTTTGTAATACTTTAAGCAATAAAACAAAATTTAAAAAAAAGAAACCAAGGCAAAAAAAAAATAATAATAAAACATATGAGTCCCTACTATATGTCTGACTACTCAGTCTTGTCATTAGTACTTTATACTTTATAAACATCTTTCCTATGTATTATTCATTCATTTATTCAAAAGTATGTATTGATAACCTATTATACAGGCACAGTTAACACATTGTTTGCGGGTAGTTTTTATCGCGCACTAACAGGTGGCGCGGGCCATTTTTGCTAATTTTTTGCGCAAATGGCAACGTTCAGTAAAATTACGATAACTTTAGTTTACGTATTTATACGTTACCCGCATTCTACCGCTAGTCTATAAAAAACGTATTAATACATGTCCCGCGCTCTACTACTTACAGTCAACGTAAAACATATAAATGCGTTTCCCGCATACAATGTGTTAATGGCACATCCTATCTAATAAAGAGGGAATATGCTAATTTACCCTCACACTGTCACAAAGATGGAGGTGCCCACAGCCAATAAGCAGAGAATATGCTAATTGACTGTCCCACCCTCAAAGATGGCGGCGCCCACAGCCACAAGATGGCAGTGCCCAGTCCCCTCAGCCCTGCTGGGGTGGCAGGCATGTGGCAAGGACAGGTCCACTCCCAAGTGGGCCTGGCTGCTCCACATGCCTGCCTCCAGAGTCCCCCAGTCCCTTTATTTCCCCAGCCGCCCAGGGCTGGCCTGAGGTATAGGCAAGCCTCAGATGGCAGCTGCCCAGCCAACACCGGAGGCACAGGAAAGCCTCAGATGTTGGCTGCCCAGCTGTCCACGGCTGGCCTGAGGTGCAGGCAAGCCTCGGATGTCAGCTGCCCAGCCACCCAGGGCCAGCCTCGGATGGCGGCTGCCCAGCCGCCAAGGGCCGCCTGAGTCTCAAGTAACCAGCACTGGCCGAGGCTTGCACTGTTGGCAGTGGCAGCAGCAGAGGTGCAATGGGGTGTCACCTTCCCCTGATCTCCGGGTTGCCTCCCACCACTGAGGGTTCCCAGACTGTGAAAGTGGGCAGGCTGGGCTGAGGGAACCAGGCCAGCAGGGGTCAGTTGGCAGCAACCAGGCCAGCAGGGGGGCAGTGAGTAGTGACCAGGCTGGCAGAGGGGAGCAGTAAGGGGTGAACAGGTCAGCAGGGGGCATCTGGGGCATCCAGGCCAGCGGGGGAGAAATTGGAAGTGACCAGGTAGGCAGGGGGAGCAACTGGGGGTGACCAGGCTGGCAGTGGGTGGCAACCAGGCTGGCGGCAGAGTAGTTAGGGGTGATCAGGTAGGGAGGCAGAGGCAGTTATTGGTAATAAGGTTGGCAGGGGAGCCAGTTAGGGGTGATCTGGCAAGCAGGCAGGTGAGCAATTAGGAGCCAGTGGTCACGGATTGTGAAAGAAATGTCTGACTGCTGGTTTAGGCCTGATCCCTGGGATTGGACCTAAACCGGCAGTCAGACATCCCCCTAGGGGTCCCGGATTGGAGAGAGTACAGGCTGGGCTGCGGGGACCTCCTGCCCCTGTGTATGAATTCCATGCACCAGGCCTCTAGTTTAACGATAACTATTCTTGTTAATGCAACAAAAGGGGATATATAATATTTAAAAATCATCATAAATTACAAAGTCCAATTTTATGCTGTTATCTTAATGTAATTTAATAGCACTCACTTCCACACTCAAAAATTTCCTGGTTGATAAAAATTATATATGTGGGCATTGTATAAACAAGTAAACTATGTATCATCTTATATAATAAAAGAGAAACATACAAATTGACTGCACCTCTGCTAAGCACCAAGCCACGCCCACCAGCCAGTCAGAGTGACTATATGCAAATTAACCCAACCAAGATGGCAAGGGGCATCCATGGAGCTGGAGCAAGCAGGAGGCTTGGTTGCCCCTGTGATTGAGGAAGCCAAGCTTCCTGCCTGCCCTGGCCTGCTGAGGGCTCCACTTAAGGCAACAAAGTTTCCATTATAGAAGATAAATAAATCCCAGATACCTGCTTCCAGCCAGCATCCACTGGGAGCTTGGGTGGCTGGGGGCTGTGACCAGCCTGCAAACAGCCATCAGCTCCTCACCCAGAATGGCCACACCCTCATGGGGTGAGAGTCCCCACTGGGGGGCTTGGCCAGCCTGCAAACAACCATCAGCCATTCACCCAGATTTCCCAAGCACCCTAGAAGGACCTCCACCCTGAAGGGGCTGTGGCCAGCCTGGAAACGGCCCTCAGCCCCTCACCCAGGCTGGCCAGGCACCCCAGCGGGGACCCCCACACTGAAGGGGATTGTGGCCAGCCTGCAAATAGCCATCAGCCCCTCACCCAGGCTGGCCAGGCACTCCAGCAGGGACCCTCACCCTGAAGGGGGTGTGGCCATTCTGAATACGGCCCTCAGCCCCTCACCTAGGCTGGCCAGGCACCCCAGCAGGACCCCCACCCTGATTCAGGACACCCTTCAGGGCAAGAAAGCTGGCCCCCACCCATGCACCAGGCCTCTATCCTATATAATAAAAGGGTAATATGCAAATTGACCCTAACAGCAGAACAACTGGGAATGACTGATCACTATGACACACACTGACCACCGGGGGCAGACGCTCAATGCAGGAGCTGCCTCCTGGTGGTCAATGTGCTCCCACAGGGGGAGCTCTGCTCAGCCACAAGCCAGGCTGATGGCTGCCAGTATAGCGGTGGTGGTGGGAGCCTCTCCCGCCTCCTCAGCAGCGCTAAGGATGTCTGACTTCAGCTTAGGCCTGCTCCCGCTGGCAAGTTGATATCCCCCGAGGGCTCCTGGGCTGCCAGAGGGATGTCTGTCATCTTAGGCCCAATCACCCGGGGAATGGGCCTAAGCCAGCAGGTGTTCATCCCCCAAGGGGTTCCAGACTGTGAGAGGGCACAGGCCGGGCTGAGGGACCACCCCCCCAAGTGCACAAATTTTTGTGCACCAGATCTCTAGTCCCATATAATAAAATAGAAACATGTAAATTTACCATCCATCTGCTACACTCACCAGCCAATCTGGAGTGAGTATTCAAATTAACCTGACAAAGATGGCGGGTTAATTTGTATACACAGGTATCAAGTGCCCCTGGAGGCAATGGCGGTCGTGGGCTCCTGAGACCATTGCCGGCCAGGGAGGTGAGGCCAGCCATGCCTGTGGGCTCCCGGGACCTTTGCTGGCCCTGGGAGGTGAGGCCAGCCACACCTAGCCACGTCTGCGGGCTCCTGGGACCTTCGCCAGTGGAGAGCAGAACAAGAGAATGGGTGAAGAGCGGGAGGTTTGGAGGACTTGGCAGAGCAGGAGGCCACCAGACATAGAGCAGAGTGAGAGTGAGGGTGGCTTGGAGGGCGTGGCTCCCTCTGTCACCCCGGCTTCCTCATCACAGCTGTGGAAACTGACAGCAGGGAGGAGGAAGTCCCACCCCCACAGAGTCAGCCAGAATCAGCCTTTGGTCAGCCAGCTCTCAGTGGCCTGACAGCCAGGACTCTCATTCACCTACAATTCAGACTGTGACAGTAGAGAGGTGGGACTATGTCTAAAGAACAACTATTGATACAATGTAGCTCTGCAGCCAAAATATGCCAGCGTTATCGACAGAAAACATCTGAAGAGCAACATGTGTCTGATTTTGAAAGAAGAATGTATCTGACAGAATGTATCTGAAGACCGGCTACTGGAAAAACATCGCTGTGATGCCAAAAAACACCGGCATCATCGACAGAAAATGTCTAAAGATCAATGTGCCTTTGAAGTTGAAAGAAGGCAGTGGCGATGACAGAACATGTCTAAAGAACAGTCATCAACAAGTACTACCAATTCTGGTAGGAACTGCCTTCTCAGCAAAAATGGAGTACATGAGGATGCAATTCTCTAGCATAGTTGTGGTGGATTGATTGTTAGATGTGAATTTTGCCTATCACTAAATTTCTCTGATGAAAAACCATCCAATGGGAAATTTACTCGATGTTGTAGCAAAGGGAAAGTCTGTCCAAATGATATACATTTTCCAGATTACCTGGAATATTTAAAAAGATTAAAGACAAATGAAGATTCTGACAGTAAAAATTTCATGGAAAATATTCGTTCCATAAATAGTGCTTTTGCTTCCATGGGTGCAAATATTGCATCGTCATCAGGATATGGGCCATACTGTTTTAGAATACACGGACAAGTTTATTGTACTGGTACTTTACATCCTTTGGATGGTGTTTCTCAGAGGTTTGCTCAATTCTATATTTTGGATACAGCTGAAGCTATAAGTAAAAGATTAGCAATGCCAGAAAACCAGGACTGCTCAGAAAGACTCATGATCAACATCAAGAACCTCATGCATGAAATAAATGAATTAACAAAATCGTACAAGATGCTACATGAGGTAGAAAAGAAAGCCCAATCTGAAGCAGCAGCAAAAGGTATTGCTCCCACAGAGGTAACAATGGCGATTAAATACTATCGTAACAGTGACCCACGTAGATATAATTCTCCCCATGTAACCGAGGTTGCTGTCATATTCAGAAATGAAGATGGAGAACCTCCTTTTGAAAGGGACTTGCTCATTCATTGTAAACCAGATCCCAATAATCCAAATACAACTAAAATGAAATAAATCAATATCCTGTTTCCTACATTAGATGCAATGAAATATCCTATTCTTTTTCCACATGGCGAAAAAGGCTGGGGAACAGATATTGCATTAAGACTCAGAGACAACAGTGTAATCGACAATAATACTAGACAAAATGTAAGGACACGAGTCACACAAATGCAGTATTATGGATTTCATCTCTCTATGTGGGACACATTCAATTCTATTTTAAATGCAGGAAAATTAACTCAACAGTTTATCATGGATTCATATTCAAAAATGGAGGTCAATTGGATAAATTTCATCAAAGCAAACCAATCTAAGTTGAAAGTTGAAAAATATAGTGGTTTGATGGATTATCTCAAATCTAGATCTGAAAATGACAATGTGCTGATTGGTAAAATGACAATTCTTCCATCATCTTTTGAGGGTAGTCCCAGAAATATGCTGCAGCGATATCAGGATGCTATGGCAATTGTAACGAAGTATGGGAGGCCGGTTTATTCATAACCATGACATGCAACCCCAAATGGGCAGATATTGCAAACAATTTACAACACTGGCCAAAAGTTGAAAACAGACCTGACTTGGTAGCCAGAGTTTTTAATATTAAGCTGAATGCTCTTTTAAATGATATCTGTAAATTCCATTTATTTGGCAAACTAATAGCTAAAATTCATGTCATTGAATTTCAGAAATGCAGACTGCCTCACGCTCACATGTTATTGATATTAGATAGTGAGTCCAAATTATGCTCCTCTAATTAATTCCCTTTCAATGGGCACAAATTTTGTGCACCAGGCCACTAGTTTTAAATAATGGACAATGCTATGGTAAAGGAAGTAGAGCAGAGTAAAGGGGTATGAAATGTGAGGAAAGTTGTTGCTATTTTAAATAGGGTGGTCATGCCTTAGCCAGTATGGCTCAGTGGATAGAGCCTCAGCCTGTGGAAAGAAGTGTTCTAGGTCCGATTCTGGTCAAGGACACATACCTGGGTTGCAGGCTCAATCCCCAGCCCTGATTGGAGCTCTCACATTGAGGTTTCTCTATCTGTCTCTCCTTCTCCCTTCCACTCTCTCTAAAAAAATGGAAAAATATTCTCTGGTGAGGATTAACAAAAAAATAGGGTGGTCACAATAGACTTCTTTTGAGCAGAGACTTGAAGGAAGTGTAGGTGTTAGTCATGTTGCTCCCTGCCCAGGTGGTGTTGCTGGAAGAGTCAAGAGCAAGCAAAAACCTCTGAGTTGAGATTATTCCTAGTGTGATTGAGGAATAACAAGGGAGGCTGGAGTAGAGTTAATGAGAGCATTCGATAAGGAGATGAGTCTAGTGTGGTAATGTAGGTGAGCAGATCATGGAGAGATGTATAGGCCAATATTATTAGGACTTTGACTTTAATT
This sequence comes from Myotis myotis, assembly GCF_014108235.1. NCBI lineage: Eukaryota > Metazoa > Chordata > Mammalia > Chiroptera > Vespertilionidae > Myotis > Myotis myotis. The sequence continues at coordinate 22,389,045 of NW_023416346.1, forward strand.
CCAAGTAAATTAATTAGCCACTGGAGGATTTGGAACATAATAGTAAACCCCACTAAGATCTGACTTGCTTTTAGCAAGATCACTCTTATTGCTCCATTTAGAATGAGTTGGCAGATGGGTTGGCAAGGGTAGAAAATGAAGACCAATTGGGCCGCTATTGCAATAAGACAGGAAAGAATTATTGTTTAGCTGGACGAGAGTGGTAAAAGTGAAGATTGTTGGATTCTGGATTTTGAAGGTAGAGACATTTTAATTGGATACTTAAAATAACTCTGAGAGGTAGATAAGAAAGATATTATTAATCCCATATTAGAGATGAAGAAACTGGAACTTAGAGAGGTTGGAGCTTGCCTAAATTTACACAACTAATTGAATGAAAGAAAGAGCATAGAACCTAAATATCCTTTAGTGTCTTACACAATGATTTCCAAACATACCACAGACCATACACTAAGCATGCACTTTCCTCATACGAGGCCCCAAAGTAATATTCTCCAACACAAAAACGTGCTAATGCCTTGATCAGCATCACCTTGGGGTTCCATCCATGACATATGTTAAGGACTATGTCCTCTCTCAGATGTGACAATTGTGACTGAAATGATTAAATGACTGGTATATATAAGGACACAGCTTAAAATCATCCTCTAAAGGAACAGTATCATATAATGGGAAGGAAAAAGGAATAGAAAGATGGGTTTAAATCCTACCCTGACATGTATAAGTTACAAATTTAGCACAAGTTACCTAGTATATGCCTCTTACGGTTGTCGAGAACATTAAAGTCTAAAAAAACATACCAGGTATGTTCTAATGGGCTGATCTAACTACGTGGAACTCTTCACCCCAGATATTTATTTGACTGTCTCATATTTGCCCAAATGACACCTCCTCAGAGAAGCCTTCCTTGACCACCCAGCTTCATTTTCTTCATAGCACTTACCACCTAGGTAAAGAAATTAGTATCAAGTTATGCATTTTTGGTCTCTCTTATCAACTAGAAGGTAAGTTACATGAGAAAAAGGATTTCGTTTTTCATTATATGCTCAATAATCAGAACAGTGCTTCCCTAGAATACTAGTATTTGTAAAAGAGATGAATATTTTGTCCCTCTCCTGCACACTCTGTTGGTCATTGGGAGACTTAGGCCTACTTTCAATACTCTGGGATCTTTTCTATTTCAAGGACTTTGCATCTAGAGTTCTCTGCATGGTGTACTCTTCCTCCCACTCTTTGTCTAGTGAACCTTTTTGCATTTTTCCAATCTCAGCCCAAATGGGCATTTCCTTAGTCTTCCCTGATTCTGGACCAGCTCAGTTTTTCCTCTATTATGAGCTCTAAGAACACAATGTAATTTTTTTCCATAGCATTTACTACAGTTCTTAGTTATTTATTTACTTGGGTGATTAATTATTTAAGATCTGTTCCCTCCACTGGAATATAAGCTCCATGAGTTTACTGTTGTTTACATTCAGCTCCTAACACATAGTAGACATTCAGTAAGTGTATAATAAATGGATAAAGGAAGAAATGCATGCAGGAAAATCAGCACATGCTATAAAAACTTTGCATGTTTATTAAAAACTAAAGAATTGAGTTTGGAGAAACAAGGATACATTTCAATAAAATATATAAATTGTGTAAGTATAAATTGGGGCCATGCTTCCCCTTTCATAAGCAGAAAAAATTCACTGGAAGAAGGCAAAGGTGTTCCAGTTACATGAGTAAGTAAGTAATCCAAAGGTCATTTCAAAATATTTTCCAATGGGCACACAAGCAATTTCCCTTGAAATTGTTTTTCCTGTTAATCCTATTTTCTTTCAAAAAATTTACCAAGAGGGCTTGCACTCTCTATGTAACTTTTTATAAAAAAAAGTATGTGGTTCATTTACTCCAACTCTGAAAGTGGTTCCAATTCCATTGTGAGGCTGCATAGTGAATACAATAGCAAACTACATAACTATGCCTTCAGCACAAAAATAAACTCCATTAAAAATTGGAATCCTTGAGTCATAGGTCTTCTGTATGGTATCTTGTATACTTTAGTAGGAAAGGATATGAAGAACCAGATAGTTCACTTGACATTTATATGTGCACTTGACATTTATTTATAAGTATACTTGACATTTATGAATAAAATACGGCCTATAGCACTAAATTGATTTAAAAATGACATACTGAGGGGAGTATTTCTCCTAAGAGGAAGTCAACACAAACAAACTTTATAATCCAAATAGTTGCTTTCTTTAATAGAAAAACAACATAATTTAGTGTTTGCTGGATTCTGCCCTCCATGGTCAATACTGGTGGATGCAATGTATATACACTTTGTCGTGGTTAGGTAATTTGTTGTTAGAAAGTAAAAAATAAAACTATTGTATAATTCATAGCTATGGACATAAATCAAGTTGTACCAAGTCATCCTATCTCCTATAAGCATAGCAAGCACCCTAATGTATGACCCATCCAAACCCCAATTTTTCTCCTCTCTCCTATGGCATCCTGTGGCATCCTAGCACAGTAGAAAACATCAGAGAGACAAAGACATTAATAAATCAGAATCATTGAAAATGTAGAGGAGACAATGGTTTGTACAATGGTCTCCATTTCACCAGATTGGATGACTGACCTTCCTTATTACTCTGCTTTATTTTTTTTTATGCCATGACATATTGGTGTACGTGTCTGTGTGGACTGTTTGCTTGTTTGTGTGTGCATGTGTCTATGTGTGTTTGTGTGTGTCTTCATGGGTTGTTTGCATGTGTGTGTGTCTGTGTGTATGTGGAGTGGTAGTTGGAAGGGCACATTAAAGGTAGGGCTTGAAAAGAAATGTCTTTGTGATATCACAACTCACTGTTTAGTTGATATTCAGGTCTATCAAAGCTGACTACTGAACCTGAGCAAGACTTTGAGGATCAGAGGAAAATGAATTTGTGTTACATTTGTGTAGGGTTTAAAATTCACAATGCTCTGCTAGTTTCCATTTTGACTGCTTATCACACAAAGTTTTATTATGCTGATTTTTACAGCTCATTGACAAAATCAAGCTAGTCAATTGAGTTTCTTTCTTGTCACTTAGACTAGAAGTGCACAAACTACACCCTACTAACAGGCCAAATCTAGTCGTCCAGCTGTTTTTTTCCAATAAAGTTTATTGGAACACAGTCATGCCCATTCATTTATACAGTGTCTATTGCTGCTCTTATGACAAAATGGCAGAGTTGAGTAGTTTCAGCAGAGAGCATCTGTCTCACAAATCCTAAAATATTTACCTGGCTCCCTATAGAAAAAGTTTACTGACCATTGCATTAGCCAGCCGTGGGCAAACTACGGCCCGCGGGCCGGATCCGGCCCGTTTGAAATGAATAAAACTAAAAAAAAAAAAAGACCGTACCCTTTTATGTAATGATGTTTACTTTGAATTTATATTAGTTCACACAAACACTCCATCCATGCTTTTGTTCTGGCCCTTCGGTCCAGTTTAAGAACCCATTGTGGCCCTCGAGTCAAAAAGTTTGCCCACCCCTGCATTAGACTATGGTTACCTGACAATTGGAAAATAATCTGGATAACTTAAAGTATTGAATTATATTAATAAACAAAATATCTTCTCTATGTTGGTGGGTCTTTCAACAACAAAAGCCTTTAATCTTTAAGCAATAAGTTGTTTTATATTTTTATTTCAAACCATTATGAAGTTTAGCCAGATTGCCCTCACTCTACTCTAAAATGTATCACACATGAAACAGAAGATAATACTAAGCATAATTTAATAACATAGTATAACAGAATAAGCCTGGGCTTTGGAATTCAACCAGAGATTTGACAGCATTTGTGCTAAATCCATTAACAAATAGCCCAATCAGCTTTTAAATAAGGGTTTATGAGCTTGAAGTTCTGTCAGATATTTCAGTTTTGAATTCCTCTATTTTAAACAACTGCTGTGTTCTCATGAACTTGTCAGCTATGAGCCCTTCCTGAAATTAAAAAAAAAAATTAGGTCATATCCTCCATTTGGTGGCAATTTGCTCACTTAACCTGCTGACTTTCTCCATGTTCTCCATGCTCACCCGCACTATTTTAATCTAGATCAAACTTCTCGGATCCTAATAAAAGTCAATCAACGTCAAAACCAAAGTATTGTCCCTGCTCTGAGCAATAGTAGGCCAGAAACAGAAGTTGCAGGGAACATTACAGAAAGCTAAATAATAATTATAATCTGACAGCAGAACTTTTACAAATTTACTTAACCATTTCTGGTAATCACTCTACAATATTAAAACATCTAGAGTGTGGCTATTTACTGTAAGAATTAGGAGGGTCGGGAGATATAGTTTTGCCTTATTGAACTTTTGAAAATGATGATAAGTTAGATTTTTTACTTCAGCCACAAAGAGGGATCCTTTACTCTTAGATTTCCTGAAACAGTTTGAATTAACAATCCTGGCAAATTTGTAAAGACTTCCTGATTTTTCTTTCCTGTTTTGTTTCCTCCCCCCCTCACCCACCCAATATATTTTTATTGATTTCAGAAAGGAAGGGAGAGGGAGAGATAGAAACATCAATGATGAGAATCACTGATCAGATGCCTCCTGCATGCCCCCTACTGTGGATCGAGCCCACAAGCTGGCCATGTGGCCAGACCAGGAATTGAACCATGACCTCCTGATTCATATGTCAATGCTCAATCACTGAGCCACACCAGCTGGACTTGTTGCTTTCCTTAGCTTTGTTTAGGGAGAGGGGGATAGAGCAAATTGTGGTAAAGGTGCATCTCTCGCCGAAACCGGTTTGGCTCAGTGGATAGAGCGTCGGCCTGCGGACTGAAAGGTCCCAGGTTCGATTCCGGTCAAGGGCATGTACCTGGGTTGCGGGCACATCCCCAGTGGGAGATGTGCAGGAGGCAGCTGATCGGTGTTTCTCGCTCATTGATGTTTCTAACTCTCTATCTCTCTCCCTTCCTCTCTGTAAAAAAATCAATAAAATATATTTAAAAAAAAAAAAAAAGGTGCATCTCTCTGCTGACTTAAGTATTTAGAAGATATTTAGTTTATTTGTCATGTATGCAAAGCCAATTAAAATACTAGTATAAGATATTTAAAAATGTCTTCGTTCTCATGAAAAATGCTCTTTTGCAGGAAGATGCTGTAGTTCCATTGGCTCCATAGCTATTGAGGTTATACTTATTACTCAATCAACCACACCAGGCCCAAGAATTCCCTGCCTCCGAGGCTGGACTGGAAGCAGTTCCTTTGAAACCTCATACAAGTCTTCCCATAATCAGTAATGCAGCTTTCTCTTCTTCCCCTCCACAGAATGAGTTATCTGGAGGAGGCAATCCTGGGTTATGAAAGCTTACCAGAGACCTTCCTGGCTTGGTCCTGAGGAAGACACACAATTGAAAATTTAACAACTTGGTTCCTATGCTCTACAGGGTGATTGCAGGGAGGCCCTTGCTCTATCTCAGTTCCTATGGAACTAGCTGATATATTCATGCAGAAGCCATCATCACCCTGTTTTCCAGAAGCTGAGCATGGAAAATTATTTATTCTACTCTCTCCCAGGTAGGCAGTATGCTCAATGGCTGTCCTTGGGCATGTGGGGTCTAGAACAAAACCTCCACATTTGATTACTCAGAGTGTAACCAGACAACCAATGGATCCATGCTGACTGTCACTACTTGAGCCAATGAAGCAAAGAGAGGGTTGAATCATTTATGAGTGTTTATTCCAGAACTGCTGGCAGTATGGGAGAGTAGCAGGTCAGCCCCAGAAATCTGCTCTGCAGCCCACCATAAGCCAGCTGTTTATATAGTAAAAGCACCAAGGAAAAGTGGGCAAAAGGGCAGTTTACAGATATGCAAAAGGACTAGGGATCTTCAAAGGGTTTAGTGACATGCAAGGGCTGGAGTTACATGGGGAACTAGCCAAAAGGAGTGCCAGATGGGCAATTAACAGGTAAGCAGGCTGGAGGTTTGCAAAGCCCTGCAGGTATGCAAAAAGAGCTAGGGATATTCAAAGGACTGGCCATTCTGGTTTCTTCAGCATAGTTGTTAATCTTTCCATGATAATAGGCAGCTCCAAATGGAGAGGAAGGGCTGCATCTCCAGGTCAGCTCCAGCCAGGGTAGAATGTGCCTTCTTTAAACAGAATAAAACAATCATGGTTAACAGAGTATGATTAATATTTCTTATAATATTAGCTGGTTCCCCAAATTCTATTGCTGCCCCCTTTCAAGAAGACACTATTCAAATTTCAATCTATGTGGTGTCCCCTTGGAATAGTGTTGTGCACAACTTGCACATCTACAATGTGGTAGACAGAATAATGGTCTCAGAAACATCCATGTTATAATTCCTGGACATACAATATGTTAGGTTACATGGCAAAGGGAAATTAAGGCTGAAGGTGAAAATAAGGTTGCTAATCCACTGACCTTGAGAGAGAGACATTATTCTGTGTGATGGTTAATTTTATGTGTCAACCTGGCTGGCCTAGTTATTTGATCAAACATTATTCTGGATGTTTCTGTGAGGGTGTTTTTGATTAAGATGGAAATTTAAGTTAGTGGACTTTTCCTAAGGCATATTGGTCTCCATAATGTGAGTGGGCCTTCTCCACCAGATGGCCTTCAGACTTGAAATGCAACATTGGTACTTCCCAAGTCTCCAGCCTGTTGATCCACCCTGAATATTTTGGATTTGCCAGACTCTATATCTGTATGAGCCAATTTCTTAAATCAAATCAACCTATTTCTCTCTGCCTCTGTGTGTGTGTTGGGGGGAGGGCAAGGGGGGTTTGGGGAGGTTCTTTCTTTTCAGAACCCTAGCTAATATACCCTGGTTTATCTAGCTGGTTGGACCCAATGTAATTTCACAGGCCCTTTAAATATTTTGCCTTAGAGTCTCCAGAGGAAACACGGTCCTACTGATACCTTGATTTTAACCGAGGGAGATCTAATTTTGACTTCTGTAAGAGGATACATTTGCATTGTAAAATGCTAAATTTATAGTTCAGCAGCAACAGGGAACTAATGCAGCAAGGAAGAGGCTCTTCTCTACAGTCTGACACACCTATGTTTTACTAGTTTCTACTACCTACCACAGGCCTGCAATCCCATATGAGAAATTAAAAAATCTAAAAGGCTTTAAAAAATAAAGATGTTTTGTAACTTATTTTGCAGAAATATCAGACTTGATCTGGATTAATATGGAGATATGTAGAGTCTTAATTTATCTCACTATATGTGAATATTCATATACTTCAATGTGTAAATATGATGCATTTGATTATTGTGTGTTTTTACCACTCACTATGTTAATATTACGTAATACTAGGGGCCCAGTGCATGAATTTGTGCACCTTGAAAGGAACCGTGGGCTGCAATGCTGCAGTGGGCACAGGGACGGGTCTGGCCCATCCTCCATGCCCCCCACCTTGGCCCTCCCACTTCAGACCCCAGTCCCCTGTCTGCCGGTAGCCCTGCTCCTGCTGTCACTGCTCCCATGTGCTGATGGCACTGGCCCCGCTCGCACCCGCTGATGGCACAGAGCAATTGGGGCCAGCACCAGCAGCGGGTGCAAGCGGGGGCTGCTGCCCCGATCAACCCTCAGGAACAGGGGTGATCAGGACAGGGGAGGTGGAGAAGCCCTCAGGGGTGATCAGAGCCGGCAGCCGCTGCAGCACCCACTGACAGCGCTGAGCTATCAGGGCTGGTGCCAGTGGGTGCCAGTGGCAGCTCCAGCGCCAGCAGTGGATGCTAGTGGGACTGGTGCTGGCAGCAGGTGCGAGCGCCAGGTGGGACCACAATGCACAGAAGCAAAGAATTTTCAGTAAGCACCAGAGACTCGCCCCAATGACAGTGACCGGCATCCCACCTTGGTCTGGTGCCCCTGCTCACCTACTCTGCTATCCCGCTGCGGCCAATGCCCACCATGTTCCATTCTCTGCCTCCTGCTGCTGATGCCCATGTTCCACACGTGCCCCCTGGTGGTCAGCTCATGTCATAGCAACTGGTTGTTTGGTTGTTCTGCTGTTCAGTCTATTTGCATATTAACCTTTTATTATATAGGATATGGCACACATATCATATAACTTTCTAAAATATGTCAATTTCAGAATTTGAAACATATCTGACTTTATATAAAAGGTTGTGGATCTGTTTGAGTATGACCTTGGGGAATTTATTTGCTTCTTCATGCATCAATTTCCTCATCTGCATGTTCTAAACATTTAATAATTATAATAGGTGTTAGCTATTTTTACCCCCCACCTTCTCTTTATCTCATAACTCTTCCTTTATGCCAAGGATTGCATACCATATGTACCTAATATAGTTTACAAATATTTGAGTGAGTACTATGTACCAGGCACCTTGCTCCCTCTCTTCTCTTTTTTGGTGCTTGTATTGAAATGATTCTACAGAAAACCATAAAAAAAATTGTCTGCAAAAATAATCTCTAAACCCAACAAACAACACTGAGGAATATATTGGTCAAATAATCAGAGGATAACTAGGAAGAAGAAACTTGCTTGCTTAGTAAAGGCAAGCAAATATATTTTATTAAAAACCCGATGCATACTGTAGAGTTAAAAACAAAGAATTATGCATACATGGTCCCTGCTCTCAGGAGCTTATAAAACAAGTCAGTCTATAATAGAGGAAATACATCAAGATGACTTTAGAAGTCATTTAGAAGACAAACTTTTAAAAATATCAGTTTGTTAATGGCAAAGGACACCAGATGTTAGACCTCAGTCCTTGAGTTTTGGCTAAGAAAGAATTCAGAATCAAGACTCAAATACAAGCAAAAGGTTATTTAGAAAATCACAGGGTAGAAAAGTGAGCCATGGCCCTACTGGTGCAGCTCAGTGGTTGAGCTTTGACCTATGAACCAGGAGGTTATATTTTGATTCCAGGTCAGGGCACATGCCCAGATTGCAGGCTCAATCCCCAGTAAAGGGTGTGCAGGAGGCAGTCGATCAATGATTCTCTCTCATCATTGATGTTTCTCTCTCTCTCTCTCTCTCTCTCTCTCTCTCTCTCTCTCTCTCTCTCTCTCCCAGCCTTCCTCTCTGAAATACTTTTTTTTAAAGTGAGCCATGGAAGAAGTGAGCCGGTTTGGCTGTGTGGGCTCAGGAAACAAGTTACAGAGGCAAAGGAAGGGCCTTGGAGCTAAGAATAAAGAAAGCAAAGAGAAAGGGCCTACGGTAAGGAGAGGGGGAAGGCAAAGGTGTGATTCAGAGAGAGGGAGAGAGAGAGAAAGACCTGGGTCCTTCCTCTTAAGGGGTTTTGTCTGGAGGTCTCAGAGGGGGGTTTCAATAGAATATTCATCAGCTTTCCAAGTGTGTTTCCTTAAGGTCATAGTCTCCACTGATTGGTCAGTGTCAGGGCAGATGATTATTAGTTATCACCGCTGGTCCTGATATCAGCCATGGTATTTCTGCTTTTCTGGGCCTGAAACACAACTGAGATCTAGATGTTATGTCTGGGGCTTAATGCTTAAGGAAGTGTCCCTGCAAGGGAGTCCTGTAAGGCTATTCTCCAGTCTCCTAGTTCCTCCCCTAAGAGGGTTTACCACATGACTAGTGACATGCCAGGAGAGGAAGGGTAGGTGAGGATCCAAACCACATGACCAGTGGTATGGAAGGTCAGGGGGTCTATAGCATGTTGTATATAAACATCCTAGTACACTGTTTGTGGAATGAATGCAATTTGTTTTGGTCCATCTAGGTGTTGTTCTTTATTAATTATGCTAGGGGAGAAAAGGTCACCCTAAGGGCAAGATCCCACCTTACAATTGTTCCTTGCCAGGCACCTGGAGCTTTCTACACTGGTGACCTTCAATATTTGGCCTATTGTTCCCTCTCTGCCCATGCCAATCTAACTGCCTACTATAAGTTGACTGAAATGATTCAACAAACATTTCTTAATCCACATATTAAATTCCAGAACTTTCAATACATTATTTCATTTGACCCTCACATCAATATAACATACTTTTATTATAATATTTAATTGATAACAAACTCTGGTGTAGGGAGATGAAGTGACATGTTCAAGGTAATATAGTGACTGTCAGGATTTGAAATTTGTCTTTCCAGGCCAATTCCTCTGTTCTTCACATTGTCTATATACTATGATGCTGCCTAGTTTTTTAAAATGCCTCTTTATTTAGATAAATTTACTGAGGTATTTGATATGAGAAAATAAAGATTTCTAACAGAGTGAATAGGGAAAAACACAAAACATTGTTAAATTCTTTTCATTTTCTGCAATCCTCTTTCTGTGGCATGCTTTACTTAGCTAAGATATAGACACTACTCCTCAAATTAAAAAAATGTTTATCTTCCAATTCTTAGAAAGAAAGCCCTTGTTATCCTTGGGCCAAAATGCACATTGTTAGAAGATATTCTTTTTAACCCTTAAACAACTGAAAACCATGAAAAACTCCTTTTCTTTGAGGTTTGCCTCCCTCCACACACACAGACAGACACACACAGACAGACACACACACACACACACACACACACACTCACTCACTTTACACATGCAGATCACACTCCTTTGAGATGCTGATCTTTTCCCATGGTGCATTTGGCTAACAGAAAGACAAGCTTACTGCATAGAAATACCAGTTGGGTTAACAAGCAAATTCCATCAGTATACAATGTTTACACAATACAGTTTAGCAACAGCAGTTCACACAGTCTGTTGTCTTGGATCAGAATTCTAATTAAGCCTTAAATCTTCTGAGTTCAGATTAATTCCTATCACTGTGGCCTTAGACTTTTTGTTGTAAAAATCTGAAGCTTTGTTTGTCTGCAAAGAAAACCGTATATAATGCATTACCAGGTTGATCTGAGCAGTTGTGTATAAACATCCTGGTGCACTGTTAGTGAAATGAATGCAATTTATTTTGGTCCATCTAGGTTTTTTCTTATTAATTACCGCCTGCAGTGGTTGCTGGGTTCAGAGCACTGCACTTTTCTGGAGTTTCCTATCTTCCAACTGACATACAAAGAAAGAGGGTTTGGAAACAAATTTCAGTTGTTGAAGGTAATGACTATTGAACTCAAGGTATAAGCATCCCCTATACAGCATCAAAAAAGGACTATATTGGTAAGCTTATAGCAAAGAGTATCTAAATTCAAACAACTTCTACTTATTAAAACTAGTGAAGTATACTTCAAAAGAAACAGCTAGAAAGCCAAGTACCAATTCCATCTCTTTGAGCTTTTACCTCTTCAACAATTTTACCATCTCTGTCACAAAAGGCACAAATGAAGCTTATGAAGTACCTATCACTGTGGAGCAGCCCCATTGAAGTCAATGTTTTCCCCTCCTTTAGTTCAGACTACATATTAGCAACATTATCACCTAAGATGCTTTATGGCAAATTAAAAAGAAGTGATTAGCACTAATCTTTTTTTTTCAGAATGAGAAGTAATAGAAAATAACACACTTTAGAACTTCACTCTTAAAAAACAACAACAAAAAAGTAATTATGTTTTTATCGCTATTCCTGAACAAAAAACTCTGATGACAGTTCAAAAGGCTGGAAAGAGGATGGATTTTCCAGCTAACAAAAGGCTTGTGATTCTCTCTGAGACCAAAATGAAGTATTCCAAAGATTCACACAGCCATGTGCAGGGCTTGGATCCTGGTACTGACAGAGACAGCCCATCCAGGAAATTCTACAGAGTCAACAGACCATTTCACAATGTGAGATCCAATCAAGTGGCATTGTTATCTGGTAGGAGCCTCACTGAAGGGAGGCATAAATGCTTGGACAAAAGACAGCATCAATCAACTAAGTGAGGAAAGAGTGATATACTTTAAGTGTTATGCTGAGGGTGTCAGACAGGCATAATTTATTTCCTGCAAATATTGAATTAAGAGAAAATTTTAGAATCATTCCCATTTTGTTGGATATTGCCATGCATTGAATACATAAGCAAAAGCAAGTTTGGATTCCACAGTGGTAAAGTGTGAAGAAAATTATTTCAAAGTTATCTTAAAAGGGGTTTCGCCCTAGCTGGTTAGCTCAGTGGATAGAGTGTTGGCCTGTGGAAGGAAGGGTCCTGGATTCAATTCCCATCAAAGGGCACATGCCCGGATTGTGGGCTTAATCCCCAGTAGAGGGCATGCAGGAGGCAGTTGATCAATTATTCTCTCTCATCATTGATGTTTCTATCTCTCTCTCCCTCTCCCTTCCTCTCTGAAATCAATAAAAATATATTTAAAAGGGGGGGGCAAAGTTTTAAGGCTTGTGGACTTGGGAGCTAGTTGCATACTTCAGGTGACAGGGACAGAAGAGAGAAGAGCTTCCTGGACCACTAGACAGATAATGGGTCATAAAACATCACTGTCCTTCCCAATATGCCTAGCATAGGTCATGGCTCAGAACAGGAACTAAATAAATATCTTTACAATTCAAATCTGAGGAGATGCACCCTCTTAACAGTTATTTCCTAATCTTTCTGAAGTGAAAGATTGAAGTAAAGTTTTCATCAGGAAAGTAGTGATTAGAAGTAGCTTTAGGAAAATTTACTTGGTAGTACTGTGTAGGATGACCTGGATCTGAAAGAAACTGGAGGAGAGAACAATCAGGAGGCAGGATGATATAGAATGGGAGATAAGAATTAAAAATAAAGCAATAGATCAGCCTCATTAGTAATCAGAAAAATTCAAATTCAAATAACAATGAAATATTTTTCCCTGGCAAATTTACAATACATAAGTCTATGCAATATCAAATATTAGTGAGGATTTGAGGAAAGAAGCAGTTTGGAGGACAACTTGACAGCATCTCTTGAATTTAAAATGTGCAAATCCTTTACATAGGAATTTCACCCATAGAAATAATATTGCTTGTAAAGGTTGTCCCAAAATACACACAAGAAGTAATTTTGATAGAAAACACAAGTTTATAATTAAAAATTATACATTTTTATTGATTCATAAAGTATACAGTATAGGGTTATGTATGGAATAGCATATTGGGTAAATGGCCTCCACGGCTTTGCTGGCACATATGCACTCTTTTGTTGAAATTTTCCAAGACCGAAATGCGGCTGCTCAGGCAATAACAGTTAATGGTGCTCACTATCACGACATGATAATCCAGTTTTTTTGTGCCATGGAGGCCATTTACCCAACATCCTATTCTATACATAACCCTATACTGTATAATTTATGAATCAATAAAAAACTTATAATTTTTAATTATAAACCTGTGTTTTCTATCAAAATTACTTCTTGCGTGAATTTTGGGACACCCTTTACATGGAGACAGAAATGTAGGATGTTCACTGCAGTATGGTTCATAATCAAATAAACACAATAAAAATAGCAACCAAAAATGCCCTGGGAAAACAACTTAAATGTCCCTCAGAAAATGACTGGCAAAATAAATGACACATCCTTATATTGTTAACACAGTTTAAACAGCATTTTAAAAGAGCGAGGAAGACCTAAATTAACTGATATGAAAAATCAAGTTAACATAATAATGTTTATAGCATAATCCTATTTATATAAAAATAACCAAAACCAATCAAATATGTGTGCATATGCATAGAAAAGTGGCTTGGAAAGATACATACCAAAATGTTATTAACTGAAGCTACACTATTTTTTAATTATTGAGCTGGAACTATTCCCAACATACTGTTAAGTGAAAAAAGCATGTCAAAGTGAAATATGCATATGGTATGAGCTTATATATGTGTTTGAAAATCTGTACATGTATATTTCAGTCAGCTCCAACTACTATCAAACACTATATACTGGGTGCTTAAACAACAAAAAATGATTCCTCACAGTTCTTGAGGCTGAGAAATCCAAGATCAAGGTGCTGTCAGCTTTGGTTTTCGGTGAGAGCCTTCTTCCTATTTTATAGATAGCTAGCACCTCACTGGACCCTTACTTGGCCAAGAGAGAGCTAATCTCTTTTGTGTCTCTTCTTATAAGCAGACTGATCCCATTCGTGAGAGATCTACTGTCATGACCTAAACAGTCCCCAAAAGTCCCACCTCCAAATACTATCTCATGGAGATTAGGACTTCAACATAAGAATTGGTGGGGAGGCACAAACATTCAGTCCATAGCAAATAAAATATGGTCTGGAAGGATTCATACCATGACTCCAAGCAAGCATCAGTGATTACCTCTCAGCAAGAAAGTATGATGTAGGGGTGGGGGGTACAGTATGGATAGAGTTGATGGGGCTGATTGATGAAGGAAATTTTCATTGTTTGTTATGTATTCTTTTGTTATATTTTTATAATAGGCATGTATAAATATGTAAAAATGTTGTTTTGAAAAATATATCAAAAAAACAAACCCAGGTTTGTATGGTTTCCATTTTGAATCCATCAGTGGACCACCTGGAACCTATACCAGATCTAGTCAGCTGCAGATCACCACTTTAAGGACAGGTTTGCTCACTCTTCCCAGGGCCAAATTCACCCACTCGGGCAGTTAATCAGGTGTTCAGATGATCTCACATATTGAGACTCAGAAAGTTGATTCAGTAGGTGAGGCTCCAATGATAGCTGCTGCCCAGACCCCACTCCCTCCCACACACATACACTGCAATGTTTGTTTGTTTTTTGGATCTCTGGAAATTCTGTACAAAATCACTATGTTATAAGACTACCTTGGTGCCTTAGTCTGCTGATGCTCTGAATAACTAGTTAAACTGCAAATCGATCTACTCTCATCCCTAGGCAATGTCTTGCTACAATATGCACTGTAGATCAAATGGTATGCATCTAGCTAAGGCACAAGGTTGGGTTTCCTTCAAGCAACTGTAATTTATATATCTTTTTCTAAAATAAAGAACCTCTGTGTTTCCTCCCGGCACACAATTCTTTCAAACTGGGCATACTTCTTTTGGAGCTGTCCATATTTGGGGCGCTCAGTTGTCTCCTGTGGGTAATTTTAAGTCAGCAATTTGTACTGAGTGAAGATGGCTTTAGCACAACTGTTGGCTCTGTTTGTTTTATGATGTGTCACACTTTCAGACAATACAGTTCTGGGGAATTGATATAAAAAAGTGAAACTTATACTTAATAGATTCCTGTCTTTTTAAAGGAACAACCAGGATTAATATTCATGTAGTTTTATTTTATTTGTTTTTAAAATTATTTTAAGGAAGAAAATTGAACCACTCTCATTCTCACATGATACTCATTCATCTATTCATTCATTTCAATTTATTCATTCCTTCAACTAATGTTTTCTGGGTACCATTTATTTAAAAAATATTTACTGAAACCTACTATGTTTCAGGTCCTGTGCCAGGCACTAAAATGGAGTATTTTCTGTGAGTAACAGTACTAGTGATAAATACTGAGATGATAGAAAAAAGATCATCTCTGCCTTCACTGCTATCAGAGATATTGACACCTATCCAGCTTGGTTCAATTAGCCTTTTTTTAGCTTCTGCATCAACCATTCATTCATCAACAGACACTTCTATTGAGTTGCAGACATTTTGTTAGGCATTAGGGATGTAACTGTAAGCCTGGAATGCTGTCCAATAGAGAAAATAGCTATTGATCAAATAATCACACAAGTAGTACAAAATTGCAACAGTGACAAATGCACCAAGATATCCATTCTTCCCCTTATCACTGCCCCCATAACTTCAAAAAATGTAGCTAAAGCAGCTGTAGTTTAATCTGTATACATATTGGACGTTCAAGTAAGATTCATTTAGAGGAAAGTGAGGTTTAATTGTTTAAAGCTAGAAAGCCACCACTGTATCGCATTTAACTTGTGTTACTATGTTGGTTATGAATTTTCTTTCTATTGAATCCTTAAAATTTAAATCTGAGATGAGCTTTCTTAAAAGTTATTCTAAATTTTGCAGACAGGTCCTTATTTCTTTAGGATCCCACATTTTCTCATTTTATAATCATTTCCTTCAAGACTCTCATTCCAAATGAATTCTTATTGGTAAACAAAAATCAAGCAAGAAGAAACTCATCTTGCTGACTCACCTACTTTCTATATGAGGAGCTTGTCTTTAACGCAAACCCAATTCTTTCTTGATGATAGATATAACCTGTTGTATTGATTTAAGAGCAGACAGTAAGCTTCTGTGAACACTCCAAATAGGTGCAAAATTATTTGACAAAAATGTCCTTCCTTTCTACTTAGTGAGCATTTTTTCATAGTGTCCAACCATTAACCATTATATTGCACTTGTTCATATACTCTTCACAAAGAGAAATAGTAATATTTTACACTAAAATCATATGATTTATAAAGAAATTCAAAAGCAACACCTCACTTGACCCTTAATTAACTCAAAAACTTATGAGTAGTATTTAAAAATGGCACAAGTAACTAGCCAGTTACATTGTCGATGCTTTACTTGGGTTTTGAAAATGCCTGTTTCTAGTGGTATTAGTCATGCTTATAAAGTTCTGAACTACCAACAAAAAGGAAGAGTAAGAAACAATTATATGTTTTCTATTTTATGAGATTTTGATTAACTATATAATTTTATTAACCAATGATGTCACCCCAATAAGTTCAATGAAAAATTAAGAGTTAAGAAAAACAAAAATAAATACTAATAAAAGATATAGCTTGAAAAAACATATGTTTTTAAAGCAGTTTTAAGGTCACAACAAAATGAGAAAGTACAGAGGTTTTCTGTTTACCCCTGCCTCCACATCCTGTACCAGAGTGCTACATTTGCTATAATCAGTGAACCTACATTACTATGCAAGGTCTATACAGTAGGTTCTCGGGTTACGTCAGAGATCCATTCCTATGGCAGGAAATAATGCAATTTTCGCTGTAAGTCAGAACCCACCTACATAAGCACCTATGTCACTCACATGGAGCACATACACACCAGTAATGAAGTGAAACAGTAAAAAAAAATAAAAAGAAAGATAACAATTCCTGACCTTTACTTGTGGTAAATAAATAATAAAAAACATAAAGAACATATGTAAATACATCAAAATGATGGAACATTTTTTTTTATAAATACTGTAAATGGGAGATGGCAACATAACCATGAAATGACATACATTGAGTCCGACGTAACCCGAGGACTGCCTGTAGTTTATATTATGGTTCGTGCCACAACATTTTGCAGTGAGAATTCAGGATCTTGAGAAGGGGCTGTGCATAAATGCCTATACTAGACAAGAAATATAAATTTAGAAGTCATGGGGGAACCATGCAGAGACCTACTCTCTGGTGGAGTGGCTCCCCGAATCTCCAGACCCATAGCTTTTTATTTACTAGAATATACATTTGCCCTTTAGCAAAGCAAACAGACATTAATGGTAAGGTTTGGTAAACAATAAAGGATTATCAGGTTAGAGGATTGCCTTCAGCCATTTAGCCAGCAGCAGGGTAATACAATGCTGATTCTCAGCCCTTGCTAAATATCAAAGTCCATCAGCCTTCTAACGGACTGCTCGCATTTATATGTTAACTACTTGTTGGTCTTTGCCTCCAGTATATCCCCCTTTTTGTTTTCTTAATAAATTTAGAAGGGTGTATGCCATTTGCAAAGGGCGGGTCCTTTTAAGATTTTTAAATTCAATTAAAAGGATTGAGTTCTTTCATGTCCTTTTAAATTGTTGTCAGGCATCTAAGGAACCAGTTTGCAGGAGGCTCCTTTCTGGGCCATCATTCTTTGAGTCCCTTTCCCAATCACTGTCCCCTATGATATAACAGCAATGATATTCGAGTTCTGGATGGTGGACAAACAGTGGGAAATGACAATGCAGGTCTGACATTCTTTATCTTGTCCAGGGCAATCTGCACCAACACACAGCTGATGACTATTAGCATGGTAAGGCATCTTTACCATCTCTCATCTCTGGACTATTTCTCATCATCTCCTCAGCGTGTTGCTTGGAGCTACTGAAATCTGGGGCTGGAGAGTCTGGTCAGTTCCTCTCTTAGATCCATTGTTGAAGTTTCCATAGGGGCTTGGAGGAGTTTTCTGGAAATACACAAGAGTATCCTCGACCAAAGGTTAATAAAGGGACCTTTCTATAAACTAGACTTGGGATTTTTTTTCTTTATTGATTAAGGTATTACATATGTGTCCTTATCCCCCCTTTTACCTTCCACCAACCCACTCATGCCCTTACCTCCTGTTGTCTGTGTCTATTGGTTAGGCTTATATGCATGCATACAAGTCCTTTGGTTGATCTCTCCCCTAATCCCCACCCTCTTCTACCTTCCTCCTGAGGTTTGACAGTCTGACCCATGCTTCTCTGTCTCTGGATCTGTTTTTGTTGAGCAATTTTTGTTGTTCATTATATTCCATAAATGAGTGACATCATGTGATATTTATCTTTCTCTGACTGGCTCACTTTGCTTAGCATAATGCTCTCCAGTTCCATCCATGCTGTTGCAAATGGTAAGAATTCCTTCTTTTTTACTGCAACGTAGTATTCCATTGTGTAGATGTATGACAGTTTTTTAATCTATTCATCTGCTGATGGGCACTTAGGCTGTTTCCAAATCTTAGCTATGGTGAATTGTGTTGCTATGAACATAGGGGTGCATATATCCTTTCGGATTAGTGTTTCTGGTTTCTTGGGATCTATTCCTAGCAGTGGGATCACTGGGCCAAATGGAAGTTCCATTTTTAGTTTTTTGAGGAAACTCCATACTGTTCTCCACAGTGGTTGCACCAGTCTGCAATCCCACCAGCAGTGAAGGAGGGTTCCTTTTTCTCCACATCCTCACCAGCAGTTGTCATTTGTTGATTTGTTGATGATAGCCATTCTGACAGGTGTGAGATGATACCTCATTGTCGTTTTGATTTGCATCTCTCGGATGATTAGTGACTTTGAGCATGTTTTCATATGTCTCTTGGCCTTCCTTATGTCTTCTTTCAAAAAGTATCTATTTAGGTCCATTGTCCATTTTTGGATTGGGTTGTTTATCTTCCCTTTGTTAAGTTGTATGAGTTCTTGGCTTGGACAAAACTAGAATGCCATGTATTTATCATTATAGTATCATACAGTATTTTACTGCTCTAAAAATGCTCTGTACTTCACTATTCATTCTCTCACCCAACTCCTGGCAACCACTTATATTTTTACTTTCTCCATTTTGCTTTTCCAAGAATGTTGTATAATTGAAATCATACATTATGTAGCCATTTTATATTAGCTTCTTTCACTTAGTAATATGTATTTAAGTTTCCTCCATATCTTTTTATAGCTTGATAGCTCATTTATTTTAACACAAAAATAATATTCCATTGTCTGGATGTACCACAGTTTAGTTGTCCATTCACCTATTGAAGGACATCTTGGTTGATTCTGTTTTGATAATTATGAATAAAGCTGTTTTAAAAGTAGAAAAGACATACATACATAGGAGAAGGTAATGTTAAGACATCAGAAACAGAGATTAAAGTGATGCTGCTACAGCCAAGGAATGCTTGGAGCCACCAAAATCTGAAAGAGTAAAGAAATGAACTCCCCTAGAGCCTCCAGAGCAGCGGTTCTCATCCTGTGGCAGTAGAACGACCCTTTTACAGGGGTCGCCTAAGACCATCTTGTATATCAGATATTTACATTACAATTCATAACAGTAGCAACATTACAGTTATGAAGTAGCAACGAAAATAATTTTATGGTTGGGTCACAACATGAGGAACTGTATTTAAAGGGCCAGAAGGTTGAGAACCACTGCTCCAGAGGGAGTGTGGCCTGGTGGACATCTTACTTTCAGACTTCTGACCTCCAGAGCTGTGCGAGATTAATCTGATGTTGTAAGCCACCTATCTTTTGGTGATTTGTTAAGACAGACACTGGAAACTAATACAATAACCAAGTGAATGTTTCAATTCTTTCCTTGTAGCCATTCTTCACTTTAAAGCAGGGAAATTCACTGTTCTTAGTTAATCAGATTCCTTGTAGGGCTAACTAGCTTTTATCACCATTGAGCAAGGGTGAATTTTTAGCCTTTTTAAAGTTACAATCTACTTCAGAAACCTTTTAACAATTAATATTTTTAAATTAAAAAAAAAAAGAGGTGAATTTACCATTATGATATGATCACAAAAAATACTTATTGCAAAGCACTTGTTTAAACTTTGCTACTTTAGTATGTTGTAGAGCAGTGATAGTGAACCTTTTGAGCTCGGCGTGTCAGAATTTTGAAAATCCCTAACTTAACTCTGGTGCCGTGTCACATATAGAAATTTTTTGATATTTGCAACCATAGTAAAAGAAAGACTTATATTTTTGATATTTATTTTATATATTTAAATGCCATTTAACAAAGAAAAATCAAACAAAAAAACGAGTTCGCATGTCACCTCTGACATGCGTGTCATAGGTTCGCCATCACTGTTGTAGACAAATATAAAATGCTGTGTCTAAAAACACCTAAAGAAAAACTTCTAAAATGATTGCATTAATCTTGGTGCAATACAATTTGTGTTTGTTTCTTAGACATTCTCTATTTAATCTAATTAGCTTTTATTGCTCTAGTGCAGTTAAGTAGAATGTTTATATTGAGAAATTGTGTGGGGGGGGGGAGGTGGATGGGATGTTTCAATAGACAACTAATTTGTTAATTTTTTTGCTACTGATATATGATATTTGCTGTATTATTTGTACATTAGATAAAATAGCAGTGTAAAGATAAAAATTGGTTTTACTGAGCATTAATAGCTTAAATTTTAAAAAATAGTCAGCTAATCTACCAAAGTTCACTAAATATTCAGTCTTTTATCATATTTGTGCCATAAAACACTCCAAGAAAGAAAAAAACCTCTTTTATATAATTTATCATTATAATCCAGATGATGTACATCTCTTATCATTGGAAAAAATATGAATTTAAATTTGCACTGCATAAAAACGTCAGTGTACTATTTTAAATTAAAATTTACCGAAAACACTGTATGAATATTTTTACTTTGAAAAGATGTGCCATACTTATTTGAATTCTTATTAATTACTTTGATTCTTGTTAGTTTTGAGAGCATGCAGTTATAGTGAGACTATTGGATCTGATGTTAGAAAACCTTCCCAAAGGTCTTCTTTGAAATAACTAATTTTTATGATGATATAATAACAGTCAATTCACCTCCTTTTTCTTTTTTTAATTGTTTTATTGCTTAAAGTATTACAAAGAGTATTATATATGTCTCCTTTTTTTTTCTCCCCTTGACCCTCCCCTAGCCTCCCATATCCCCCAGTGTCTTGTGTCCATTGGTTATGCTTATATGCATGCATACAAGTCCTTCAGTTGATCTCTTACCACCCCCCCCCCAACCCTCCCCGGCCTTCCTGCTGTAGGTTGACAGTCTGTTCGAGGCAGCTCTGCCTCTGTATCTATTTTTGTTCATCAGTTTATAATGGTGTTAGTTATCCATAAATGAGTGAGATCATGTGGTATTTTTCTTTCATTGAATGGCTTATTTCACTTAGCATAATGCTCTTCAGTTCCATCCATGCTGTTGCAAATGGTAAGAATTCCTTCTTTTTTACAGCAGCATAATATTCCATTGTGTATATGTACCACAGTTTTCTAATCCATTCATCTGCTGATGGGCACTTAGGCTGTTTCCAGATCTTAGCTATGGTAAATTGTGCTGCTATGAACATAGGGGTGCATATATCCTTTCTGATTAGTATTTCTGTTTTCTTGGGATATATTCCTAGAAGTGGGATCACTGGGTCAAATGGAGTTCCATTTTTAACTTTTTGAGGAAACTTCATACTGTCTTCCATAGTGGCTACACCAGTCTGCATTCCCACCAGCAGTGCATGAGTATTCCTTATTCTCCACATGCTCTCCAGCACTTGTCATTTGTTGATTTGTTGATGATAGCCATTCTGACAGGTGTGAGATAGTACCTCATTGTTGTTTTGATTTGCATTTCTCGGATGATTAGTGACTGAGCATGTTTTCATATGTCTATTGGCTTTCTGAATGTCCTCTTTTGAAAAGTGTCTATTTAGGTCCTTTGCCCATTTTTTGATTGGATTGTTTATCTTCCTTTGTTAAATTGTATGAGTTCCCTATAAATGTTGGAGATTAAACCCTTATCGGTGATAACATTGGCAAATATGTTCTCCCATGCAGTGGACTTTCTTGTTGTTTTGTTGATGGTTTCTTTTGCTGTGCAGAAGCTTTTTATTTAGATGTAGTCCCATTTGTTTATTTTCTCTTTAGTTTCCAGTGCCCTAGGAGCTGTATCAGTGAAGAAGTTGATTCGGCATATGTCTATGATTTTGTTGCCTTTGGATTCCTCTAGTATTTTTTATGGTTTCCCGTCTTACATTTAAGTCTTTTATCCATTTTGAGTTTATTTTTGTGTATGGTGTAAGTTGGTGGTCTAGTTTGTTTTTTTGGGTTTTTTTGCATGTATCTTTCCAATTTTCCCAACACCATTTATTGAAGAGATTGTCTTGACTCCATTGTATGTTCTTGCCTCCTTTGTCAAATATTAATTGAGCATATTGGTTCGGTTCGATTTCTGGGGCTCTCTATTCTATTCCATTGATCTATATGTCTAGTCTTGTGCCAGTACCAGGCAATTTTGAGAACAGTGGCTTTGTAATACAGCTTGATATCTGGTATTGAGATCCCACCTACTTTGTTCTTTCTCAGGATCGCTGCAGCTATTCGGGGTCGTTTTTTATTCCAGATGAATTTTTTGGAGTGTTTGTTCTAGGTCTGTGAAATATGCCATTGGTATTTTAATGGGAAGTGCGTTGAATCTATAGATTGCTTTGGGTAGTATGGACATTTTAATGAAGTTGATTCTATCAATCCATGAACATGGTATGTTCTTCCATCTGTTTATGTCTTCCTCTATCTCTTTTTTCAACGTCTGTAGTTTTCTGAGTACCTCCTTTTTCTTAAATTTAAAAATATTAATTTTTAAAAGGATTCTGAAGTAGAATTTCAACTTTAGAAAGGCTAAACTTTATGTTATTCCTTCTCTGACACTGTGTGAGTTTAGGTTTTCAAACCCCTGATTCTTAATCCACTGGCTTAGTTTGGTGATCAGAATGTTTTGAAACAAAACAGATAGGTATATTTCATAAAGGGATTCAAGTTGCTGTTGAACCCATGAGGGGATCAATGCCAACAAAAGTGCAATTACTGTCTAATCCCATAACCTAGCTCATGCTTCCATCTTTGGCAGTTTCCCAACAGGACATCTGTCCCCATGGATTACAGCTTCATAGAAATCCCAGGGTTAGGTTATACTGTCAAATCTCTGCTCTGTTGAAGCTCATTAAGAATAGGAATCCGCCTGGTATCGTGCACAACGATAAACACACATTTCTGTAATGTTCAATTCCTAGGTGGTTTTTCACATTTTGAATCCTTCAAAGCCTTCTACTGTTAGTGATTGACATATTCTGATATACAAAACTTTCGCTGAATTCAGAGGAAATTTGAGTACATCAGGAGTGAACCTGGTCTTCTCTTGTGCCTGGTCAAAGGTACGGAGCTCCTTTCCATCTCTGATGAAGTCAGACATTTCTACATTTTCAAACTATAGAGAAACCTTATGTGGGAGGAGAGAACAGATGGTATGAAATGGTATGAAATGGTATGAAATCTCTGAAAGGAAGTCTCCATAGAAAGGAAGAAACTTAAGAACCATAATAGCTTGGCCCTCAAACATCTTACCAATCATATTTTAATAAGAGAAAAGCCTCTGTTTTCAGAAACTCTGAATTCAGAAAAAGGAATTGAATAAAATAAGGCCACTGCCTAGGAAAATGTTCCCTCAATTTTTTGCCTGAGGCTTGGTGAAGGAAATATGTAGGAGTGATGTGAGACATACCATACCCCACGGAATAGAATAATGTGAGTCTTTCAGAGTACAAGTATTCCGGATGATAATTTAAGCTGCTTGATCTCACTTATTTGTAAAAGATTGATTTTTGTTTAACGTTACTCTTTTCTTGATTAATCTTATATAACCTCAGAATTAAAAAGGTTTCAAGGGAAATTAAAGGTTTTAATTTGAGGAGTTAAATGCATACACTTGAATTGATAGGATCATCTGTCATTGATAGTTTTAAGTTATTTGTGTGGAAGGTTCTACTGTGCTGATTTTTAAAATAAACTCAGTATTTTAAAGTTAAAAAAAAAAACTATAATATCATTATTGTTTGTTATTGTGATTGTCTATTTACAAATCTCTTTCCCTCACCTTGTTATGAGTACCCTGAGGACAGGGATACTGTCTTATTCATCATTTCATCTTCAAACCTAAAACAGTTCCTCGCAGAGAATAGAAACTCAATTAATGTAAAATTAAATGAGATTATATTTGAAAGTACTTTGAAGCTATGAAGTGGCTATGGAACTGTGGGCTGTGCTTTGAATGGGCACACATATTAGCATGTCATGGTTTCTGGAGGTAGAAATTCAGGAATACAACCACTCCTAGGATTAATCAGCAGTATCAGTCCGATTAGCCTGGTGGTTAAAAGAGTGGGTCTTTGAGTCAGACAGACATAGTTTTGAATCCCAGCTGTACAACTTTCTAGTTGGGTGACCATGGACAAGATACTTAACTGATCTGTACTTTAATTTCCTCATTTGTTAAATAAAAATCATTAAAAAAAATGCCTACCTCAAACCTTATCAATATCCATCAACTGAGTGCTAATATAAAATAAGCTTCAAGCCAGGCTGCTGTGGTTCAGTGGTTGAACATCAACCTATGAACAAGGCGGTCACAGTTCAATTCCCAGTCAGGGAACATGCCTGGGTTGCAGGCTTGATCCCCAGTAAGGGGTATGCAGGAGGTAGTCAATCAATGATTCTCTCTCATCATTGGTGTTTCTATCTCTTTCTCATTCTCCCTCCCTTTCTAAAATCAATAAAAAATATGGTTTAATACAAAGAAAAATGTTTTTAAATAAAAGTAAATAAAAGAATAAGCTTCAAGCTAAATTATTAAGCAAAAAATAGAAATAGCTGAAAAATACAATGTGATCTCATTATTGTTAAAAAAAGAATGTCAATATAAGCTTGTATATGCACAAGAAGCTTATAGAAGGATACAAAGAAAGTGTTAAATATAATTATATTTGTAGAGTGGTCTCACAGAGCAGTCAAAATTTGGTGAGGTGAAGGCTTATGTACAAGAGGATTGCTAGCAAAAAGATCTATTGTATAAAAAAGAACAAGAAGAAAATTAACAGTCAGCATGGATCAGCATGCTGCTGGGTGTCTAACATTAGAAAGAAAACCAAACTAAGCCTTAGAGCAGGGATTTCAAAGAGCATGAAGCCACTTCTTTCTCTAAAACATATGAATGAGGATATCCTTCACTTCTGATCACAAGTAAGGCCTCTAAAGCCTTATCAAATCAGTGTTTCAGGCAGCCAATAGGGATGAAAGCTATTTGCCACCCAGATTTAGAGTCACAAAATGTCTTGAGAAGGTTCTATAAGGAAAGGGGTATTTGGGTTTTAATTACTGAGCCTAAAGGGAGAATAACTGAAAGGTAAATTAATAATGGCTTTAAAGAATATGAGAAACTCTTAAATGGAAGATAGTAGATGCTCAGCACTAAAAGATTAGTACTCAGAGTACCTTTAACTCTATTATTCTAAGAAAACCAAAAGACTTACAGCTCCAGTCTTTCCTATCTAAAATTAAACTCTCCATAGGAATCTATAATAACAAAAGGGTAGTATGCTAATTAGACCAAATGTCCCTCCAGGCATCATTCTGGATGCCCTTCTGGACGAAGCTGGGGTTGGAGTGAAGCCACCCGGGTCCCAGAAGCCTGGTGGCAGCAGCCAGAGCAAAGCCCAGGTCCTGGGTGCCAGAGGGAAGCCAGTGCCGGCAGCCAGGGGAAGGCAGGCCTACTCTTGCACAAATTTTCATGCATTGGGCCTCTAGTATCATTATAATGAACACTAGTGGCCCAGTGCATGAAATTCGTGCACAGGAGGATGTGTCCCTCAGCCCAACCTGCACCCTCTCCAATCTCGGACCCTTTGGTGGATGTCGACTGCTGGTTTAGGCCTGATCCCAGGATGTCCGACTGCCGGGATCGGGCCTAAACCGGCAGTTGGACATCCCTTTCACAATCCTGGACTGCTGTCTCCTAACCACTCACCTGCGTGCCTGCCTGATTGCCCCTAACTGCTTCAGCCTGCCAGCCTGATCGCCCCCTAACAGCTCCCCTGCCAGCCTGATCATCCCCAACTGTCCTCCCCTGCTGGCCAGATCACCCCCAAGGCTTTTATTAGTATAGATATGACCCTACACAGAAAATTTCACTAACCCTGCTTTACAATAAGGGATTGACAATTGACTCATTGGGGCCAGGCACCAAGATTTCCTTTCTTTGAATAGTGGAGGGAATAATTATCTTGTCTTTAAATTGCCCTGAACATCAAATGAGATAATGACTTAGAAAAGCATAAAAGCACCATATTAAGACAACTGTCTTTTTCATATACTGAAAAGACAATAAAATGGTAAAATGAAAAACATTATTTTTATTCTCCCCCTTCCTTCCTTTACGGCCTTTATTTAAACTTTGAAATTTAGAAAAATTTCACTTCTATTTTCATTTCTTTATATTCAATATTATTTTGCATTAGTTTCAGGTTTATTAGTTACAGAATAGTGGTTAGGCAACCATATACTTTACAAAGCGTTCCCTGATATTTCCAGAACCCACCTGGCTTCATACCATCATTACAACACTGTTGATGCTATTCCCTATTTAAGTGACAATAGGTTTACAGGTTCCTTTCAATCTTTCTTTTGTGTTGCCCGCCCTTCCTTTTCTTTCTCACTTCTTCCCTCGTTTTCTTTATATAGTATTTCAGTTGGCCCGCAAAGCTCAGTGAAGGCATTGGGACACGCTTAACACATTTTACAGAGCAGGAAACTGAGGCCAATTCCAGTTGGCTATGGAACTGGACTCCTCTGCAGGAGCCCTCACAGCTGGCTCTCTGCCTTTCCTAAGGGACAGCTGCAGGGCAAACAGAACAAACCGCCCCGTGAGGCTTCCAAGCCTCATTCTCCAGCACCTCTTCATCATGGATGCTCCACTTTCTTTCCTCTCCCCCGCCCCACCCCATTCTTTACTGCCCCTCTTCTGGGGAGCAGGTGGTAGGCTTGCACTCACTGTGCAGGTGTGCACCCCCATGGGGTGGGCGAGAACTGGGGGCGGGGCGGGCGCAGACTTGTTTTTGGGCCCATGCCGGAGCAGGAGTCCTGGCCTAAGTGTGCAGGCCGTGGCGAGGCCCGATCAGTGCCGGGAGCTTCACCAAACCGCTGCAGTGGGGTACCCAGCAGTGGGGCACCCAGCAGTGGGGTGCTCCTCCACTGAGGTGGCGCCGCCCCTCCACCCCCACCTCAGGGCTGAGTCTGCGCCCCTCCACCCCCCCCCCCTGCAGGCGTCCTTCCAAGCCTGCAGTCATCGCCTCTTGTTTCCCGCCTATTGAGGCCAATACAGAACCTCACTCTCTGCAGGCAAGGCAGATCCCCACCCGCCAGCACCCTGGCCAGGCCTGAGCCCCCTCCAGTGCACCCCACCTTGGCGCCGCTCTGCGTCCCTTGGGCTGCCTGCCTCCTGGCCAGCCACTTCCCCAAGCCGTGGCACTTGCCCAGGATCGCCCATCAGGCGGAGGCCTGTCTGCGCGCCTGCAGACCCAATGGCCGTGGCTCCTGGCAGCCGCTTTGCCAAAGGTTCCTCTACCTTCAGGATCTCTCCTCAGACCCCTGGGAGCTTAGATCCCGCGGCCCAGCCGTTCTGTGGCTCCCTGCAGCCCCGCTCTACTCAGCTCTCCTGCCGCCCACCTGTCAGGAAGCTGCCAGGAGCCTTGCTGTGGGCAGTGTGGTTCTGGGGCAGGGGCTGGGGTGTGGGGAGCAGCTCCAGTAAAGTATAGTAAACCCCAGGCCCCCAGCCCCTCCTTGAGCAGAGCCCAGGGCAGGCTGGGGGCCTGGGTCCGAACACTGTAGCTGCGGAGGCCCCACCCACCCAGGGCCCCACACAGGGGTCTGGGCTGGGGGTGTGGTTTAGGCGGCTGTTTAAGCCGCCAAGCCCCCCGCCACTCAGGGCCGCACACTGGGGTCCCGGCTGGCATTGGGGCTTAGGCGCCACACGGGCCAGATGGCAGCTCGAGCTGGCCCTCCCTGCCTGCAATATGCAAATTAGCCGCCATCTTGGTTGGCAGTTAATTTGCATATCTCACTGATTAGCCAATGGGAAGGGTAGCGGACGTACGCTAATTACCATGTTTCTCTTTTATTAGATAGGATTCCTACTTAATAACCTGGAATTTCTGTAACACTTTAATAATCAACACATTTTTACATCAATCATGATTGGCCATTTGGTCTTGCTTTTCCCTCACCACTTTTTGAGATAGACAGTGCAGATGTTATTAGATTGTACTATGTTTATAAACACCTTGGTTGCTGAGAAATTGAGGGGTTACCCAGGATCACACAACAGGCCAGTGGTGGAAGTGATATAGGATCTGGGTTCCTGACAATCCACCTAGGGCAGTTTCCCTGAATGTCAGTTTAAGTGAAGGTTGGTTGATTGGTAAGCCAAGCTAGTGGACCAAGGAGCAAGGGCTCTGTAGGTTATTGCAGTGACGTGATCTGTTTTGTATGCAGAGGCTAATGGATTCTGGGTATCATTTAGGTATGTTAATAATTGATTGAGTGCCAACTGCATGCCAGCCACTATGCTGAACTCTTTGTGTTTATTGTCTCATTGAATCTTCCTGTTGCTCAGGCCAAAAAGATGTGGAGTCTCCTCAACTCCACTCCTTTTCTCATACCCTACAGCTAGTCTGTCAGAAAATCTGTCCACTCTTCCATGAAACTGCACCCAGGGTATGCCTTCGATACCATTCCTTAACTTCTCTCACACAAATTATGGCAAACACTTCCCCACTAGCCTCCCTCCTTCTACCCTTCCTGATCCCAGTTTATTCTCAACACAGACTGTTTAAAAACCCAAATTATACCATGTCACACCCTGCTCAAAACCGTACTGTGGCTCCCAATTATACTCAGAGTAAAAGCCTAAGACTTGACAGCATCAGAAGACCTACATAATCTACCTAATTGCCCTCTGTGTGATTACCTTTCTCCTGGCCTTTGCATTTTCTCTGCTCTCTCCCTGCAATGCTCTTTTCCCAGAATCTGCATTGCCTTTCCCCTCAACTCCTTCAGATCTCTGGTCAAATACTACCGAATCAGAGAAGCCTTCCCTGACCACCCTATTCCCTCTACCCCAGTATTCCCTAACCCTTCTACATGACTTTTCTCTATATGGTATACTAAATATTTTCTTACATATTTTGTGTATTTCCTTACAATAATGTAGCTCTAGGAGGGAACTATTGTTGTATCTCCAGAACCTACAACTGTGTTGGATACAGAGTAGGTTCTCAAGAAGTATTTGTTGATTAATACAGAAGGGTTGTGTAAAATAAGTAACATAATTATTCCCATTTTACAGATAAAGAAATGGAGGGTGAGAGATTTTAAATTATTCCCTTAGGGTCACTCACCTAATAAAAAATAGTCAGAAGTTGAATGCAGGCCTTCCTGCTTGCCTCTGTAGAGATACCATATTAGATCTCTAGCATATTCTCTCTCTCTCTCTCTCTCTCTCTCCCCCATCCTTTATTTCTCTTTCTCTCCCTCTATCTTGCAGCTCCTTCCCTTCCCTTACACACCCAAATACACATATCCACATACTTATGTGAACATTCTGCAACATTTTAAAAATTTTCTCAGTGTCATTGTAACAAATTTTTTAAAAAGCAAATAACTAACTGAAATAAGCTCCACTGGATGGGAAAAAAAGGAGCAAGGTTCTCAAGCAAAATGAATGTGATTGGGAAGGAAAACTAAGATGCAATGCTAAAAAAGCCAGGAAGTTTGGAGTTTGGCACAATCTTGTTGGTCTTGTAGCAAAATATTTTGAGATATTATTGTGGGTTTTATCTATGCAACATAGTAATCAGAACAAATTAAAGGTATTTTTTCTTCCCTCTCCCTCAAGGCCCTGCTCTCAGAAGGGCTCTGTGCTTAGTTTAATGGTCTGTTATTAGAGTCTTAATATTCCTAATAACTTTATCTTTGAACTTATGGTTCATAAATAAAGTCCAAAGGATCAAAGGAACCTGAGTGTGAGCACAGGATATAAGCCAATTGGTAGCATGAATATGCAGCTCACTGACACAGCAAACACTATGCATGCAAAGCACAAGATCTAATGCAGTGTGCACACCTGAGGTAGTCCAGGGCAGCACAGGTCCCAAGAAGGTGGCTGGTGCCTGGATCTAGGCCCAGATTCACGGAGTCAATAGCATTGGAAACAGCAGAAGCAACAAAGTGGTGGTAAACAAGGCTGCAGCCCCAAGAGAGAGGAACTGTGCCACAAGAGGACAGTGCTGGAACCCAAGGTAAGAATTCAGTTTTCCTGTCCTTTCCCAAAGCCCATTCCTGTTGACATTAGCACAAATAGTAATTCTCTGGCCTGAGTGTTGGGGCAGGAATTGCCAATGCTCAGGTAGTAAACTGTGTTAGTAAATTATTATGAAATAAAAATGCAAAGTTTGTAATACACATATCTAAGGCCTATTAGGATTCCTGAAAGAGTTTAGAATTTCTGATTTTGAGAACTGCTGCAATCTTGCAAAGCAAATATATACAGGCTTAGAAAATATTAAATTTAAAGAACATCTTATTCAATAGAAAATTGTGCCGAGCTGGCCCCAGGTCCCCATACTCAGCCCTACAATGGGTGCCACATGTGCTGGGCCAGCACAGCCATAGGTGAACCTGAGAGGGGGTGGTGAAGGATTTAGAAAAGACAGACAAGAAAATAAAGCTGGATCTAGGTGGAACGCTGCTCTCTGATGGAGAGACAGTGTCATGGCCTGCAAGCTGAGAATTTTATAGCCAGATTCCAGGAGGCAAAGTAAGGGTGTGGTTACAATGTTCTCATGGGTTTTGAATCTACTCAATTACATGCACCTGATCAAGCTTTGTTTACTTGTTGCACTTCCCCAAGCCCATATCACTCAGCCAAGTGGGACCACAGGTTTGAAACATAAGGTCAAGCTTACAATTATAGCCTTTGGGTTTTTTTGTTTGTTTTTTTCTTTCTTCATTGATTAAGGTATTACATAATGTGTCCTTATTGCCCTATTGCCCCCCCATCCCCACTCATGCCCTCACCCCCCTGTTGTCTGTGTCCATTGGTTAGGCTTATATGCATGCATACAAGTCCTTTGGTTGATTTCTCCCCCTTACCCTCACCCTCCCCTGCCTTCCTCTGAGGTTTGATGGTCTGATCAATGCTTATCTGTCTCTGGATCTATTTTTGTTCATCAGTTTATGTTAATTATATTCCATAAATGAGTGAGATCATGTGATATTTATCTTACTCTGACTGGCTTATTTTGCTTACAACTATAGCCTTTGGCTATAATTGTGCTGAGACTTGCACGTGGCTTTGCCATGAGAGGATGTGCCCTCTCATTAGTCCCAGGCTTGAACCTGTCCAAACGCTGTAGCCACTCTCCACAAAAATAAAAATAACACTATTTTCATATGAATCTTCAGATGAACCAAGCTTAAAAAGAAGAAAATTTTTAAATCAATGTTTCTTTCTAATAAAAGATACAGCAATAGACTGCAAAAATGGGCATTTTCAATTATTTACAAACCAGAGGTCTGATGCACGAAATTCGTGCACTGGGGGGGGGGGTGTCCCTCAGCCCAGCCTGCACCCTCTCCAATCTGGGACCCCTCAGGGGATGTTCAACTGCCGTTTTAGGCCCAATCAGACATCTCTCTCACAATCTAGGACTGCTGGCTCCCAATTGCTTGCCTGCCTGCCAGCCTGATCACCCCCTAACCACTCCCCTACCAGCCTAATCAATGCCTAACTGCTCCCCTGCTGGCCCTATTGCCCCCAACTGCTCTCCCCTTCTGGCCTGGTTGCCCCCAACTGCCCTCCCCTGCTGGCCTATTCACCCACAACTGCCCTCCCTTGCCAGCCATCTTGTGGTGGCCATCTTGTGACCACATGGGGTGCCCATCTTGTGACCACATGGGTGTGGCCATCTTCTGAACACATGGGGGAAGCCATCTTTGACCAAATGGGGGTGGCCATCTTGTGTGAGGGTGTAACGGTCAATTTGCATATTACTGTTTTATTATATAGGATTATGAAGTCACTTTTGGCTTATTGTATAATCTCTAAAAGTTACAGGAAATATTAAAAAATATTAAAATGTTATGGTTAAATTTCTATTTAAAATTAAATTCAGAAAAGTGACATTACCATCATGGTGAAATAAGAGTTTTCTATCTTCTTCCCCACAAGAACACCAGTTTAGACAATCACCAAGTCCAAGAATCTAGCTGAGAAGTTCCTACACAACATTAGAGCAAAAGAATACAAGTTTAGATGCGATGGTGAGAGTAAGAAAAGCAATATGATTTTTCATGCATCAGCCCTCCCCCAAGGTAGCACAGTTCAGTGACAAAACAATCTTACTGGGCCTGATTTCACTTGGTGTTGGGGATGGTATGTGAGAGTATCAGTGAGCACTTAGCATCCCCAGCTATGCAGGACCAGCCAAAGAGGCCCATTTCTCTCTTGAGTCATTCAGAGTACTGAGTCAAGAGCTTCAGAAGTAGGGGAAGTGAGCAGCTGGGACAATAGTAGCAGGGCATGGAACTGAATGTACCAAGGGGACATGAATCCTAATCAGGCCAGGGACTGTGTTGGAAGGCCCACCCACAAGCCACTGGGAATTACTCATCTGAAGATACATACTCCCATGGAAATAAAAATGAACTTCTACAGAGGGCTAGTGAACACATGCAGAAAGTCAGTTGAAATTTGTGGACCTAGGAGAAACCGCCCTTGGGAAAGCAAAGGAAAGGCTGTAAGTACCAAACCTGGTCCAATGCAGGATGAGAGAAGTTTAAGAATTTTGCCACAAGAGGGAGTAAAAAGAGTTAAGCAGTCACATTCATAGAATGTTTGAGAAAGCCTCAGAATCCATAGCAGGGTTGAGGGAATTTATTTTTTTCTTGCAGTCAGTAAAGACAGAGGAGGTGACTTCAAATAAGACAGCAACATAAGACTTCAAAAGAACATGAAAAATCAAGGAAATATGACACCACTGCCAGAAACCAATTCCAGCATGTCATAATTTCAAGAATTTCATCAAAAGGTTGATGAGACTTGGGGACTCAACAGGGTTGAGTCATACATGTAGTCACCTGTTGGGAATGGCTAAAGGCTTTTCCCCAAACCTGGATTGTGGCTGTCAGACAGTTAAAGGGCATCTTAATCTACATATTATTGCCTCCTACTGGCCAAATACCTAACAGCTGTAGGCTATTCCCCAAACTGACAATGCTTCTGTACCCTTTGAAACCTTACCCTTTGAAGTGTATTAGCTCCACCTTGCCTTAGGACATATTGTGTTAATAAAAAAAGCAAGGGTCCTAGACAAGGAGGGACTCTTCAGTTCCTTTAGCTGAAGGTCCTCTGACCCCCAATGCCTTTCAAAATTATAGCTCATCTCCAGACTCTTTATTAGTCTCTAGATTTCTATGTCATCTGCGCACAGCCTTTTCCAGATTCCTGAACCCTTCTTGATGCTGGGACATGAACCCCGGCACACCACCGAAAAAGCAGAATTATTGTCCATTAACTGTTCCCCAAAGACATGGAGATCTTCAATATAGCTGATAAGGAAGTAAAAATCACTGTTTTAGGAACGCTCAAAGAGCTATGAGAAAACACAAAGACAATTCAACTGAATTAAAAAAACAATACATGACCAAAATGAGAAGTTTAACAGAGGGATAAAAATTATAAAAGAAAGCACAATCCATGATGGAAAAACAAAAATTAAATTCATACTTAACTAAAACTTATTTGTATGAAGACTTAAATCGTTTTAGAAAAAGGATCATCAGCTCTAGATACTCTTAACAGCTCCAGTGATGGTAGCATAAGCAAAATGATCCTTCATAAAATTAAAAATCATAACAGTAATTTTATATGGTGATAGATGCTTACTAGACTTATTGTGGTGATCACATTGTAAGGTATATAAATGTTAAGTCACTATGTTGCACAACTGAAACTAATAAAATATTGTATGTCAACTATCCTAATATATAAAAAGCCAGGGTACGTCACAACCTAAACAACCAGACAGACGACCAAACAGCAGGCTGAGTGGGGTGACAAGGCTGGCAGGAGGGTTAGTGTGGGACAACTAAACGACTGAACAGCAGGCTGCATGGGGTGACCAGGCCGGCAGGGGGGCAGTTAGGGGCAACCAGGCAGGCAGAGAGGGCAGTAAGGGGCAACCAGGCCAGTGGGGGGAGCAGTTAGGGGCGACCAGGCTGGCATGGGGGGGTGGTTGGGGGCTACCAGGCCAGCAGGTGGGGCAGTTAGGGACAATCAGGCCAGCAGGCAGAGGCGGTTAGGGGTGCTCAGCCTGGCAGGGGGGCAGTTAGGGGCAATCAGGTAGGCAAGCAGGTGAGCAGTTAGGAGCCAGCGGTCCCAGATTGTGAGAGGGTGCAGGCTGGGCTGAGGTCCCCCCCATGCACGAATTTCATGCACCGGACCTCTAATCTATATAATAAAAGCCTAAATGACCATTACGGTGGAACAACCAGAATAACTGGTTGCTATGATGCACACTGACCACCAGGGGGCAGACACTCAACATAGGAGCTGCCCACTCATGATCAGTGCTCTCCATCAGGGGGAAGCACTACTCAGCCAGAAGCTGGGTTCACAGCTGGTGAGCACAGCAGTGGTGGCAGGAGCCTCTCCCACCTTCACAGCAGTGCTAAGGAGCAGTGAGCTGAGCAGTAAGAAGCCTGCCACTAAGGAAAAATGATCCGAGTGATAAGGAGCGAGCAGGCAGGTGGTACGGAGCTAGGGATCCCAGATTGTGAGAGGGATGTCCACCTGCTGACTTAGGCCTGATCCCCCAAGGGGTCCTGGACTGCAAGAGGGCGCAAACCGGGCTGAGGGACCCCACCCCCCAGTGCACAAATTTCATGCACAGGGCCTCTAGTCTATCCTATATAATAAAGAGGTAATATGCAAATTGACCATCATGCCCTTGCACAAGATGGCTGCCCCATGTGGTCACAAGATGGCCGGCAGGGGCGGGCACTTTGGGGTGATGGGGCCTGCACGGGAGGGCAGTTGAGGGGACCAGGCCTGCAGGGGAGAGCAGTTAGGGGTGACCAGGTTGGCAGGGGAGTGAAGTTGGGGGGAACAGGCCTACGGGGAGGGGTGTTGGGGGTGACTAGGCCTTCAGGGGAGGGCAGTTAGGGGCGACCAGGCCGGTAGGGCAGGGCAGTTGGGGGCTATTGGGCCAGCAGGGGAGGGCAGTTAGGGTGACCAGGCCTGCAGGGAAGGGAGTTGGGGGCAATCGGGCCAGCAGGGGAGCAGTTAGGTGTCGATCAGGCTGGCAAGGGAGTGATTAGGGGGTGATCAGGCTGGCAGGCAGGTGAGTGGTTGGGAGCCAGCAGTCCTGGATTATGAGAGGGATGTCCCCAGTTGGAGAGAGTTCAGGCTGGGCTGAGGGACACCTTCCCCCCTCCCCCACTGCACGAATTTTGTGCACTGGGCTTCTAGTATATATATAAAAGCCTAAGCAACCAGACAACTGGACAACTGAACAACCAGCCAGTAGCTATGGCATGCACTGACCACCAAGGGGCAGATGCTCAACACATGACCTGGCCCCTGGTGGTCAGTGTGCTTCTACAGTGGTAGTGCTGCTCAGCTGACAGGTGGGCGCCAGACGCCAGACTCATGGCTGGCGGCTGGCAAGCTCAGCTGTGGTGTTGCGAGCCTCTCGCACAGACACTCCCCCTGTGACCCAAGCAGCAGCAGCAGCAGGCACAGTGGGGCCGGGATGAGAAGGAGTGGCACAGTGCCCAGCTGATCTGGATCTTCCCTGGCCACCTGCCGCTTCCCGCACTACTTTGTGCTGTGTGGGATCGATGCAGACAGTGGGCTGGAGCCAGACCAGCTTGCAGGTAAGGCTGGGCTGCAGCAGAGTGGATGTCCACTGATCCCTGCAGGTCAGGCAAGAGACCCCACC
Organism: Myotis myotis; assembly: GCF_014108235.1. Lineage (NCBI taxonomy): Eukaryota > Metazoa > Chordata > Mammalia > Chiroptera > Vespertilionidae > Myotis > Myotis myotis. The sequence continues at coordinate 22,425,197 of NW_023416346.1, forward strand.
AGTGCACAAATCCATGCACCAGACCTCTAGTACTTTAATTTTTAAAAAAAATTGTCACAGAGTTTGCTGTTAGGTAAGTGGAAATAAAACATATGTCTTGTTCTGTGGTTTGCCTATTGGATGCTTGTAGTCAAACTACCTAGTGCTGAGATTTAGTTTCCTCATTTTAGAAATGAAGATAGTAATGGTACCTACTTTTTATAGCACTGTTGTTAGGGTTAAATGTGTTAGTCTGCATACATAATAGTATGGTAGAATGAAGCAAAATTGATGTTTTGTAAATTCTGAGACTAGGCTTTAAGAAGCCCTGTAGCCTTTCACTATCGCCCTATTGGAACACTTCTGCCAGGTAAAAAGCCTGAGACAAAGTATGAATGAGAGGAGACTGCTTAGAGACAAATAGAGAGGCCCAGTGGACACATAGCACCTCTTCCGCAGGCATGTTAGTGCAGCCATCTTACACCCTTTAGCCCCAGGCCAGCTGCCAGCTGCCAGCTGCCAGCTGCCAGCTGACTACAGCTTCATGAGTGGACAGAGGTGAGACCAGCAGAACTTTACAAGACTTCCAGTTAAGACAACAGTGTAGATACACACTGTGCTTGTCTCCTCCCATGACCACATCAAACTTACAACTAAATTATAGAACAACCACACTCGAGAACCACCTGAAATCTAACTCAACAGAACTCCTATAACTAAAGATATAAAGAAAACACACAAAGACATGTAGGAGGGACAGAGATGCAAAATGGGCTGGTCCCACACCTATGTGTGGTGGTTAAAGATCAAGGAATGAGGGGTCCCAGCCCCACACTGGGCTCCCCAGCTCAGAGCAGCAGTGCCAGGAAGAGGGGTCCCAACAACATCTGGCTGTGAAAATCAGAGGGGGTTCCATCCAGTGAGATGAAGGGCTGTTACAGACATAGGTGTCTTCTTAAAGGGCCCATACATGGACTCACTCGCTCACAAACACTGGCTCTAAACCTGTGGGTTGCGACCCCTTTGGCGGTCGAATGAACTTTTCACAGGGGTCGCCTAAGACCATCCTGCATATCAGATATTTACAGTACGATTCATAACAGTAGCAACATTACAGTTATGAAGTAGCAACGAAAATAATTTTATGGTTGGGTCACAACATGAGGAACTGTATTTAAAGGGCCAGAAGGTTGAGAACCACTGCTTAAACTCTAGCAAAGGGACAGCAGCTGGAAAAGTGCTAGGGACATACAGGTAGAAACTGAATTGTCTGGCTGTAGCACAAGAACTGGAGAGGCAGCTCTCTTGCATACAGAAGTGCTGGCAGCTGCCATTGTTCCTTTGTTGAGCCCTCCCCCCACAGAGCCTGCAGCAGGTGCCATATCTGAGTCTCCATCAAGTTGTCTAACACTACTTGCCCCACCCTGGAAATTTCCTGAGACCCCAACTCACCCAGCCCTTGAACTAATCTGAACCTTTATCATCAGCTGTTCCTCACAGACAGCTGGCCTCAACCCACATTGCAGACTTGCCTGAAATACCTAAAAGGTACACAAACTCCAAACAAGCAGCACCTGACCTTGGCATGCCCCAAGCACTAGTTGCAGTCAGCCTTGGTTCTCAGCATAGCCTCTCCCAAGCACCAGCAAGTCCAGCACAGGTAGCTACTGACTGCAGATCACTTTGGAACTCCTACTTGGTGACGTGGGCCAGACCCAGACAGCAGCTGACATTGGCCTGCACTGGAAACCCTCCCAAGAAGCCCCAGAACTAACATGCCTGATGGTCAGCTTCAGACCACACTAGAGCACAACCCAATTAGCTCCATAAATGACACGCCCAAAGAGTGGACTTGGTAGGCATCAGAGTCTCATTAAAGTAAATCCCTCTCCATGGGGTCATCCCACATACAACAGCTCATCTTTTAGTCATGGCCAGGCCTAACAGCCAGTCAACCTGACAGTCAATGCCACCCACTGACATGCCAACAGTAATCAAGGATCAACTACAATGGAAGGACACATACAACTCACACAAGGTACACCCCAGAAGCACCCAGCTCAGGTGACCATGGAGTCTGTGCACTAGGCCCAACACAAGGTCACCTGCCAAAACTGGGAGATGTAGCAGATCTACCTAATACATAGAAATAAACACAAGGAGGCAACCAAAATGAGGAGGCAAAGAAACATACTCCAAATAAAAGAATAGCACAAAACTCCAGGAAAATAACTAAACAAAATGGAAGCAAGCAATCTAACAGATACAGAGTTAAAAACACTGGTTATAAAGATGCTAAATGAACTTAGGAGAAGAATAGACGAACTCAGTGAGAACTTACACAAAGAGATAAAAGCCATAAAAATAACAGTAAGAAATGAGGAATACAATCACTGAAATTAAGAATACATTAGATGGGGAATCAATGCCTTTAGGTCACTTTTTACACCTTGACTCAGTCTGTTCCCACTAGCCCATTTGTATTCAGTGTCCTGTGCACATGCCTTGCAAATACAGTGGGGCCTTGACTTACGAGTTTAATTCGTTCTGTGATGGAGCTCGTAACTCAAATTACTCGTATGTCAAGTCATAAAGTGAACGAGTGAGACACGTGATGCTGGACTGATGTTGTGGCGTTCACTGTGACGTTCGCTGCGCCAACAGTGGTGGGGTATCTGAAGCTGGCTCATAACCCGAACTTTAGCTCGCAACTCAAAGCAAAAAATCGGCCAAGAGATGGCTCGTATCTCAAAAAACTCATTAGTTGAGACACTCGTAAGTCAAGGCCCCACTGTAAAAGTACCATGAGTCTGAATTCCAGCATAGGAGTTTAATAAATTGCAGCAGTTATCATTGCTGCTGGGACAGCCACAATTGGTTATAAAGCTTACAAAAGATTGTATATTAAAGATCATTAAAACAAATCTATGGTTACTCTTCACATTCAGAAAGACAACCCCGAGAATGTGCATGATTTTGACGTGGAGGATTTGGGACATAAAGCAGTGTACTGCCATTTTTTATGGTCCAAAAAGTTCCCATTCTCTGATGGAGCTCATTCACAACACAATGAAGAGACTGGAGACAATGTGGTACTTCTGATCACTAAGAAAAACAACTTAACAAAAGTATGATAAACAATCCAATTTTTAAAATGGGTAATCCAATATAAATAGACAGTTCTTCAAAGAAGACATGCAGATAGATGGCCAAGACACACATGAAAAAAATGATCAAAGTCACTAATTATCAGAGAGATGCAAATTAAAATAATGAGGTATCACCTCACACCTGCCAGAATGGCTACCATCAATAAATCAACAAACAAGTGCTGGCAATGATCTGGAGAAAAGGAAACCCTAGTATACTGCTTGTGGGAATGCGGACTGGTGCAGCCACTGTGGAAAGCAATATGGGGTTACTTCAAAAAATTAAAAATGAACTGCATTGTGACCATATGATTCCACTTCTGGGAATATATCCTAAGAATCCTGAAACACCAATCAGAAAGAATGTATGTACTCCTGGGTTCATATCAGGACAATTTACAGTAACTAATATCTGGAAACAGCCTGAGTGCCAATCACTAGATGAATGGATAAAAAAGCTGTGGTACATTTACACTATGGAATACTATGTAGCAGTGAAAATGAAGGATATCTTAGCCTTTGAGCATGGAGGGACCTTATACTAATCGAAATAAGCCAGTCAGAGAAAGACAAGTAGCACATGATCTCACTCATATGTGGAATCTAATGAACAAAATAAACTGATGAACAAAATAGATCCAGAGACATAGAAGCATGGACCAGACTTTCCAACCTCAGAAGAAAGGTGGGGTGGGTGGGTGGGTTGGTGGGAAGAGATCAATTGAAGAGCTTGCATGCATATATGCATAACCCATGGACACAGACAATAGGATGGTGAAGGCCTGGGATGGGGGGTGGGGTGAGCTAGAAATGGCTAATGGGGAAAAAGGAGAACATATATAATACTTTCAACAATAAAGATTTTTTTTCATTAAAAAAATATATCCTCTTCCTAACTTATGCAATGGGCTCCTTTCCCTCCCAACACCTGCCTATCTCTCAGCTTTTACTGTATGCACCATATTGTCTCTCAACCCAAGACCCTCATCCCAACTTCTACCACCTTAGACTTGTCAAATTCTCAGGTATGCCCTAGTCCTTTCTAGAGTTAGGGATGAGCTAGTTTATTGACTTGGATGTAAGCACTACTTTACAAATCTTCGTTGGATTGAGTGTTTGCCCTAGTTCTAAACTCCCTTCTATCACTCAGAAACAATTAATTTTATTAAATACCACCAACGTTTTGCAAAATTCTATAACAACACTTTAAAAATATAGCATTTAAAGTGCAAATATTAGATTAGCACATATACAGAAGTGGATGGGAATATAAAATGATTTGGATTGTGGTACTCCGGAGCTGTAAGGTATGAAGAAATAAATCCCTCTTATGAATCACTTCTAATACCTCTAGAGATAGATTTGTGACTGTAATATTCCATCTCTCAGAGTTTGTTGTGTCCTCATAGAAACCTGCATTTAGCACGTTGACCTCAACAATGGAGTAGTGAATAAAGGTCTGATAAGTGATTGGTTGCTGGTCCTTCAACAGAGAATAAAATCATTTTCTCATGAGCTTGTATTTAAGATACAAATCAGACAAGCTAGAGTGTTTTTCCTCAAAAAAAATAGGGATTATTTACTCTCTTATAAATAAAAATAGAATATATATAATGTCATGTCATCAAGGAAATATTTTTTGATGTAAGGGTACATAGTCAAGAGAAATATATTGAAAGAAAACCCTAAGAAGATATTCCCCCTGTCCAAGTTTGATAAATCACTATCTTAAAAAAAAGCTTATGAAATAAAATTTCTGTATGAATGAGACATTTTATGTCAAATTTCAGCCAGTAGCCGAGAACATTTTCAATGTAATGTTAACAATTTGAAAAATATTGGAATAATTTTATACATTAATATTGTAGCTTTGAAAAGCTAAACTCCATAATCATTTTTCCTTTGGAAACACTCCATTCCATTTTATTTTTATAAGCACCTTATACAGAAATATGATAAGGTATTTCTGTTAACAGTGATAAATAGATTTATTAAATAATTAGCATGCAGATAGAGGAAAGCTATATGTCTTGCAGAAAATCTAAAATTATTACTGGGAGCAAAATGACATTCATATATTTTAAATGATATCAGAAATTGCAGATGCCAAGCACATTCACGATAAGGGCACAATTCAGTCATAGATTAGATATGGACATGGTGCTAGCATTTTAGTGTGAGAATAATTTTGGTAATAGAAATGTGAGCAAACCTATGAGGATTTAGAAAGGCCAGATAAGGCATAAAATATATTCTGGCTGCAGCAAGGTAACAGAGTCAAACTAGGAAAAGGATTTAGAATTGTAGATTATTCATGACCTGCAAAAAGACATAGTGACACACAGAAGACTCTTACTAATAAAAATGGAGATGATGATACACCCATTTACTAAATGCCCTGAGGGTACCAAGTATTATATTAGACATATAAAAGGCCAAGTGCTCCTCTCTCTGCACTATGAAAGAAATATCAGAATGTCCCTGAAGATAGATCAAGCATAAGCTTGTGAGTTTTGTTTTAATAAAAGGAGTGGTTGACAGAGACACTGGAAATTAATGACCAAATAAATTAGTGACCAAATTTTCTCCTTTGCTATAACCACAAACAGACTCCATTTTTCTGTCAGAAAAAAAAGAAAGAAAAGAAACCCTGGATATTTGGGATGACAGCCAAATTACTCTTTAGGTATATTCACCTTCAGAATAGCCAGGAGGGAGGAAACATGAAAATATGACAATAAACTGAAGTTTTAGAGATGAAGTGTTCTATACGTAGTAAAGAACTACATGAAAAATGGTTATGATTGTAATATGACTTTGTGACTTCCAACATGCTTTCAGAATCCTGTTCTGATTTGAGTCAGATGTTTTCACATATCTACTATTGCCTTTAATATTCAAAAGGTTAATCATTCCCAGGAGAAACCAATATTCCAAAAGTGTAAGTGACTTGCCTCTAGTCCAGTGGTTCTCAACCTTGGCTGCACATTAGAATCACCTGGGAATCTTTTTAAAATCCTGATTTCTGGGCCTCATCCTCTGGAAATTCTGTTTTCTTTGTTATGGGGTGGGGCCACAACATTAGTAACAAAGAAACAGAATTTCCGGAGGATGAGGCCCAGAAATCAGGAGTTTAAAAAGATTCCCAGGTGATTCTAATGTGCATCCAAGGTTGAGAACCACTGCCTAGTCCAGTGATGGCGAACCTTTTGAGCTTGGCATGTCAGCATTTTGAAAAACCCTAACTTAACTCTGGTGCCTTGTCACATATAGAAATTTTTTGATATTTGCAACCATAGTAAAACAAAGACTTATATTTTTTATATTTATTTTATATATTTAAATGCCATTTAACAAAGAAAAATCAACCAAAAAAATGAGTTTGTGTGTCACCTCTGACACCCGTGTCATAGGTTCGCCATCACTGCACTAGAGGCTAAGCTGATTTCACCAAAGGGGTTCGGAGTGAGCTGCATCCCTCTGACTGAGCACTTCCGATGTGTCAAACACTGCTCAGGGAATTCTGGGTGAGGCCCAGGGGAGAAGCAAATGAAGAGGAGAGAGCCTGGTCCACTAATGGGCAGGTCCCAGGCCGACTGCTGGGGGCAGCACCTACAGGTCAGAAGGGCCCCGGCTGCTGTGGGGAACCCACAGGCAATCAGGTCCCAGCTCTTCACCAGGTGCAAGGAGCTGGTGTGGGACCTCAACCACTGAGGGGTGAGGGAATGTGCCCAGGATGCCATGGGCTGTGAGGGTGGGGCAGGTGTGTGAAGTCAGGTAGACAGCCTGAGTTTGGAGGCCACCTGACCCTCTGTGTGCTGTGCAGCCTCCCCTGGTCTGTCACGCACACAAACACATGCGTGTACACACATATACACAAATGCGTGCACACAGGCAACACCACATGCAGACCTGTCCCTGCCTCTCAGACCAGCAATGGGAAATGAGGCCCAGTGTGGACAGAAGGGTTCACCCAGGTCGTAGGAACTCGGCCCTCGGAACCCCAGCCTGGGCCCCTTGCTGCCCCTTTGAAGATGTGCTGCTTACACAAACCACAGCCCCATCTCCACAGTTTCAAAGCAAAACAAGCCCCAAACTCCTGAGCAAGGTCCTGGGGGTTCTCTTGGAGGGGTGTGAGCAGCTCTCGGGGCGTCAGGCCTTGCCAGCGCTCACTCCTCTCCCATACTTCTCCCTTTGGGAGCAGAGCCTGAGTCTGCATGGGGTTCCACCCCAGCCTCTCCAGCAGCAGCTCCCGCCAGAGGGCTCTTCCCAGTCCCTGTGAGCATGTGGATGGGGATGGTGCAGTTCCTGTGGCGGCTCAGTAGGGTCGCCAATGAGTCTCCAGAGTCATGGCCCCATTTAACACCAAGCCTGCATAAGGCTGCCAGGAGAGGCAGGAGAACTCCATCTCCCCAGAGATCCATGGGCCTCACGTGGCCTGTGGAAACCCAAAAGTGTGAATGTCAATAAGCATCATGCATCAGCCCTCCGTGTTCATGGTCTGTGGGCTGACCTCTCCCCCCAATGTCCCCTGGGGCCCTGGAACCCCACTGACAGGGATGGTGGGAGAGCAGAGAGTGTTGGCTTCTTCTTCCTATCCCCACTCACTCAGCTTCCAGGCCCCATGGAAAGTGCTGGCGATGCAGATGCCTCGTCCATGAGATGGAGTCTTTGGGGAGCTCAAGGAAGAAGGTGGAGACAAGTAAGGAGAGGCACTCAGGACAGGGTGTGGTCAGTTCCACAAAGGAGGTCACTGAGGCCAGGGGAGCACAAAGGAGGGAGAAGGGGCGTTTTGGCTTCACACCGGGTGAGTGGGTTCTAGTCCTCACCCAGTGCAGACCCTCCTGGGCTTTGCTTCTTTTCCTCACCCTCACCCACCCTCCCTGTCTGCTGCCTCCTCTTTTCACCCCATGGTGCTACAGTCCCAAGGCACCCCGGACCCTCTTCGAAGGCTCCTGATTGTATATCCTTGAGATCCAACCTCAGCTGGGCCCTGGGACACCGTGTGAGCTCAGATCATCCTGCCAGGTGTCGCCTTCGGACCCCTTGGGGGGCCACCCTCCTCTATATCCTGGCTACACCACTGCTATCTGCTGTCAGTAGACACTCCTGGCCCCCACCTGAGCTTACAGAAGGAATAACAGGAGCAGGAAGAATTGGCACCAGTACCCACACACCAACCCCCTTACAGATCCGTGGGATGGGCATGACCCAAGAAGCCTAGAATTCAATGCTCAAATAACGGGTGTAGGGGCAGTGCCACTGTCACCGCAGTCTACAGTGGAGAAGGTGGCACAGAAGGATGACTAGATGGCCCACGATCATGGGAGCCCTGACTGCATCACCCACTGTCCTTGCCTTTTACCTGGGGAAGGGGGACCTAGTACCTGGTGGAGGTCGGATTCCACGGGGCTGAGTACCTGGCCCGGAACAGGACAGTCACAACCGTTGGCTATACATCATCATCATAGGGCCTGAGCTTCAGTACCGCACTCCACATGAGACACCCCCCACTCTGGTTGACTCTCCCCTCCTTTCTTAAAGGACATAAACACCACTCCAGCTATTATGTCCTCGTGTTTATGAAAACATACCCACTCTCAAAGACGAAGTCCAGGGGACAAAAGCTGCCTCCTGTTCACTCCCTTCCCAACCCAGTGTCCTGCCAGTGCCTGTGCACAGCTCCTCTCCTCTGCATTCCCTCCCTCTCTCTGGCTGGGGTGCCTTTCCCTGTGAGGACAGAGGCTCAATGAATGTTTAGGGTGTACATGAACCAGTGAGAAGGTTTTCTTTTTTCACTGTTTATTTTTCTACGTTCTTGAATAAGCTAAGAAAATCCAGGTGTGTGTGTGTGTGTGTGTGTGTGTGTGTGTGTGTGTGTATGATACAAGAATTCAAAAATTAACTATTTTATCTGTTTTACAGATAAGTTCTTTCACATTAAAAATATACTATTCCAATTCCATGTTATCTTGTTACAGACTACAAATAAAATGACAGATTTCTAATTAGTTTTACAAAATAGTAAAGCTCTTTCTCTTTAGTTAAATAACAATAAACATGTGACCTGTGTCATCTGTAAACTTGGGTTCTTAAGCTAATAAACATTCTACTTAAATTAACATTTTAAAATACCAAAAATAAAATAAGATGCATTTCTAAGTCACCCCAATGGAACAGAGACACAAAGATGTCATTCACTATGATTCCCTCATCCCCAGTCAGGCCCTGCACTAAGTGCTTAGATCACGACTGCCCACCTAAAACACAGAGTAAAGAAATCTGCCCTGGATTTCACTCAGGGAAGAAGAAGCTACTGTCCATGGCAGAACAGCTTGCACTGGCCATGGCAGTAGTATCATCTGTGGTGCTAACTCTGGCCTGGGCTCTCTGTTCCTCCTCTCTCAAAACCTCCTGATACCAGTGTGTGTAGGACCTGGGGTCATTCCCATTGACCTGGGCCAAAAACTCCAGGACTTTCAACTTGGTGGTCTCAGCGTGGGCCCTGGGACCCCACAGGAACTCATACCGTGCAGGATCGCTGTTGGGCACCTGCCGGTACTCCAGGTACTGTTCCTGCACCCAAACTCTGGTGAGGAGCTCTCTGGGCTCCCCATAGATGCTATGCTCCATCCCAGCATGCACCCCCATGGCATTCAGTGCTTCCCATATCCTCTCTTCGGGGACACAATCATCCTCCGAGAAGATTATACTAAGGATGAGTATCAGAAGGCCAGTCTTGGGCATACTGTGCTCATCGCTCACCATCCCATCATAGGTGAGGCCCAGGTTGGTGACTAGGACATAGGTGTGGCTGGTGGGGTCCACTTCCTTCACATCAATGCCATAAACCAGCTGCATGCACTCAGTGGCCTTCCTAAAGATTACAGCAAAGTGGTCCTGGTGCTCTCTGATGATGCTACTCAGCATTTCTGCCCTTGTGGTCAGCTCCTTTGTGCGATACTTCAGGAGCAGGAACCCTACCAGATCAGCTACCTTATCATTAATCACGTATCTGGGCAAGGACTCTGTACCTGGCAGGGCCCAGGAGGTACTCAGACCCTCCCCTTCTTCGCTGATGGATTGGCTCAAGGGAGCAGCAGCGGCAAAGGCAGTAGGGGAGGCATGGGCACTTGGAGAGCTCCGGGGAGGATTCGATGCCCCAGCAGCAGCATGAACCTCCTCCTCCTCCTCATTCTCCTCCTCCTCCCCATTCTCCTCCTCCTCCTTCTCCTCCTCCTCCGAGGTGCTTGGGTTACTTGAAAGCAGAGGATAGCAAGAGGAAGAGGTGGAGGAGGAGAAAGAGGAAGCAAAAGAGTTGGAGGAGGAGGAGGAGGAAGAATCCTCTTCCACAGCCTCGGGAATCTCAAGCGAGTAGCGTCGACGCTTTGGAACTCGAGGCATGATGACTCGTGTCAGGCGGCCACAGGAGTGCGGGCAGGAGGGGAGCAATGAGGACTCACAGGCCTGGGGGAGAGAGGAAGGGTAAGTGGCCTCAGCTGAGTACACCCTTGGCAGCTGTGAGAAAGTGGGACTACAGGTCTCCTCTTTAGGGGTGCTCTTGGGCCTCACTGGGGCCTCTCCTCCTGGGTGGCCTGTCCCCTAAGATCCTGAATGCGGAAGTCAGATGGTTCTTCGGGGTACAGTCGGCATAGGCCAGGGTTCTGTGGCTGGCAGTGGGGTGGGGTCGGGTACTGAGGGAGTTCTCATCTATTCTGGCATGGGGGAGACCCTAGGGACACATTCTAGGTCAGGGCAGGCACCTCACCTTGACTGCTGGCACTGCCTGGACCTCCTCTGCTCTGTGACCTGTGTTTTGTGCCTCAGACCTAGGCCTTTATCTCCTGGTTCCTGGAGCACCTGTAAGAGGAAACGAGGAAACACCTCAGCGTGCAGGTGGCATGCACAGCCATGGGCCTCCAGTACTGACAAGAGGGAGGCCAGGATGCTGTGAGGTCCCCACTCTTCTGGGCTGGATGGTCTCTTGCGTCCTCCCTCAGCATCCTCTCCTTTCCCCTGGCAGGGCAGGGAACCTCCCCTTGCTGGACCTGAGGCAAAACTCTCAGAACAAGGCTACATACCCCTGAAACTGAACAGAAGAAAGTGAGCAGGCCCCGCAACAGACCACACCTGCCCAGAACCTCCCACGGGATACAGTATGACATGGCCAAACTCTGTGGGGTCTATCCGTCCTGGGACGGGGAGTCCCCTCAGTCCTAACTGTGACATCTGACAGGGTCTTGGATAACTTCCTGTGCTGACCTGAGGCCACTTACCTTCAGACTGAAAAGCTCACCTTCCTGACTCACTGGTGGAGGACGTGAGGGACAGCACGGCTAGCCACCATGTTCCACTTTCTCTCGTGGCTGACAGAAGTGGCAAAGTAAGGCTGGGACTCCCCCTGTTGTGATGTGAGGGGTTTCCTCAGTCCTCAGCTGAACCTTGAAAAGAGACAGCAAGACTCGGGAGCACGGGAGGAGCATTAGGGTTCCTTCTGTCTTTCCTCAGATTGCTCACCTGCAAAGAGGTCAGGGCCCGGGCCACCTCCCGCTCCTCCTTTGCTGACCTGCATGTGCTCCCCTCAGTCCAGGTCTCTCACCTACCTGAGACCCCCTCCCCACCCCCCAGCCACATCAGAGTGCTCTCAGTTGGACAGCCCTGCCTGCTGTGTCAGAGCTGAAAGTGGAAGTGGGGTGCCTGTCCGTGAGGCCCACATTTGTTCTGGAGGACAATTCCCCCTCCTTCCTCCCGCATGGTCAATAGCTTGGCCACCTGCAGTGCCCGAGTGTCCTGGCTCTGCTGTCCATACGCCTCACCCTTTGTGTAAGGCCCCACCTCTTTCATCTTCCTGAGAGCAAAGGGAGCGGGAGAAGCCATGGGAAAGCGATTCCAGAAATCCCAGGGCTGAGCGCAGGTGCGGGCGTCTGTGGGGTTCCCACTGTGGTGGGATCCAAGGTTCCCTCAGTTCTCCCTTAGGATCCTCCCTTGACTCTGGCAGGTGCTGGCCCCACCCTCTGCTGATGTGAGGTCCTGCTCTTTATACCCAAGCCCCAGACTGTCAGACCCAGATGCACCAATGAGGAAATGCCCCCTAGGATCATCCTCCACGAGGCCTGCTGGATGGACTGTGGAGGGCCCTGGGCCCACCCTCTGCCGTTCTCAAGTATTGTTCCCGGTACCGACCCGGTTGTGCAAGTCAGCGCATGCTGTGTGTGGTCATCCTCCAGCGGGATCCCAGCACTGACTCTGGTTTGGTTTCCAGGGTCCCTGCGTCCTCCCTCAGGGTCCTCACCTTGGCTCTGGCAGGTCCCTGGCCCACCATCTGCCGAGATGGGGTCCTCCTCCCTGTACGGAACCCCCAGAGTCTCTGAGACCAGGACTGACTCTGGTCTAGCTTCCAGGGTCCCTGGCCCACCATCTGCCTAGATGGGGTCCTCCTCCCTGTATGGAACCCCCAGAGTCTCTGAGACCAGGACTGACTCTGGTCTAGCTTCCAGGGTCCCTGGCCCACCATCTGCCTAGATGGGGTCCTCCTCCCTGTACTGAACCCCCAGAGTCTCTGAGACCGAGACTGGAAGCGGAAGGGAGGAAGGGGGTGTGGTCATCCTCCCACCTGGCCCCCATCTGCTCTGGCAGGTGCTGGCCCCGCCCTGTGCTGACGGGGGTACTCATCCTCACAGCCACCCCCAGAGACTCTCAGACCCGCCTGCGGAGGTCAGGTAATGTCCCGCGTGTCCCCCTCCCGAGTCCTGCGGGCTGGCTCTGTGGGGGTCTGGGGTCCTCCCATCCCCTACTGCCAGCTGACCGGGACTCTCGGAAGCTGCTCTGCCCTCCATGAGGAGGAGAGGCCCAGCTCCTTACCACCGCCCCTTCCTTACCACCGCCCCTTCCCTGCCCCCGCAGTGCAGTCGGGACACCCCGCATGGCCACCTGCCACGGGGCCCCTCGCGGAGGACAGCAGGGGCACCTGTGCGGCTTCCCGCTGCGGTGCGGTGGGACCCGGCTGCTCACCGGGACTCCCGCAGGGCCCGGCCCCCCTCAGCCCAGGTGAGGTCCGCCCCACCCAGCCAAGCCCCGCAAGGCCCGCGTCATGGGAGCCCAGGGGAAGGTCAGAGAGGCTGCCTACCACTGTGGGCTTCACCCCCTGCGGGCCCGGGGCTGGATCTGCTCCTGACGGCAGAGGCCCTGGGTCCAGCCCCGTCTGAGGGACCCGGGTGGCCTCGGGGCCTCCTCCCACGCAGCGGCCCGTCACATGGACCCTGGAAGCCCTGGGCCCGCCTGGGCCCTGAGGACGGACGCGCCTCGCCCCTCACCCCCGAGTCCCCAGACCTGGCTGCGCCAACCACGACCGGCTGCGTGTGGTCACCCCCAGGGGCTCCCAGGACGGAAACCGTTGTCCCAGGGCCCGGGGTCCCTCGCCCTCCCTGGCACCCTCACCTGGACTCGGGCGGGTCCCGGGCCGCCCTCAGGATGTGAGCACGTTCAGGATCTCCTGGGCATCCCCAGGGTCTCAGAGACCCGGATGCAGAAGTGAGGAACGTGCTGGGGCAAGGTCTCTGAGACCCGGATGAGGCGTGTGTGGTCCCCCTCCCAGAAGCCCTTCCATGCTGAGCCTGTGGTGGGGGCAGGGTCTCTTCCGCCCCCGCTGCTCACCCTGACTCTAGGCAGCTTCTGCCCCCCTCTGCTAACCAGAAGCCCTGCTCTTGATGGGTGTCCCCGCCTGAGGCCGTCCTGGAAGGCAGGTGGACCCGAACAGAATCGGAGGTTCTGCTGCCTGCCTCAAGGACAGCCAAAAGCAGGGGGCGGGTGCTGCCGAGAAAGGAAAGGGTTGATTCCCGAGTCACCTGACCTGGGCCAATGGTGGACTCCTGTCCCAAAGACCACTGTCCTCCTCCTACCTAAGCCCGCCTTTCTTGTTGTCTTCATTGCCAACCGTGTTACAGAGGTCCCCTATTCCTCATGGACCCCTTCCAGCCGGAACCAGCCCCTGCCCCAGGCCTTCACTACACTATTGCCTGTGTCCATGGGTTATGCACCCAAGTTCTTTCTACATCTCAGGATCTATTTTCTTCATCAGTTAATTTGCTCTTTGGACCCCACATATGAGTGAGATCCTGTGACACTTGCCTTTCTGGCTTATTTTGCTTAGCGTAATAGCCCCTGGGTCCCTCCATGATGTCTCAAAGGGCAACAGAGCCTTCTTTTTTACTGCTGTATAGTGTTCCATGGTATAGATGTACCACAGCTTTTTTACCCACTCATCTGCTGATGGGCACTTAGGCTGTTTCCAGATCTTAGCTATTGTAAATTGTGCTGCTACGACTATAGGGGTGCGTATATTCTTCCTGATTGGTGTTTCGGGTTCCTTGGGATATATTTCCAGAAGTGGGATTACTGGGTCAAATGGGAGTTCTATTTTTAATTTTTTGAGGAAACTCCATACTGTTTTCCACAGTGGCTGCACAAGTCTGCATTCCTACCAGCAGTGTACTAGGGCTCCCGTTTTTCCACATCCTTGCCAGCACTTGTCATTTGTTGATTGGTTGATGGTAGCTATCCTAACAGGTGTGAGGTGATACCTCATTGTCATTTTAATCTGCACCTCTCCGGTGATCAGGGACTTTGAGTATTTTATCATGTGTCTTTTAGCCATCTGTATGTCCACTTTGGAGAAGTGTCCATTTAGTCCTTTGCCCATTTTAAAATTGGATTGTCTTCCTTTTGTTAAGTTGTATGAGTTCCTCATATATTTTTGGTTATTAACCCTTTACCTGATGAACATATTGGCAAATATGTTCTTCCATACATGAGCTCCCTTTTCATTTTGTTGATGTTGTCTTTTGCTGTGCACAAGCTTTGTATTTTGATATAGTCCCATTTGTTTATTTTCTCTTTTGTTTCCCTTATCCTAGGTCTTAGGAGATGCATTGGCGAACATATTGCTAACAGAGATGTCTGAGATTTTGCTGCCTTTGGTTTCTTCTAGGATTTTTATGGTTTCACAACTGATGCTTAAGCCTTTAATCCATTTTGAGTTTATTCTTGTGTATGATGCAAGTTGGTGGTCGAGTTTCATTGTTTTGCATGTGCCTGTCCAACTTTCCCAACAGTGTTTATTGAAGAGCATGTCTTGATTCCATTGTATCCTCTTGTATCCTTTGTCAAATATTAATTGAATGTAATGTCTTGGGTTGATTTTTGGCATCTCTGTTTTGTTGCATTGATCTATATGCCTGTTCTTCTGCCAGTACCAAGCTGTTTTGATTACAGCGGTTTTGCAGTATAACTTGATATCTGACAGTGTGATCACTCCAACTTTGTTCTTCTTTCTCAAGATGGCTCTGGCTATTCAGGGTCTTTTTTGCTTCCATGTAAACTTTTAGAGTATTTGTTCTAGATCTGTAAATATGCCATTGGTATTTTTTTTTTATTGTATACTATGCTTGTATTGCTTAGGTTTCTTTTTTTTTTTATTGCATAAAGTATTACAAAGGGTATTACATATGTGTCCATTTTATCCCCCCACTCTAGACAGTTCCCTAGCCTCCCCTATCCCCCAATGTCTTATGTCCACTGGTTATGCTTATATGCATGCATACAAGTCCTTTAGTTGATCTCTTACCCCCCTACCTCCTGCCCCGCATCCCTCCCCGGCCTTTCTGCTGCAGTTTGACAATATGTTTGAGGCAGCTCTGCCTCTGTATCTATTATTGTTCAAAAGTTTATAATGGTCTCTATTATCCATGAATGAGTGAGATCATGTGGTATTTTTCCTTCATTGACTGGCTTATTTCACTTAGCATAATGCTCTCCAGTTCCATCCATGATGTTGCAAATGGTAAGAGTTCCTTCCTTTTTAGAGCAGCATAGTATTCCATCGTGTAGATGTACCACAGTTTTCTAATCCATTCATCTACTGATGGGCACTTAGGCTGTTTCCAGATCTTAGCTATGGTGAATTGTGCTGCTATGAACATAGGGGTGCATATATCCTTTCTGATTGGTGTTTCTGGTTTCTTGGGATATATTCCTAGAAGTGGGATCACAGGGTCAAATGGGAGTTCCATTTTCAGTTTTTTAAGGAAACTCCATACTGACTTCCATAGTGGCTGCACCAGTCTGCATTCCCACCAGCAGTGCACAAGTGTTCCTTTTTCTCCACATCCTCTCCAGCACTTGTCGTTTGTTGATTTGTTGATGATAGCCAGTCTGACAGGTGTGAGATGGTACCTCATTGTTGTTTTGATTTGCATCTCTCAGATGATTAGTGACTTTGAGCATGTTTTCATATGTCTCTTGGCTTTCTGAATGTCCTCTTTTGAAAGGTGTCTATTTAGGTCCTTTGCCCATTTTTTGATTGGATTGTTTATCTTCCTTTTGTTAAGTTGTATGAGTTCCCTATAAATTTTGGAGATTAGGCCCTTATCAGATATGACATTGGCAAATATGTTTTCCCACACAGTGGGTTTTCTCGTTGTTTTGTTGATGGTTACTTTTGCTGTGCAGAAGCTTTTTATTTTGATGTAGTCCCATTTGTTCATTTTCTCTTTCGTTTCAAGTGCCCTAGGAGCTGTATCAGTGAAGAAATTGCTTCGGCATATGTCTGAGATTTTGTTGCCTTTGGATTCTTCTAGAATTTTTATGGTTTCCTGTCGTACATTTAAGTCCTTTATCCATTTTGAGTTTATTTTTGTGTATGGTGTAAGTTGGTGGTCTAGTTTCATTTTCTTGCATATATCTGTCCAATTTTCCCAACACCATTTATTGAAGAGACTATCTTGGCTCCATTGTATGTTCTTGCCTCCTTTGTCAAATATTAATTGAGCATATTGGTTCGGGCCAATTTCTGGGCTCTCTATTCTATTCCATTGATCGATATGCCTATTCTTGTGCCAGTACCAGGCAGTTTTGAGAACAGTGGCTTTGTAATACATCTTGATATCTGGTATTGAGATCCCACCTACTTTGGTGTTTTTCAGGATTGCTGCAGCTATTCGGGGTCTTTTTTTATTCCAGATGAATTTTTGGAGAGTTCGTTCTAGATCTCTGAAGTATGCCGTTGGTATTTTAATGGGAAGTGCGTTGAATTTATAGATTGCTTTGGGTAGTATGGACATTTTAATGATGTTGATTCTACCAATCCATGAACACGGTATGTTCTTCCATCTGTTTATGTCTTCCTCTATCTCTTTTTTCAACGTCCTGTAGTTTTCTGAGTAGAGGTCTTTTACCTGTTTAGTTAAGTTTATTCCTAGGTAGCTTAATTTTTTTGGTGAGATGGTAAACGGGATTGTTTTTATAATCTCTCTTTCTGAAAGTTCACTATTGGTGTATAGAAATGCCTCGGATTTCTTGGGGTTAATTTTGTATCCTGCTACATTGCCAAATTCATGTATTAAGTCCAGTAGCTTTTTGATGGAGTCTCTAGGGTTTTGTATGTATAATATCATGTCGTCTGCAAATAAGGACAGTTTTACTTCCTCTTTTCCAATTTGGATGCCTTTTATTTCTTCTTCTTGCCAAATTGCAATGGCTAACACTTCCAGTACTATGTTGAACAGGAGTGGTGAGAGGGGGCATCCCTGTCATGTTCCTGTTCTTAGGGGAAATGGTGTTAGTTTTTGTCCATTGAGTATGATGTTGGCTGTGGGCCTGTCATATATAGCTTTTATTATGTTGAGGTATGATCCTTCTATTCCCACCTTGCTGAGAGCTTTTATCAAAAATGGGTGTTGAATTTTGTCAAATGCTTTTTCTGCATCAATTGATATGACCATGTGGTTTTTTTCTTTCAATTTGTTTATGTGATGTATCACGTTTATTGATTTGCGGATATTGTACCATCCTTGCATCCCTGGGATAAATCCTACTTGGTCATGGTGTATGATCTTTCTGATGTACTGCTGGATCCGATTTGCTAAGATTTTGTTGAGGATTTTGGCATCTATGTTCATGAGGGATATTGGCCTGTAATTCTCTTTCATTGTGTTGTCTTTACCTGGTTTTGGTATTAGGGTGATGCTGGCTTCATAGAATGAGCTTGGAAGTGTTCCTTCCTCTTGAATTTTTTGTAGTAGTCTGAGGAGGATAGGTTTCAGTTCTTCCTTGAATGTTTGGTAAAACTCCCCTGTGAAGCCGTCTGGTCCTGGGCTTTTGTTTGCTGGAAGCTTTTTGATGACTGCATCAATTTCTTCCATAGTTATTGGCCTGTTGAGATTTTTAGATTCTTCCTGATTGAGTTTTGGAATGTTGTATTTTTCTAGGAATTTGTCCATTTCCTCCAGGTTGTCTAGTTTGTTGGAGTAAAGCTGTCCATAGTATTTTTTAACAATCATTTGTATTTCTGTGGGGTCTGTTGTTATTTCGCCTCTATCGTTTCTGATTTTGTTTATTTGGGTCCTCTCTCTTTGCTTCTTGGTGAGTCTGGCTAGAGGTTTGTCAATCTTGTTTATCCTTGCAAAGAACCAGCTCTTGGTTTCATTGATTTTCTGTATTGTTTTTTTGGTCTCTATGTCATTTATTTCTGCTCTAATCTTTATTATCTCCTTCCTTCTGCTCACTCTGGGGTTTCTTTGTGGCTCTCTTTCTAATTCTTTGAGTTGTAGAGTTAGATGATTTACTACCATTTTTTCTTGTTTTTTGAGATAGGCCTGTAGAGCTATAAACTTCCCTCTCAGGACTGCTTTCATTGTGTCCCATAGGTTTTGGATTGTTGTGTTTTCATTGTCATTAGTTTCCAGGATGTTTCGAATTTCTTCTTTGATTTCATTGGTAACCCAATCAATATTTAATAGCATGCTATTCAGCTTCCAGGTGTTTGAGTATTTTGGGTTGTTTTTATTGTAGTTTATTTCTAATATTATGCCATCGTGGTCTGCGAAGACGCTTTTTATGATTTCAATTTTCTTGAATTTGGGGATACTTTGCTTGTGCCCCAATATATGGTCTATTTTTGAATATGTCTTATGAGCATTTGAGTAGAATGTATATTCCCTGGCTTTCGGGTGAAGTGTTCTGAAGATATCTATTAAGTCCATCTGATCTAGTGAGTCATTTAGGATTGCTGTATCTTTGCTGATTATTTGTCTAGAAGACTTATCCAGTGCTGTCAGTGGTGTATTAAAGTCCCCTACAATGATTGTATTGTTGTCGATCTCTCCTTTGATATCTTCCAGGAGATTTTTTATGAATTTGGGTGCTCCTGCATTGGGTGCATATATGTTTACCAGGGTTATATCTTCTTGTTGTATTGATCCCTTTAGTATTATGAAGTGGCCTTCCTTATCTCTTGTTATGGCCTTCACTTTGAGGTCTATTTTGTCCGATATAAGTATTGCTACCCCAGCTTTCTTTTCCTTTCCATTTGCCTGAAAGATATTTTTCCATCCTTTCACTTTCAGTCTGTGTGAGTCCCTTCTAATGAGGTGGGTTTCTTGTAGACAGCAGATGTATGGGTCATGTTTTTTTATCCATTCAGCCACTCGATGTCTTTTGTTTGGAGCATTTAGTCCGTTTACGTTTAAAGTTATTATTGAAAGGTACTTGTTTGTAGGCATTTCTGTTTTTGTGTGGCTGTTTTCTTTCTGAGCTTTTTATTTCTTCTTTTTATACCAGTCCCTTTAGCATTCCTTGCATTGCTGGCTTGGTGGTGATAAACTCCCTTAGCCTTTTTTTGTCTGTGAAGCTTCTTATTTCCCCTTCAAGTTTGAATGATAGCCTTGCTGGATAGAGTATTCTTGGATTTAGTCCTTTGCTTTGCATCACTTTGTAAATTTCCGTCCATTCTTTTCTGGCCTGATGTGTTTCTGTTGAGAAATCATTTGACAATCTAATGGGAGATCCCTTGTATGTAACTTTCCGTCTCTCTCTTGCAGCCTGTAAGATTCTCTCTTTGTCCTGAACATTTGCCATGGTAATTATGATGTGTCTTGGTGTGGGTCTTTTTGGGTTCACCTTGTTTGGGACTCTCTGGGCTTGTGTGACTTTTTTCTTCCCCACCTCAGGGAAGTTTTCTAATATTGTTTCTTCTAATAGGTTTTCTAATCCTTGTTCATCCTTCTGTTGTTCTGGTACCCCTATTATTTGTATGTTGTTTCATTTCATGTTGTCCCAAAGCTCCCTTAGGCTCTCCTCCTGTCTTTTCATTTTTTTCTCCAATTGCAGTACGTTTTGGGTGTGTTTCGCTTCCTTGTCTTCTAAATCACTAATTCGGTCCTCCGCTTCTCCTAGTCTACTGTTGATACTTTCAATGGAGTTTTTCATTGCAGCTATATCACTCTTCATTTCTTCTTGGGTCTTACTTAAGTTGTTGATTTTTTCATCTGTTTCTTCTAGCTTCTTCCATATGTTATCGATTTTTTCATCTGTTTCTTCTTGCTTCTTGGAGAGGTTGTCGATTTTTTCCTCCATCCGGTTTATGCACTCTAGGACCCTTATTCTGAATTCTTTTTCTGTCATGTTGCATGCCTCTGTATTACTTAGCTGCTTTTCTGGAGAGTCCTCCTTCTCTTTCCTTTGGGGGTTTCTTTGTCTACCCATGTTTGATCTCGCTGACATATCTAGACGTTGAGTTGTTCAGTGGCTGCTCCCTTGGTGGCAGTGACTCCTTGGTCTGTGGTTGCTCTTCGGGCGGTTGCGGTAGCAGCTGCTCTTCAGTTGGCAGCAGCTCCTCTGGTGGGTGCTGTTCACAGCTGTGGTGGCTCTTCTGGCTTGTGGGGCAAGGTTTCACGTACAGCTGCTGTTCGCCAGCAGAGGGTGTGGTGCTCAGGAGGTTGCTGTTGCTTGGATCTGCTGCATTGATTTAAAGGCACAAAATACAACACAACAAGGCACCACGTACCAGGCACTATACACAAATATATTCACAATATGAATAACCCCAAATAAAGGTGACCACCTGAATTAAGAGAATTAGGGGATAAGGAAGAAGGAAGAGAAAAAGAGAAAAGAGAAAAAAAGAAAAGAAAATTAGGGACCAAAAAAAGGAGTGCAAAAATGAAATTGGGAAAAAGGAGGGGGGAAAATAAAAGCGAGAAAAGAAAAGAAAAGAAAAAAAAAGAGCGAAAAGAGAGAATGAAGTGGAAG
This sequence comes from Myotis myotis, assembly GCF_014108235.1. Classification (NCBI taxonomy): domain Eukaryota; kingdom Metazoa; phylum Chordata; class Mammalia; order Chiroptera; family Vespertilionidae; genus Myotis; species Myotis myotis. Next base: position 22,446,409 of record NW_023416346.1, read on the forward strand.
AGGGGAAGAGACTTTTTTATATGAGGAGAATACTCCTATAGAACAGCCATTAATCCCAACAAATTCCAGCAACAGCTCCCTGGAGATGAATGCAAACTAGAAACAACCAATAATATAACGATGAAAATAGAATGGAGAACACTAATCCCAAAATAAAATAAAGAGAAAATAAAATGGCACTTTAAAAAAAAATGGTAAAATGGTAGCAGTAATAATACTGGTTAAAAATAAGAAGGTAGTAATTAAAAGGGTAAAAACCGGTGATGGAAAAAATAAGAAAAGAAAAAAAAAGAGAAAAAACAAAAAAAAAAGAAAAAAAATTGGTTTCTTAGTTAAAAGGTGAAAAATGAAAAAAAAAAAATATTGCAGTAGTGAAGGTCCTTCAGTTCTTCTATTCTTCAGTGTGGCTCGCCTTAGACCTGCCAGGTATTCAGGAGAGTGTTGAGTTTCCCAGCGATACACTGTTCCTCTGTGTTGTAAACCACAGTCCTTATTTTAAAGCAAGCCGCATTTGTTTCCCAGACTGCCTTATTTTGTGTTTAGCAAAGAGTCAGTTTGTGGGTCAGCCTCTGGGTGGCAGTGTTCTGGGGTTGGCCTCTGAGGCTATAGGGCCTCTCTGTCCAGTGGAAGTTCACTGCCCAGAGCTGGCTGTGTAAGAGTTACCAGTGCTGTGTTGTTGCTGGGATTGAAAATCCCTCTATAGGCCAGACCCTGTTAACTCCCAGGGACTGATCAGGTTATTTTAATCCTTGATCTCCTACAGGGTGGAATCTGGGTGTGGCTGTGCTCCTTGCCTGGGGGCTGGGGGGAGGAGTCTCACTCTCTGGAAAGAATGGCTGCCTCAGCCCTGGGCTCAGGGGTGTCTCAGCACTCAATTCGCTGCCACCTCTCCCTGCCCCCCTTCTCTCCTCAGTCTCTCCCCAGATTCCACTCCTCCGCACACTCTCCCTCTCTTCAGCACAGGTGAGTGTCTGTATCCGAAATGTCCCATGAACAGGATTCAGGGAAAACAAACAAACAAACTCCGGCCGCGTAAACGGGGAAGGCTTGGTTTCTGTAAGCTTCTTCTCTTACCGGGACTGCATGGTCTGGTCAGCTCTTCAGGCTGCCCCCTTTAGGCTCAGTCCTCTGTGATCACAGACCCAGCTCTCAATTCCCCCGGCAGCGCCAGGAATCCTGCGGTTCTCCTTTCCCCCGTCAGGGGCTGTGCCTGTCCCAAGGGACGCGGCTGTCTGCCACGCGGTCTCCCTCCGACTCTCTGGGCTCAGAGGTCTGGCAAACTTTCCTGCCCAAATCCCTGGTTTTTTTTACCTTTCCAGGGGAGTTCTGCTCTTCCCGGCTGCAAACCGTCTCGCCAGCTGAGGAATTTCGCCAATTCAGGGTGGATGTTACTAGTTTCAGCTGCTCACTCCATTTGCTCAGGTACACGACCTGGGACGCGTCTGCCTATACCGCCGCCATCTTCTTCCTGCTCGCCATTGGTATTTTAATAGGGTTTGCATCTAATCTATAGATTGCTTTGGGTGGTATGGACATTTTAATGATATTAATTCTAGCAATCCATGAACACGGTATATTCTTCCACTTCTGTATATCACCCCCTATCTCTTTTTTCAATGTCCTGTAGTTTTCTGAGTACAAGTCTTTTATCTCCTCGGTTAACTTTATTCCTCAGTATCTTATATTTTTTGTTTCAATGGTAAGTGGGGTTTTTTTTTTTTAGTTTAGTTTCTCTTTCTGAGAGTTCATTGTTGGTGTGTAAAGCTGCCATCTAGTTCTGGGTATTAATTTTGTATCCTGCTACATTGCTAAAGTCATTTATTAAGCCCAGTAGTTGGTTGGTGGAGCCCTAGGGTTTTCTATGTAGAATATCATGTCATCTGCAAATAATGACAATTTTACTTCCTCCTTTCCCATTTGGATGCCTTTTGTTTCTTCCTCTTGTCTGACTGCTGTGGCTGAGACTTCCAGTACTATTTATAATAATAAAAGTGTAATATGCTAATTAGGCCAGACCCCTGAATGAACTTCTGGACTTCATTCCCGGCGTCCTTCTGGAGGAAGCCACTGTGGCGGGGGCTGGGGCAGAGGCAGTTACAGGTGATCAGGCTGGTAGGCGAGCAGTTATGGGCAATGAGGCAGGCAGGCAGAGTCATTAGGGGCTATCAGTTAGGCAGGCAAGTGGGTAAGGGTCATGAGGAAGGCAGGCAGAGATGGTTGGTGCAATTAGGCAGGCAGGCGAGTGGTTAGGGGAGATCAGGCCATCATGTGAGCAGTTAGGTGCAACCACGCAGGCAGAGGGCAGGTGAGTGGTTAATAGCCAGCAGCCCCAGATTGAAAGATGGATTCTCACTGATTCAGTTTTGGAAGATTGTATAATTCTGTGAATTTGTCCACTTAATCCACATTGTTCAGCTTATTGGCATAAAGATTTTCATAGTATTTTCTTACAATCCTTTGTATTTCTGTGGGGTCAATTGTTACCTCACTTCTTTTGTTTCTGATTTTACTTATTTGGGTCTTCTCTCTGTTTCTTGAATGTGGTTAAAGGTTCATCAGTCTTGTTTATATTTTCAAAGAATTAACTCTTGGTTTCATTGATCGTTTATATTATATTTTTCATCTGTATGTCATTAATTTCTGCTCTGACTTTTATGTATTTACTTCCTCCTACTTGCTCAGAGCTTTTCTTGTTGTTCTCTTTCTAATTTTTAAGTTGTATGGTTAAATATTTTATTAAAATATTTTCTTGTTTTTTGATGTAGGTTTGTAAGTGCTATGAACTTCCCTCTCAGGACTACTTTGCTGTGTCCCATAGATTTTGATTTGTTGTGTGTTACTTTTTTTTGTTTCCAGGAAGTTTTTTATTTCTTTTTTGATCTTATTAGTAAGTCACTCGTTGTTTAGTAACATGCTATTTAGCCTCCATGTGTTTGAATATTTTTGAGTGTTTTTACTGTAACTGATTTCTAATTTCATGCCATTTATTTAGGAGCACCTAAATAAAGAAAATTAAAAAAACTTATAGAGGACTTTAAGGGAAAGATCAACAGCATTAAAGTAATAGTAGGGGACGTTAATAGCCCACAGACTTCACTGGATAGATGTTCCAGACAAAAAATTACCAAGAAAACAGTGATTCTAAATGGCAGACAGGTTCAGGTGAATTTAAATGACATTTACAGAATATTTCACCCCAAAGCTGCAGAATATACGTTCTTCTGATGTTCACATGTGTTATTCTCAAAGATAGACCACATGTTAAAACACAAAACAAGTCTCTACAAGTTTTCAAGAAGATTAAAATCATAACAACCATCTTCTCGGATACCAATGGCATGAAATTAGAAAAAGCTGCCACCCCCAGCTTCTTTACAATCAACCCCAGCAGAGGGAATCGCAGTTTCCCAAGTACCCTGGCTCAGGCCATGCACATCATTTTTTAACTAAGGTATTACATATGTGTCCCTATCCCCACATTGCCCTCCTCCACCCCCCACTCATGCCCTCACCCCCTGGCCTCTGTGTCCATTGGTTAGGCCTATATGCTTGCATACAAGTCCTTTGGTTGATCTCCCCCCCTTACCTCCACTCTGCCCTACCTTCCCTCTGAGGTTTGATGGTCTGATCAATGCTTCTCTGTATTTGGATATGTTTTTGTTCATCCATTTATGTCAGTCATTATATTCCATATATGAGTGAAATCATGTGATATTTACCGTTCTCTGACTAGGTTATTTCGCTTAGTATAATGCTCTCCAATTCCATCCATGCTGTTGCAAGTACGCTGCGGTAAAAATGAAGTCCACTCACAAGTGAGTGCTGGTCGCTGGAGGCCCACCGCCTCACCTCTTCTGTTACTGGTTTGTAGGATTAAGGAGACACCTAACCCCTTCCTTATATGACTTCAGCTCCTACACTATCATCCTATGGGTGGATATGCCCTGCTTATGTTAGTGTGCCCACTACTAACACAGGGCCTTCCAGAGGACATAGGATCAGTGAATGTCTGGGGATTAAATGAACCACTGAGCAGGGGTCGTCTTTATTCAGATGAAATCCCCCCACTTTCTTGCCAGAAACAAGGATCCTTGGATAAGCTGTTTCATGGAAAGACAGATGAGAAGATATAAGAAGCAAAAATTAACAACCTTTTGCTTTTATTTTTCTATTTCTTAACTCCATGGATTTTACTGCTGAGTTCTTACACATTTCCAAGGAAATTCTATTATAATGTCATGTTATCTAGATTGGGATCACAAACTAGGATGGGAATGGTCCCAATTTTCATTACACAGTAGCAAATCTCTTACTCTTGAGCTGGACATGTAGAAATATATATGTGATCAATGTCATTTACAAACTTGCATGCTAAAAGTTTATGAAAACTTCTACGTAAAGGAACATTAGAAAATTTCCTTAAAAATTCACAAAATAATAAATCATAAATTTCTCAATCACAATAGGAGCCTAAACCTTTCCCTGGGCCTCACTACTGGTTTGTTCTGAAACAGAGTTGAAAATTGGACGCACTTTATGCCCAGCAAAAGAAGTTAATGCACATGGACCTGAAAAGTGCCTGGATGCAACTCTGGGTCAGGCATAGTGTTTCTCATTGCACTCAGGCTCTTCAGGTAGGGATGGGAGGAGATGGAAATCCCTATTAACCGTGTGCATAAACTTGAGGGCTTTCACCGTGGTGGTCTCAGCGTGGGCCCTGGGGCCCCACAGGAACTCATAGCGTGCAGGATCACTATTGGGCACCTGGCGGTACACCAGGTACTGTTCCTGCACCCAAACTTTGGTGATGAGCTCCCTGGGCTCCCCATAGAGCCAATGTACCTTCCCATCATGCACCCCTAAATCATTCAGTACAGCCCAGATTTTCTCCTCAGTGGCACAATCACCCCCTGAGGCGATCACACACAGAAGTGTGACCAGGAGGCTTGTGTTGGGAAATCTGTGCTCATCGCTCACCATCCCATCATAGGTTAGCCCCAAGGCAGTGACCAGGACATAGGTGTGGGTACTGGGGTCTACTTCCCTCACAACAACACCAAAAACCAACTCAATGCACTCAACGGCCGCACTGAAGAGCTCAGGAAAGTGGTCCTGGTGCTCTTTGATGACACTACTCAGTATTTCTGCCTTTGTGGTTGGCTCCTTTGTACGATACTTCAGGAGCAGGAACTTCACCATTTCCATCATCTTCGAACGCAGTGATTTGTGGAGCAATAAATCGGCATCATCTTCAGGGGCTCCCTCAGTGTTTGGACCCTCTTCATTTTGGATGCTGGAGCTCTCATCTTCAGATTGGCTGCATGGAAAGGCCTCCATGGCCTGGGGGGAGGGGCAGGCACGCTGAGGACTCTCGGGAGGACTTGGTGTCTCAGCAGCAGACACCTCCTCTAGGTTGTCTATAAACAGGACTGAGGGGGAGGAGGAGAGAGACAGGGCATCTTCCTCCTCCTCCACCTCCTCCTCCTGCATAGCCCAGAACAGCTCCCCCGCCACCAAGTTGGGGATCTCAACTGGGTACGGAAAGTCTTCCTCAGGCTTCAACGGCTCACTCATATGATGACCAGGCATGATGACTCGTGCTCGAACAGTGACTGAGTGTGAGCAGAAGATGGGCGATGAGGAACCACGGGCCTGGGGAAGAGTGGGAGAGTGAGAGGCATGAGCTGAGAAACACACCCTAGGCGGCTCTGACAAAGGTGACTTCCAGGTCTCCCCTTTAGGGGTTTACATGGGACTCACAGGGCTCACTCCTGACCAGCCTGCCCACTAAGAACCTGAAGTAGGAAGTGACATGACTGTTCAGGGTATAGCAGGCACAGCACAGGGTTCTGTAGCTGACGGTGGCGTGTGGAGGTGTCAGGCAATGTGAGGACCCTCTGACATGGGTGGGGAGCTCAAGGGGACATATTCATGGTAGCCACCTCACCTTAATTCCTAGCACTTCCTGGCCTCCTGCTGTTCTGTGACCGGAGAATATGTAGAGTAGACCAAGGCCTTCACCTCCTCCAATCCGGGGCCTCTTCTGGAGGGAACAAAGGGGCACCTCAGCATGCACATGGAAAGCACATTCCTGGGACCCCAAAGCTGACAGGAGGAGCGGCAGGACTCTGTGAGGTCCCCTCTGTTGTGGGTGGGAGGTTCCTCCGTGCACACGTAGGATACCCACCTTTCCCCTGCCAGGGCCTGGCCCGTCACTGCCTTCTGCTGGCCTGAGGTCAAATGCTCAGAACAAGGCTACACACACTTGACACTTCAGTGAAGAAACTGAGCTGGCTCCTCATGTGGTCCCTCTCCCAAAGGATCAAGAAGGGTTTACTGAAGATTTGGGTCCATCTATCCTAGGTTAAGGCTCTGATCATTTCTCACCATGATGCACTGCAGGGTTTCAGACCACTCTCTAGGCTGACTGAGCCCAATCTACTTAGACTTAGGCCTCACCTCCCTGAGGTACAGGAGTAGGAAGTGAACTGAGGTAATCCAGGCATTATTCTGAGTTTCCCCATTGCTTTCAGAGGAGGCAGGGTAGGTCTGGCTTCCCATGTGCTCTGCTCCCCTTCATTGCTCACCTTGATTCCTTGCAGGATCTGGGACTCCTCTCTCTGCTGACAAAATCTGGATCCTGGGGATGATACAACGTGTGGACTCACACCAAGGTCCTCACCTTCCTGAAAGTTCTCAGACAATAGTGAACAGGAGCTCCATTTGACCCCACCCGTGCCCAGGTTCCCACACAACTGACACTAGGGCCTGGGCCCATCCACTCTGGGTACAGAGTTCCCTTAGTCTGGCCTAAGGATACTTGCCTTTCTTCCTGGCCTGGCCTGGGTCTGAATCCAGCTGAACCGATTTCACCCTGAATAACTGTCCTCAGTGAGAAAAGCTCAGGAAGAGCAGGCATGTGGAAAGGGAGAGCATGTCACACCCAGGTACCCCTGCCTGGGAAATCTGGATGCTGAGGACAGGACACTCCCTGATGCTGAGGGTTCTCTACTTTTCTCAAGGAGCACATAGCTGCAGTTTCCCACAAGAAAGCATTCGCACCTTTATGACCCTTGCACAACCTCAGCTCCTCTTTGCATGAACTGAAGCCATTCCCTCTGACCAAGGCCCTGTCCTTTCCGAGTGCCCTTAGACAAACCTGTGAAGGAACCACCTCTGCAGACCCATGCCAGGCCTTTCCCAAGGCTGACAGCAGCACAGACTGGGTTCAGGGCACCCATTTTCTGGAGTGTGGTATCCTCCTTCCTCCCGGAGCTACCCAGGTTTACTCAGAGAGTGCCTGGGACCTTTCCCTTCTGCTGAACTGAGAATGAATACTACAGGCCATGTCCACCATCTCTCTGTGACCTCCAAGGTGGACTTCAAGACACACCACATTAACTATCGTGCCGAGTGACCAAGTTGTGCCAGCAGAGCCTAAGCCAGCTGGTTCCTGTTTTTACTGGGGTGGGAGGTACCACCATCCTGCCTCAAGACCCACACTTTAATTTCCAGCATTGCCTGGCACACCTCCCATGTTGCCCTGAATCCAGCACCTTCAGGAAAATGCCCTCACCTCCCTTTGACACTCCTAAGGTAGAAGTCTGGAAGCAACCCAAATCCACAGGCCTACCATGAGACCTGCAGGTGCAGCTGGCAGGAAGAGGGACACTGTGGACACTTATGGCCCTGGCCAAGCCTCAGGCAAACATACTTCAAGGTGTGCTAGGGGTTTCCTGAGTCCTAACTCGGGTCCTTACCTGGTATCCTGGCAGAGCCCTGCAGCCCTTCTTTGCCTACCTGGAGCCTGACCCCTCAGAGCTCAGGGAGTGGAGTCCACTTGTCTTCCTGCAGGATCCTCACCGTGACACCTGGCTGGAGCTGGAACCTCCTCTCTGTCAACCTGAGATGCCAAGTCAGGAAGAGAGCATGTGGTCATGGACCAGGGACCTCCCAGGGTTCACAGTAGGGGTAATGTGGGGCATCTCTGTTGTGGGGTCCTGGATCCCTCAGTCTTCCCTTTGCCTGTTCACCTGGACTTGGGGCAAGACCTGGGTCCGGTCCTCTGCCACATATGTCATTTCCCTGAATTCCAAGGGCTGACATCAGGCTTGGGCTTCTGTACTTCCTCTCTGCATGGTCATCCACCATAGGGCCTCCCAACACTTTGAGCAGGGCAGACTTCTGTGGACTCCCCTCCAGTTAGGGTTCCTGGATTCCCTCAGTCCTCCCTGGGGGTCCTCACCTTGACTCTTCCCTCTGCCCACCTGAGATCCTGCTCCTTACACCGAACCCCAGAGCCTGTCAGACCCGGATGCAAAAGTCAAGAAAAGCACCTTGACTCTGGGCAGTGCTTCTGCATCCCTTCTGTGGACCTGAGGGAGGCCCTACAGTTCTTATCAAGTTTCCAGTCTCCCTCAGACCTGAATGCTGTAATCAGGAGACACCCCATGGGGTCACCAGCCCTGTGGCCTTCCAAGGCCGAGAGCAAGGTAGGGTTTTGTGCAGCCTCTACATTGGGAGTCCTGGGTCCCCATTGTCCTGACACAGGGTCCACACAGTTACCCTGGCAGGTCCTGGGTCCTTCCTCAGCCTCCCTGGGGTTGGTTTGTGTACGAAACCCCACAGTGTCACAGACCCTGATTTGAAGGCATTAAATGCCACTTGAGTCTGGGTAGTACTACTGCCCTCTTCTCTGTGGACCTGATTCCCTATCTGGCTTTTTTTATTTTTATTATTTAATTTTTTAGTAATTCTTTATTATTGAAAGAACTAGACGCTTGATGCACGAAATTTATGCAAGAGTAGGCCTTCCTTGCCCTGGATGTCGGCACCAGCTTCCCTCTGGCACCTGAGAACTGGGCTTCCTTCACAGCTCTGGTTTCTGGCCCTGGCTTCCTGAGGAAGGACGTCCAGAAGGGTGTCCCGTCTAATTAGCATATAATGCTTTTATTATTATAGATTACAAATGACCCCCTCCACCCCACTCCTGTCCGCTTGCCACGCCCTCACCACCCAAATGTCTGTGTCCATGGGCCATGCATATATGCACACAATGTTCTTGGTTGATTACTTCCCACCCTCCCCACCTTCCCTCTGAGATTCCCTAATCTGTCCCATGCTTGCATGTGTCTGTATCTATTGGGTTCATGAGTTTACTTTGTATATTCAATTCCACATATGAGTGTGATCATGTGATATTTATCTTCCTCTGACTGCCTTATTTCACTTAGCACGATACTCTCCAGGTCCCTCCATGCTGTCTGAAAGGGTAAGAGACCCTTCCCTTTATACAGCTGCATAGTATTCCATGGCATAAATGTACCACGGCTTTTTCATCAGGTCATTGATGGGCACCTGGCTGTTTCCACATCTTAGCTATTGTAAATTGTGCTGCTATGAACATAGGGGTGCATACATTCTTTCTCATTGGTATTTCCGGTTTCTTAGGGAAATATTCCTAGAAGTGTGATTCCCTACACTTTTCACCAAGTCCTGAGTCTCACTCAGTCCTGGATACAGAGGTCAGGAAACTCGGCACTTGGTCTTTTACCAGGGAACATCCCAAGGCTGATAGCAGGGTAGGGTTTATGGGGTCCCCTGGTTGTGGGATTCAGGGTGCCCTCCATCCTCCTGTCGCTGTGTTCCTTATAGTGAGCCCCAGCGTATCTCAGACCTGCATGCGAAAGTCAGGACACACCTCACAGGGTCATCTAACATGGGGTCTCCCATGGCTCATAGCAGGGGAGGCCCTTTATGGGATCCCCTATATTGTGGGGTCCTGGGTCCCGTCTGTTCTCTCTCAGCGGACCTGTGGCTCTGCTCCGTACACCAAATACAATGCGTGAGATCACCCCTCCCCCACCCCCAGGAGGCCTGCCCAATGGACACAGTTATGGGGTCCAGGGCCCACAATCTCCCTCAGGGTCCTCAACTTGACAGCAGCAGGATCTGGGGGCCCCCTGTGCTGCCTGAAGCCCTGCTCCTTCTACCAAACCCTCCGTGTCTCACAGACCCAATGCAGAAATCACAAAGGGCAATGCCTGAGCTTGCCCCTCCCCCACCCCCAGGAGGCCTGCCGGGTGGACACTGTTTCCGGGTCCAGACCCCCAGTCTCCCGCAGGGTCCCCACACTGACGCCGGGCAGGTCCCGGACCCCCTCTGCCGACCTGAGACGCTGCCGTGACACGGAGCCGCCCGAGGGTCTCAGAACTGGAGGACCCGCTCCTGGTCACCCTGTGCCTTGGGGCTCCCGGGACTGACTGCTCTGGGTCTAGAGTCACCTTGTCTCCCCCCCCCCACGGCCTCTTTATGAGGCCTGCAGGTCCTGGGACTCTCCCTCTGTGAACCGGGAGGCTGGACCC